>NW_027325377.1:2771623-3051888 GCF_036924035.1 Leuresthes tenuis | reverse complement strand
CACATTTAGCAGAAACCACAGAATAAACGCCACATTTAGCAGAAACACAGAATAAACGCCACATTAAGCAGAAAACCACAGAATAAACGCCACATTAGCAGAAACCACAGAATAAACGCACATTTAGCAGAAACCACAGAATAAACGCCACATTTAGCAGAAACCACAGAATAAACGCCACATTAAGCAGAAACCACAGAATAAACGCCACATTAAGCAGAAAACCACAGAATAAACGCCACATTAAGCAGAAACCACAGAATAAACGCCACATTTAGCAGAAACCACAGAATAAACGCCACATTAAGCAGAAACCACAGAATAACGCCACATTAAGCAGAAACCACAGAATAAACGCCACATTTAGCAGAAACCACAGAATAAACTCCACATTAAGCAGAAACCACAGAATAAACTCCACATTTAGCAGAAACCACAGAATAAACGCCACATTAAGCAGAAACCACAGAATAAACGCCACATTAAGCAGAAACCACAGAATAAACGCCACATTAAGCAGAAACCACAGAATAAACGCCACATGAGGAACCACAGAATAAACTCCATTTAGCAGAAACCACAGAATAAACGCCACATTAAGCAGAAACCACAGAATAAACTCACATTTAGCAGAAACCACAGAATAAACGCCACATTAAGCAGAACCACAGAATAAACGCCACATTAGCAGAAACCACAGAATAAACGCCACATTAGCAGAACCACAGAATAAACGCACATTAGCAGAAACCACAGAATAAACGCCACATTTAGCAGAAACACAGAATAAACGCCACATTAAGCAGAAACCACAGAATAAACGCCACATTTAGCAGAAACCACAGAATAAACGCACATTAAGCAGAACAGAACCACAGAATAAACGCCACATTAGCAGAAACCACAGAATAAACGCCACATTTAGCAGAAACCACAGAATAAACGCCACATTAAGCAGAAACCACAGAATAAACGCCACATTAAGCAGAAACCACAGAATAAACGCCACATTTAGCAGAAACCACAGAATAAACGCCACATTTAGCAGAAACCACAGAATAAACGCCACATTAGCAGAAACCACAGAATAAACTCCACATTAAGCAGAAACCACAGAATAAACGCCACATTTAGCAGAAACCACAGAATAAACGCACATTTAGCAGAAACCACAGAATAAACGCCACATTTAGCAGAAACCACAGAATAAACGCCACATTAAGCAGAAACCCACAGAATAAACGCCACATTTAGCAGAAACCACAGAATAAACGCCACATTTAGCAGAAACCACAGAATAAACGCCACATTTAGCAGAAACCACAGAATAAACGCCACATTTAGCAGAAACCACAGAATAAACGCCACATTAAGCAGAAACACAGAATAACTCCACATTTAGCAGAAACCACAGAATAAACTCCACATTAAGCAGAAACCACAGAAATAAACGCCACATTTAGCAGAAACCACAGAATAAACGCCACATTAAGCAGAAACCACAGAATAAACGCCACATTTAGCAGAAACCACAGAATAAAACGCCACATTTAGCAGAAACCACAGAATAAACGCCACATTAAGCAGAAACCACAGAATAAACGCCACATTAAGCAGAAACCACAGAATAAACTCACATTTAGCAGAAACCACAGAATAAACGCCACATTTAGCAGAAACACAGAATAAACGCCACATTAAGCAGAAACCACAGAATAAACGCACATTTAGCAGAAACCACAGAATAAACGCCACATTAAGCAGAAACCACAGAATAAACGCCACATTAAGCAGAAACCACAGAATAAACGCCACATTAGCAGAAACCACAGAATAAACGCCACATTAAGCAGAAACCACAGAATAAACGCCACATTAAGCAGAAACCACAGAATAAACTCCACATTTAGCAGAAACCACAGAATAAACGCCACATTTAGCAGAAACCACAGAATAAACGCCACATTTAGCAGAAACCACAGAATAAACGCCACATTTAGCAGAAACCACAGAATAAACGCCACATTAAGCAGAACCACAGAATAAACGCCACATTAAGCAGAAACCACAGAATAAACGCCACATTAAGCAGAAACCACAGAATAACTCACATTAAGCAGAAACCACAGAATAAACGCCACATTAAGCAGAGAAACCACAGAATAAACGCCACATTTAGCAGAAACCCACAGAATAAACGCCACATTAAGCAGAAACCACAGAATAAACTCACATTAAGCAGAAACCACAGAATAAACGCCACATTTAGCAGAAACCACAGAATAAACGCCACATTAAGCAGAAACCACAGAATAAACGCCACATTAGCAGAAACCACAGAATAAACGCACATTAAGCAGAAACCACAGAATAAACGCCACATTAGCAGAAACCACAGAATAAACGCCACATTTAGCAGAAACCACAGAATAAACGCCACATTAAGCAGAAACCACAGAACCCACAGAATAAACGCCACATTAAGCAGAAACCACAGAATAAACGCCACATTTAGCAGAAACCACAGAATAAACGCCACATTTAGCAGAAACCACAGAATAAACGCCACATTTAGCAGAAACCACAGAATAAACGCCACATTAAGCAGAAACCACAGAATAAACGCCACATTAAGCAGAAACCACAGAATAAACGCCACATTTAGCAGAAACCACAGAATAAACGCCACATTAAGCAGAAACCACAGAATAAACGCCACATTTAGCAGAAACCACAGAATAAACGCCACATTAAGCAGAAACCACAGAATAAACGCCACATTTAGCAGAAACCACAGAATAAACGCCACATTAAGCAGAAACCACAGAATAAACGCCACATTTAGCAGAAACCACAGAATAAAACGCCACATTAAGCAGAAACCACAGAATAAACGCCACATTTAGCAGAAACCACAGAATAAACGCCACATTTAGCAGAAACCACAGAATAAACGCCACATTTAGCAGAAACCACAGAATAAACGCCACATTTAGCAGAAACCACAGAATAAACGCCACATTAGCAGAAACCACAGAATAAACGCCACATTTAGCAGAAACCACAGAATAAACGCCACATTAAGCAGAAACCCAGAATAAACGCCACATTAAGCAGAAACCACAGAATAAACGCCACATTTAGCAGAAACCACAGAATAAACGTCACATTAAGCAGAAACCACAGAATAAACTCCACATTTAGCAGAAACCACAGAATAAACTCCACATTTAGCAGAAACCACAGAATAAACGCCACATTAAGCAGAAACCACAGACCACAGATAAACGCCACATTAAGCAGAAACCACAGAATAAACGCCACATTTAGCAGAAACCACAGAATAAACGCCACATTTAGCAGAAACCACAGAATAAACGCACATTTAGCAGAAACCACAGAATAAACGCCACATTTAGCAGAAACCACAGAATAAACGCACATTAAGCAGAAACCACAGAAACCAAGAATAAACGCCACATTTAGCAGAAACCACAGAATAAACGCCACATTAGCAGAAACCACAGAATAAACTCCACATTTAGCAGAAACCACAGAATAAACGCCACATTTAGCAGAAACCACAGAATAAACGCCACATTAAGCAGAAACACAGAATAAACGCCACATTTAGCAGAAACCACAGAATAAACGCCACATTTAGCAGAAACCCAGAATAAACGCCACATTAGCAGAAACACAGAATAAACGCCACATTAAGCAGAAACCACAGAATAAACGCCACATTTAGCAGAAAACCACAGAATAAACGCCACATTTAGCAGAAACCACAGAATAAACGCCACATTAAGCAGAAACCACAGAATAAACGCACATTAAGCAGAAACCACAGAATAAACGCCACATTAAGCAGAAACCACAGAATAAACGCCACATTAAGCAGAAACCACAGAATAAACGCACATTAAGCAGAAACCACAGAATAAACGCCACATTTAGCAGAAACCACAGAATAAACGCCACATTAAGCAGAAACCACAGAATAAACGCCACATTAAGCAGAAACCACAGAATAAACGCACATTAAGCAGAAACCACAGAATAAACGCCACATTTAGCAGAAACCACAGAATAAACGCCACATTTAGCAGAAACCACAGAATAAACGCCACATTAAGCAGAAACCACAGAATAAACGCCCACATTAAGCAGAAACCCACAGAATAAACTCCACATTAAGCAGAAACCACAGAATAAACGCCACATTTAGCAGAAACCACAGAATAAACGCCACATTAAGCAGAAACCACAGAATAAACGCCACATTTAGCAGAAACCACAGAATAAACCGCACATTAAGCAGAAACCACAGAATAAACGCCACATTAAGCAGAAACCCACAGAATAAACGCCACATTAAGCAGAAACCACAGAATAAACGCCACATTAGCAGAAACCACAGAATAAACGCCACATTTAGCAGAAACCACAGAATAAACTCCACATTAAGCAGAAACCACAGAATAAACGCCACATTTAGCAGAAACCACAGAATAAACGCCACATTAAGCAGAAACCACAGAATAAACGCCACATTAAGCAGAAACCACAGAATAAACGCCACATTTAGCAGAAACCACAGAATAAACGCCACATTAAGCAGAAACCACAGAATAAACGCCACATTTAGCAGAAACCACAGAATAAACGCCACATTTAGCAGAAACCACAGAATAAACGCCACATTAAGCAGAAACCACAGAATAAACGCCACATTTAGCAGAAACCACAGAATAAACGCCACATTAAGCAGAAACCACAGAATAAACTCAACATTAAGCAGAAACCACAGAATAAACGCCACATTTAGCAGAAACCACAGAATAAACGCCACATTTAGCAGAAACCACAGAATAAACGCCACATTAAGCAGAAACCACAGAATAAACGCCACATTAAGCAGAAACCACAGAATAAACGCCACATTTAGCAGAAACCACAGAATAAACGCCACATTTAGCAGAAACCACAGAATAAACGCCACATTTAGCAGAAACCACAGAATAAACGCCACATTAAGCAGAAACCACAGAATAAACGCCACATTAAGCAGAAACCACAGAATAAACGCCACATTTAGCAGAAACCACAGAATAAACGCCACATTTAGCAGAAACCACAGAATAAACTCCACATTTAGCAGAAACCACAGAATAAACGCCACATTAAGCAGAAACCACAGAATAAACGCCACATTAAGCAGAAACCACAGAATAAACGCCACATTTAGCAGAAACCACAGAATAAACGCCACATTAAGCAGAAACCACAGAATAAACGCCACATTAGCAGAAACCACAGAATAAACGCCACATTAGCAGAAACCACAGAATAAACGCCACATTTAGCAGAAACCACAGAATAAACTCACATTTAGCAGAAACCACAGAATAAACGCCACATTTAGCAGAAACCACAGAATAAACGCCACATTTAGCAGAAACCACAGAATAAACTCAACATTTAGCAGAAACCACAGAATAAACGCCACATTTAGCAGAAACCACAGAATAAACGCCACATTTAGCAGAAACCACAGAATAAACGCACATTAAGCAGAAACCACAGAATAAACGCCACATTAAGCAGAAACCACAGAATAAACGCCACATTTAGCAGAAACCACAGAATAAACGCCACATTAAGCAGAAACCACAGAATAAACGCCACATTAAGCAGAAAACCACAGAATAACGCCACATTTAGCAGAAACCACAGAATAAACGCCACATTAAGCAGAAACCACAGAATAAACGCCACATTAAGCAGAAACCACAGAATAAACGCCACATTAAGCAGAAAACCACAGAATAAACGCCACATTAAGCAGAAACCACAGAATAAACGCCACATTAAGCAGAAACCACAGAATAAACGCCACATTTAGCAGAAACCACAGAATAAACGCCACATTTAGCAGAAACCACAGAATAAAACCGCACATTAAGCAGAAACCACAGAATAAACGCCACATTAAGCAGAAACCACAGAATAAACGCCACATTAAGCAGAAACCACAGAATAAACGCCACATTTAGCAGAAACCACAGAATAAACGCCACATTAAGCAGAAACCACAGAATAAACGCCACATTAAGCAGAAACCACAGAATAAACGCCACATTTAGCAGAAACACAGAATAAACGCCACATTAAGCAGAAACCACAGAATAAACGCCACATTAAGCAGAAACCACAGAATAAACGCCACATTAAGCAGAAACCACAGAATAAACGCCACATTAAGCAGAAACCACAGAATAAACGCCACATTAAGCAGAAACCACAGAATAAACGCCACATTAAGCAGAAACCACAGAATAAACGCCACATTTAGCAGAAACCACAGAATAAACGCCACATTTAGGCAGAAACCACAGAATAAACGCCACATTAAGCAGAAACCACAGAATAAACGCCACATTTAGCAGAAACCACAGAATAAACGCCACATTTAGCAGAAACCACAGAATAAACTCCACATTTAGCAGAAACCACAGAATAAACGCCACATTAAGCAGAACCACAGAATAAACGCCACATTTAGCAGAAACCACAGAATAAACGCCACATTTAGCAGAAACCACAGAATAAACTCCACATTTAGCAGAAACCACAGAATAAACGCCACATTTAGCAGAAACCACAGAATAAACGCCACATTAAGCAGAAACCACAGAATAAACGCCACATTAAGCAGAAACCCCAGAATAAACGCCACATTTAGCAGAAACCACAGAATAAACGCCACATTTAGCAGAAACCACAGAATAAACGCCACATTTAGCAGAAACCACAGAATAAACTCCACATTTAGCAGAAACCACAGAATAAACGCCACATTAAGCAGAAACCACAGAATAAACGCCACATTAAGCAGAAACCACAGAATAAACGCCACATTAGCAGAAACCACAGAATAAACGCCACATTTAGCAGAAACCACAGAATAAACGCCACATTTAGCAAAACCACAGAATAAACTCAACATTAAGCAGAAACCACAGAATAAACGCCACATTAAGCAGAAACCACAGAATAAACGCCACATTTAGCAGAAACCACAGAACAATAACGCCACATTAGCAGAAACCACAGAATAAACTCCACATTTAGCAGAAACCACAGAATAAACGCCACATTTAGCAGAAACCACAGAATAAACGCCACATTAAGCAGAAACCACAGAATAAACGCCACATTAAGCAGAAACCACAGAATAAACGCCACATTTAGCAGAAACCACAGAATAAACGCCACATTTAGCAGAAACCACAGAATAAACGCCACATTAAGCAGAAACCACAGAATAAACGCCACATTTAGCAGAAACCACAGAATAAACGCCACATTTAGCAGAAACCACAGAATAAACGCCACATTTAGCAGAAACCACAGAAACCACAGAATAAACTCACATTTAGCAGAAACCACAGAATAAACTCAACATTTAGCAGAAACCACAGAATAAACGCCACATTTAGCAGAAACCACAGAATAAACGCCACATTAAGCAGAAACCACAGAATAAACGCCACATTAGCAGAAACCACAGAATAAACGCCACATTTAGCAGAAACCACAGAATAAACGCCACATTAAGCAGAAACCACAGAATAAACGCCACATTAAGCAGAAACCACAGAATAAACGCCACATTTAGCAGAAACCCACAGAATAAACGCCACATTAGCAGAAACCACAGAATAACGCCACATTAAGCAGAAACCACAGAATAAACGCCACATTTAGCAGAAACCACAGAATAAACGCCACATTAAGCAGAAACCACAGAATAAACGCCACATTAAGCAGAAACCACAGAATAAACGCCACATTTAGCAGAAACCACAGAATAAACGCCACATTTAGCAGAAACCACAGAATAAACGCCACATTAAGCAGAAACCACAGAATAAACGCCACATTAAGCAGAAACCACAGAATAAACGCCACATTTAGCAGAAACCACAGAATAAACGCCACATTTAGCAGAAACCACAGAATAAACGCCACATTAAGCAGAAACCACAGAATAAACGCCACATTAAGCAGAAACCACAGAATAAACTCCACATTTAGCAGAAACCACAGAATAAACGCCACATTTAGCAAACAAACCACAGAATAAACGCCACATTAGCAGAAACCACAGAATAAACGCCACATTAAGCAGAAACCACAGAATAAACGCCACATTTAGCAGAAACCACAGAATAAACGCCACATTAAGCAGAAACCACAGAATAAACGCCACATTAAGCAGAAACCACAGAATAAACGCCACATTTAGCAGAAACCACAGAATAAACGCCACATTAAGCAGAAACCACAGAATAAACGCCACATTAAGCAGAAACCACAGAATAAACGCCACATTAAGCAGAAACCACAGAATAAACGCCACATTAAGCAGAAACCACAGAATAAACGCCACATTTAGCAGAAACCACAGAATAAACGCCACATTAAGCAGAAACCACAGAATAAACGCCACATTAAGCAGAAACCACAGAATAAACTCCACATTAAGCAGAAACCACAGAATAAACTCCACATTAAGCAGAAACCACAGAATAAACTCCACATTAAGCAGAACCACAGAATAACTCACATTAAGCAGAAACCACAGAATAAACGCCACATTAAGCAGAAACCACAGAATAAACGCCACATTAAGCAGAAACCACAGAATAAACGCCACATTAAGCAGAAACCACAGAATAAACGCCACATTTAGCAGAAACCACAGAATAAACGCCACATTAAGCAGAAACCACAGAATAAACGCCACATTAAGCAGAAACCACAGAATAAACGCCACATTAAGCAGAAACCACAGAATAAACGCCACATTAAGCAGAAACCACAGAATAAACGCCACATTAGCAGAAACCACAGAATAAACGCCACATTAAGCAGAAACCACAGAATAAACGCCACATTAAGCAGAAACCACAGAATAAACGCCACATTTAGCAGAAACCACAGAAACCACAGAATAAACGCCACATTTAGCAGAAACCACAGAATAAACGCCACATTAAGCAGAAACCACAGAATAAACGCCACATTAAGCAGAAACCACAGAATAAACGCCACATTTAGCAGAAACCACAGAATAAACGCCACATTAAGCAGAAACCACAGAATAAACGCCACATTTAGCAGAAACCACAGAATAAACGCCACATTAAGCAGAAACCACAGAATAAACGCCACATTAAGCAGAAACCACAGAATAAACGCCACATTAAGCAGAAACCACAGAATAAACGCCACATTAAGCAGAAACCACAGAATAAACGCCACATTAAGCAGAAACCACAGAATAAACGCCACATTAGCAGAAACCACAGAATAAACGCCACATTAAGCAGAAACCACAGAATAAACGCCACATTAAGCAGAAACCACAGAATAAACTCCACATTAAGCAGAAACCACAGAATAAACGCCACATTAAGCAGAAACCACAGAATAAACTCCACATTAAGCAGAAACCACAGAATAAACGCCACATTAAGCAGAAACCACAGAATAAACGCCACATTAAGCAGAAACCACAGAATAAACGCCACATTAAGCAGAAACCACAGAATAAACGCCACATTTAGCAGAAACCACAGAATAAACGCCACATTTAGCAGAAACCACAGAATAAACGCCACATTAAGCAGAAACCACAGAATAAACGCCACATTAAGCAGAAACCACAGAATAAACTCCACATTTAGCAGAAACCACAGAATAAACGCCACATTAAGCAGAAACCACAGAATAAACGCCACATTTAGCAGAAACCACAGAATAAACGCCACATTAAGCAGAAACCACAGAATAAACGCCACATTAAGCAGAAACCACAGAATAAACGCCACATTTAGCAGAAACCACAGAATAAACGCCACATTAAGCAGAAACCACAGAATAAACGCCACATTAAGCAGAAACCACAGAATAAACGCCACATTTAGCAGAAACCACAGAATAAACGCCACATTAAGCAGAAACCACAGAATAAACTCCACATTAAGCAGAAACCACAGAATAAACGCCACATTTAGCAGAAACCACAGAATAAACGCCACATTAAGCAGAAACCACAGAATAAACGCCACATTTAGCAGAAACCACAGAATAAACGCCACATTTAGCAGAAACCACAGAATAAACGCCACATTAAGCAGAAACCACAGAATAAACTCCACATTAAGCAGAAACCACAGAATAAACGCCACATTTAGCAGAAACCACAGAATAAACGCCACATTAAGCAGAAACCACAGAATAAACGCCACATTAAGCAGAAACCACAGAATAAACTCCACATTAAGCAGAAACCACAGAATAAACGCCACATTTAGCAGAAACCACAGAATAAACTCCACATTAAGCAGAAACCACAGAATAAACGCCACATTTAGCAGAAACCACAGAATAAACTCCACATTAAGCAGAAACCACAGAATAAACGCCACATTAAGCAGAAACCACAGAATAAACGCCACATTAAGCAGAAACCACAGAATAAACGCCACATTAAGCAGAAACCACAGAATAAACTCCACATTAAGCAGAAACCACAGAATAAACGCCACATTTAGCAGAAACCACAGAATAAACTCCACATTAAGCAGAAACCACAGAATAAACGCCACATTAAGCAGAAACCACAGAATAAACGCCACATTTAGCAGAAACCACAGAATAAACTCCACATTTAGCAGAAACCACAGAATAAACGCCACATTAAGCAGAAACCACAGAATAAACGCCACATTTAGCAGAAACCACAGAATAAACGCCACATTTAGCAGAAACCACAGAATAAACGCCACATTAAGCAGAAACCACAGAATAAACGCCACATTAAGCAGAAACCACAGAATAAACGCCACATTAAGCAGAAACCACAGAATAAACTCCACATTAAGCAGAAACCACAGAATAAACGCCACATTTAGCAGAAACCACAGAATAAACGCCACATTTAGCAGAAACCACAGAATAAACGCCACATTAAGCAGAAACCACAGAATAAACGCCACATTAAGCAGAAACCACAGAATAAACGCCACATTTAGCAGAAACCACAGAATAAACGCCACATTAAGCAGAAACCACAGAATAAACGCCACATTTAGCAGAAACCACAGAATAAACGCCACATTAAGCAGAAACCACAGAATAAACGCCACATTTAGCAGAAACCACAGAATAAACGCCACATTTAGCAGAAACCACAGAATAAACGCCACATTTAGCAGAAACCACAGAATAAACGCCACATTTAGCAGAAACCACAGAATAAACGCCACATTTAGCAGAAACCACAGAATAAACGCCACATTTAGCAGAAACCACAGAAACCACAGAAACCACAGAATAAACGCCACATTTAGCAGAAACCACAGAATAAACGCCACATTAAGCAGAAACCACAGAATAAACGCCACATTAAGCAGAAACCACAGAATAAACGCCACATTTAGCAGAAACCACAGAATAAACGCCACATTTAGCAGAAACCACAGAATAAACGCCACATTTAGCAGAAACCACAGAATAAACGCCACATTTAGCAGAACCACAGAAACCACAGAATAAACGCCACATTAAGCAGAAACCACAGAATAAACGCCACATTAAGCAGGAAACCACAGAATAAACGCCACATTAAGCAGAAACCACAGAATAAACGCCACATTTAGCAGAAACCACAGAATAAACGCCACATTTAGCAGAAACCAGAACAGAATAAACGCCACATTAAGCAGAAACCACAGAATAAACGCCACATTAAGCAGAAACCACAGAATAAACTCAACATTAAGCAGAAACCACAGAATAAACGCCACATTTAGCAGAAACCACAGAATAAACGCCACATTTAGCAGAAACCACAGAATAAACTCCACATTTAGCAGAAACCACAGAATAAACGCCACATTCAGCAGAAACCACAGAATAAACGTCCACATTAAGCAGAAACCACAGAATAAACGCCACATTTAGCAGAAACCACAGAATAAACGCCACATTTAGCAGAAACCACAGAATAAACTCCACATTTAGCAGAAACCACAGAATAAACTCACATTAAGCAGAAACCACAGAATAAACTCCACATTAAGCAGAAACCACAGAATAAACGCCACATTTAGCAGAAACCACAGAATAAACGCCACATTAAGCAGAAACCACAGAATAAACTCAACATTAAGCAGAAACCACAGAATAAACTCCACATTAAGCAGAAACCACAGAATAAACGCCACATTTAGCAGAAACCACAGAATAAACGCCACATTTAGCAGAAACCACAGAATAAACGCCACATTTAGCAGAAACCACAGAATAAACGCCACATTTAGCAGAAACCACAGAATAAACTCCACATTAAGCAGAAACCACAGAATAAACGCCACATTTAGCAGAAACCACAGAATAAACGCCACATTTAGCAGAAACCACAGAATAAACGCCACATTTAGCAGAAACCACAGAATAAACTCAACATTTAGCAGAAACCACAGAATAAACGCCACATTTAGCAGAAACCACAGAATAAACGCCACATTAAGCAGAAACCACAGAATAAACGCCACATTTAGCAGAAACCACAGAATAAACGCCACATTTAGCAAAAACCACAGAATAAACTCAACATTTAGCAGAAACCACAGAATAAACGCCACATTTAGCAGAAACCACAGAATAAACGCCACATTAAGCAGAAACCACAGAATAAACGCCACATTTAGCAGAAACCACAGAATAAACGCCACATTTAGCAGAAACCACAGAATAAACTCCACATTTAGCAGAAACCACAGAATAAACGCCACATTTAGCAGAAACCACAGAATAAACGCCACATTAAGCAGAAACCACAGAATAAACGCCACATTTAGCAGAAACCACAGAATAAACGCCACATTAAGCAGAAACCACAGAATAAACGCCACATTTAGCAGAAACCACAGAATAAACGCCACATTTAGCAGAAACCACAGAATAAACGCCACATTAAGCAGAAACCACAGAATAAACGCCACATTAGCAGAAACCACAGAATAAACGCCACATTAAGCAGAAACCACAGAATAAACGCCACATTTAGCAGAAACCACAGAATAAACGCCACATTTAGCAGAAACCACAGAATAAACGCCACATTTAGCAGAAACCACAGAATAAACTGCCACATTTAGCAGAAACCACAGAAATAAACTCCACATTTAGCAGAAACCACAGAATAAACGCCACATTTAGCAAAACCACAGAAACCACAGAATAAACGCCACATTAAGCAGAAACCACAGAATAAACGCCACATTTAGCAGAAACCACAGAATAAACGCCACATTTAGCAGAAACCACAGAATAAACTCCACATTTAGCAGAAACCACAGAATAAACGCCACATTTAGCAGAAACCACAGAATAAACGCCACATTTAGCAGAAAACCACAGAACCACATAAACGCCACATTAAGCAGAAACCACAGAATAAACGCCACATTTAGCAGAAACCACAGAATAAACGCCACATTTAGCAGAAACCACAGAATAAACGCCACATTTAGCAGAAACCACAGAATAAACTCCACATTTAGCAAATACCACAGAAACCACAGAATAAACGCCACATTAAGCAGAACCACAGAATAAACGCCACATTTAGCAGAAACCACAGAATAAACGCCACATTAAGCAGAAACCACAGAATAAACGCCACATTTAGCAGAAACCACAGAATAAACGCCACATTAAGCAGAAACCACAGAATAAACGCCACATTTAACAGAAACCACAGAAACCACAGAATAAACGCCACATTAAGCAGAAACCACAGAATAAACTCCACATTAAGCAGAAACCACAGAATAAACTCCACATTAAGCAGAAACCACAGAATAAACGCCACATTAAGCAGAAACCACAGAATAAACGCCACATTTAGCAGAAACCACAGAATAAACTCCACATTAAGCAGAAACCACAGAATAAACGCCACATTAAGCAGAAACCACAGAATAAACGCCACATTTAGCAGAAACCACAGAATAAACGCCACATTTAGCAGAAACCACAGAATAAACGCCACATTTAGCAGAAACCACAGAATAAACGCCACATTTAGCAGAAACCACAGAATAAACGCCACATTAAGCAGAAACCACAGAATAAACTCCACATTTAGCAGAAACCACAGAATAAACGCCACATTTAGCAGAAACCACAGAATAAACGCCACATTTAGCAGAAACCACAGAATAAACGCCACATTTAGCAGAAACCACAGAATAAACGCCACATTTAGCAGAAACCACAGAATAAACGCCACATTTAGCAGAAAACCACAGAATAAACGCCACATTAAGCAGAAACCACAGAATAAACGCCACATTTAGCAGAAACCACAGAATAAACGCCACATTTAGCAGAAACCACAGAATAAACTCCACATTAAGCAGAAACCACAGAATAAACGCCACATTAAGCAGAAACCACAGAATAAACGCCACATTTAGCAGAAACCACAGAATAAACGCCACATTTAGCAAAAACCACAGAATAAACTCAACATTTAGCAGAAACCACAGAATAAACGCCACATTTAGCAGAAACCACAGAATAAACGCCACATTAAGCAGAAACCACAGAATAAACTCCACATTAAGCAGAAACCACAGAATAAACGCCACATTTAGCAGAAACCACAGAATAAACGCCACATTAAGCAGAAACCACAGAATAAACTCCACATTAAGCAGAAACCACAGAATAAACGCCACATTAAGCAGAAACCACAGAATAAACGCCACATTTAGCAGAAACCACAGAATAAACGCCACATTAAGCAGAAACCACAGAATAAACGCCACATTAAGCAGAAACCACAGAATAAACGCCACATTTAGCAGAAACCACAGAAACCACAGAATAAACTCCACATTTAGCAGAAACCACAGAATAAACGCCACATTAAGCAGAAACCACAGAATAAACTCCACATTTAGCAGAAACCACAGAATAAACGCCACATTTAGCAGAAACCACAGAATAAACGCCACATTAAGCAGAAACCACAGAATAAACGCCACATTAAGCAGAAACCACAGAATAAACGCCACATTAAGCAGAAACCACAGAATAAACGCCACATTAAGCAGAAACCACAGAATAAACGCCACATTTAGCAGAAACCACAGAAACCACAGAATAAACTCCACATTTAGCAGAAACCACAGAATAAACGCCACATTAAGCAGAAACCACAGAATAAACTCCACATTTAGCAGAAACCACAGAATAAACGCCACATTTAGCAGAAACCACAGAATAAACGCCACATTTAGCAGAAACCACAGAATAAACGCCACATTGAGCAGAAACCACAGAATAAACGCCACATTAAGCAGAAACCACAGAATAAACGCCACATTTAGCAAAAACCACAGAATAAACGCCACATTAAGCAGAAACCACAGAATAAACGCCACATTTAGCAGAAACCACAGAATAAACGCCACATTAAGCAGAAACCACAGAATAAACGCCACATTGAGCAGAAACCACAGAATAAACTCCACATTTAGCAGAAACCACAGAATAAACGCCACATTTAGCAGAAACCACAGAATAAACGCCACATTTAGCAGAAACCACAGAATAAACGCCACATTTAGCAGAAACCACAGAATAAACGCCACATTAAGCAGAAACCACAGAATAAACGCCACATTAAGCAGAAACCACAGAATAAACGCCACATTTAGCAGAAACCACAGAATAAACGCCACATTTAGCAGAAACCACAGAATAAACGCCACATTTAGCAGAAACCACAGAATAAACGCCACATTTAGCAGAAACCACAGAATAAACGCCACATTTAGCAGAAACCACAGAATAAACGCCACATTTAGCAGAAACCACAGAATAAACGCCACATTAAGCAGAAACCACAGAATAAACGCCACATTTAGCAAAAACCACAGAATAAACGCCACATTTAGCAGAAACCACAGAATAAACGCCACATTTAGCAGAAACCACAGAATAAACGCCACATTTAGCAGAAACCACAGAATAAACGCCACATTTAGCAGAAACCACAGAATAAACGCCACATTAAGCAGAAACCACAGAATAAACGCCACATTAAGCAAAAACCACAGAAACCACAGAATAAACTCCACATTAAGCAGAAACCACAGAATAAACGCCACATTAAGCAGAAACCACAGAATAAACGCCACATTAAGCAGAAACCACAGAATAAACGCCACATTTAGCAGAAACCACAGAATAAACGCCACATTTAGCAGAAACCACAGAATAAACGCCACATTAAGCAGAAACCACAGAATAAACGCCACATTAAGCAAAAACCACAGAAACCACAGAATAAACTCCACATTAAGCAGAAACCACAGAATAAACGCCACATTAAGCAGAAACCACAGAATAAACGCCACATTAAGCAGAAACCACAGAATAAACGCCACATTTAGCAGAAACCACAGAATAAACGCCACATTAAGCAGAAACCACAGAATAAACGCCACATTAAGCAGAAACCACAGAATAAACGCCACATTAAGCAGAAACCACAGAATAAACGCCACATTTAGCAGAAACCACAGAATAAACTCCACATTTAGCAGAAACCACAGAATAAACTCAACATTAAGCAGAAACCACAGAATAAACTCAACATTTAGCAGAAACCACAGAATAAACGCCACATTTAGCAGAAACCACAGAATAAACGCCACATTTAGCAGAAACCACAGAATAAACTCCACATTAAGCAGAAACCACAGAATAAACGCCACATTTAGCAGAAACCACAGAATAAACGCCACATTAAGCAGAAACCACAGAATAAACGCCACATTTAGCAGAAACCACAGAATAAACGCCACATTTAGCAAAAACCACAGAATAAACGCCACATTTAGCAGAAACCACAGAATAAACGCCACATTAAGCAGAAACCACAGAATGAACGCCACATTTAGCAAAAACCACAGAATAAACGCCACATTTAGCAGAAACCACAGAATAAACGCCACATTAAGCAGAAACCACAGAATAAACGCCACATTTAGCAGAAACCACAGAATAAACGCCACATTAAGCAGAAACCACAGAATAAACGCCACATTTAGCAGAAACCACAGAATAAACGCCACATTTAGCAGAAACCACAGAATAAACGCCACATTAAGCAGAAACCACAGAATAAACGCCACATTTAGCAGAAACCACAGAATAAACGCCACATTTAGCAGAAACCACAGAATAAACGCCACATTTAGCAGAAACCACAGAATAAACTCCACATTAAGCAGAAACCACAGAATAAACGCCACATTAAGCAGAAACCACAGAATAAACGCCACATTAAGCAGAAACCACAGAATAAACGCCACATTAAGCAGAAACCACAGAATAAACGCCACATTAAGCAGAAACCACAGAATAAACGCCACATTAAGCAGAAACCACAGAATAAACGCCACATTTAGCAGAAACCACAGAATAAACGCCACATTTAGCAGAAACCACAGAATAAACGCCACATTTAGCAGAAACCACAGAATAAACTCCACATTAAGCAGAAACCACAGAATAAACGCCACATTAAGCAGAAACCACAGAATAAACGCCACATTTAGCAGAAACCACAGAATAAACGCCACATTTAGCAAAAACCACAGAATAAACGCCACATTTAGCAGAAACCACAGAATAAACGCCACATTAAGCAGAAACCACAGAATGAACGCCACATTTAGCAAAAACCACAGAATAAACTCCACATTAAGCAGAAACCACAGAATAAACGCCACATTTAGCAGAAACCACAGAATAAACGCCACATTTAGCAGAAACCACAGAATAAACGCCACATTTAGCAGAAACCACAGAATAAACGCCACATTTAGCAGAAACCACAGAAACCACAGAATAAACGCCACATTTAGCAGAAACCACAGAATAAACGCCACATTTAGCAGAAACCACAGAATAAACGCCACATTTAGCAGAAACCACAGAATAAACGCCACATTTAGCAGAAACCACAGAATAAACGCCACATTTAGCAGAAACCACAGAAACCACAGAATAAACGCCACATTTAGCAGAAACCACAGAATAAACGCCACATTTAGCAGAAACCACAGAATAAACGCCACATTTAGCAGAAACCACAGAATAAACGCCACATTGAGCAGAAACCACAGAATAAACGCCACATTAAGCAGAAACCACAGAATAAACGCCACATTTAGCAAAAACCACAGAATAAACGCCACATTAAGCAGAAACCACAGAATAAACGCCACATTTAGCAGAAACCACAGAATAAACGCCACATTAAGCAGAAACCACAGAATAAACGCCACATTGAGCAGAAACCACAGAATAAACTCCACATTTAGCAGAAACCACAGAATAAACGCCACATTTAGCAGAAACCACAGAATAAACGCCACATTTAGCAGAAACCACAGAATAAACGCCACATTTAGCAGAAACCACAGAATAAACGCCACATTAAGCAGAAACCACAGAATAAACGCCACATTAAGCAGAAACCACAGAATAAACGCCACATTTAGCAGAAACCACAGAATAAACGCCACATTTAGCAGAAACCACAGAATAAACGCCACATTTAGCAGAAACCACAGAATAAACGCCACATTTAGCAGAAACCACAGAATAAACGCCACATTAAGCAGAAACCACAGAATAAACGCCACATTTAGCAGAAACCACAGAATAAACGCCACATTTAGCAGAAACCACAGAATAAACGCCACATTTAGCAGAAACCACAGAATAAACGCCACATTTAGCAGAAACCACAGAATAAACTCCACATTTAGCAGAAACCACAGAAACCACAGAATAAACGCCACATTTAGCAGAAACCACAGAATAAACGCCACATTTAGCAGAAACCACAGAATAAACGCCACATTAAGCAGAAACCACAGAATAAACTCAACATTTAGCAGAAACCACAGAATAAACGCCACATTTAGCAGAAACCACAGAATAAACGCCACATTTAGCAGAAACCACAGAATAAACTCCACATTTAGCAGAAACCACAGAAACCACAGAATAAACGCCACATTTAGCAGAAACCACAGAATAAACGCCACATTTAGCAGAAACCACAGAATAAACGCCACATTAAGCAGAAACCACAGAATAAACGCCACATTAAGCAGAAACCACAGAATAAACGCCACATTTAGCAGAAACCACAGAATAAACTCAACATTTAGCAGAAACCACAGAATAAACGCCACATTAAGCAGAAACCACAGAATAAACGCCACATTAAGCAGAAACCACAGAATAAACGCCACATTTAGCAGAAACCACAGAATAAACGCCACATTTAGCAGAAACCACAGAATAAACGCCACATTTAGCAGAAACCACAGAATAAACGCCACATTAAGCAGAAACCACAGAATAAACGCCACATTTAGCAGAAACCACAGAATAAACGCCACATTAAGCAGAAACCACAGAATAAACGCCACATTTAGCAGAAACCACAGAATAAACGCCACATTTAGCAGAAACCACAGAATAAACGCCACATTTAGCAGAAACCACAGAATAAACGCCACATTTAGCAGAAACCACAGAATAAACGCCACATTAAGCAGAAACCACAGAATAAACGCCACATTTAGCAGAAACCACAGAATAAACGCCACATTTAGCAGAAACCACAGAATAAACTCCACATTTAGCAGAAACCACAGAAACCACAGAATAAACGCCACATTTAGCAGAAACCACAGAAACCACAGAATAAACGCCACATTTAGCAGAAACCACAGAATAAACGCCACATTTAGCAGAAACCACAGAATAAACGCCACATTAAGCAGAAACCACAGAATAAACGCCACATTAAGCAGAAACCACAGAATAAACTCCACATTAAGCAGAAACCACAGAATAAACGCCACATTAAGCAGAAACCACAGAATAAACGCCACATTTAGCAGAAACCACAGAATAAACTCCACATTTAGCAGAAACCACAGAATAAACGCCACATTTAGCAGAAACCACAGAATAAACGCCACATTTAGCAGAAACCACAGAATAAACTCCACATTTAGCAGAAACCACAGAATAAACGCCACATTTAGCAGAAACCACAGAATAAACCGGAGTCCTGAAGTAAACTCGGGACATATGAGGACTTTACAGCTTCTTATTCCCTTTGGTTTTCCTTTGGATGACCTTCCTGATAAGAAAGGATTATTTCACATCTTTACTCTCTTTTCCTTTAACATCCTTTAATTAAATTTTCCTCATTTTCTAACATTACATTCGTATCTTCCCTTTATTTCCCTCTTTCTTTTGTTCCTCCTCTCCTGTCTTTAACATTCATTCGGTGGCACCTTTCATTTCCTTCACTTTGCTTTTAGTCCTGACTTTCTGTCACATTTTTGTGAGTTTTGTCTTGTTTTCAGGTTTTATTTTCATTTCTTTTTCTTTCCCAGCTGCAGCCCATCACCAGTCACCTCCCACAGTAAATACTTTCCAGGTTTCCTTCAGCTCATCCTCACCACTTTTCTCATGATTCATCTTCACGGTTCCCAGGTTTTTGCCTTTTGTTACCACAATCATAGGCTTGTTTTGTTTTCTTTACACAGTTAAAGATTCTCAGCCGCGCTTTATCTTCTCATTTTTGTAGTAAATCAAGTTTTCTTTTTAAGTTCTGCGTCTGGGTCCTTCCTTCCACACTTTCTTTATTCCCTTCAAACTGTTCCTTCCTTCCACACTTTCTTTATTCCCTTTAAACTGTTCCTCCCTTCCACACTTTCTTTATTCCCTTTAAACTGTTCCTCCCTTCCACACTTTCTTTATTCCCTTTAAACTGTTCCTTCCTTCCACACTTTCTTTATTCCCTTTAAACTGTTCCTTCCTTCCACACTTTCTTTATTCCCTTCAAACTGTTCCTTCCTTCCACACTTTCTTTATTCCCTTTAAACTGTTCCTCCCTTCCACACTTTCTTTATTCCCTTTAAACTGTTCCTTCCTTCCACACTTTCTTTATTCCCTTCAAAATGTTCCTTCCTTCCACACTTTCTTTATTCCCTTTAAACTGTTCCTCCCTTCCACACTTTCTTTATTCCCTTTAAACTGTTCCTCCCTTCCACACTTTCTTTATTCCCTTTAAACTGTTCCTCCCTTCCACACTTTCTTTATTCCCTTTAAACTGTTCCTCCCTTCCACACCTTCTTTATTCCCTTTAAACTGTTCCTCCCTTCCACACTTTCTTTATTCCCTTTAAACTGTTCCTTCCTTCCACACTTTCTTTATTCCCTTTAAACTGTTCCTTCCTTCCACACTTTCTTTATTCCCTTTAAACTGTTCCTCCCTTCCACACCTTCTTTATTCCCTTTAAACTGTTCCTCCCTTCCACACCTTCTTTATTCCCTTTAAACTGTTCCTCCCTTCCACACCTTCTTTATTCCCTTTAAACTGTTCCTCCCTTCCACACTTTCTTTATTCCCTTTAAACTGTTCCTCCCTTCCACACTTTCTTTATTCCCTTTAAACTGTTCCTCCCTTCCACACTTTCTTTATTCCCTTTAAACTGTTCCTCCCTTCCACACCTTCTTTATTCCCTTTAAACTGTTCCTCCCTTCCACACTTTCTTTATTCCCTTTAAACTGTTCCTTCCTTCCACACTTTCTTTATTCCCTTCAAACTGTTCCTTCCTTCCACACTTTCTTTATTCCCTTTAAACTGTTCCTCCCTTCCACACTTTCTTTATTCCCTTTAAACTGTTCCTCCCTTCCACACCTTCTTTATTCCCTTTAAACTGTTCCTCCCTTCCACACTTTCTTTATTCCCTTTAAACTGTTCCTTCCTTCCACACTTTCTTTATTCCCTTCAAACTGTTCCTCCCTTCCACACCTTCTTTATTCCCTTTAAACTGTTCCTCCCTTCCACACCTTCTTTATTCCCTTTAAACTGTTCCTCCCTTCCACACCTTCTTTATTCCCTTTAAACTGTTCCTCCCTTCCACACTTTCTTTATTCCCTTTAAACTGTTCCTTCCTTCCACACTTTCTTTATTCCCTTTAAACTGTTCCTCCCTTCCACACTTTCTTTATTCCCTTTAAACTGTTCCTTCCTTCCACACTTTCTTTATTCCCTTCAAACTGTTCCTTCCTTCCACACTTTCTTTATTCCCTTTAAACTGTTCCTTCCTTCCACACTTTCTTTATTCCCTTCAAACTGTTCCTTCCTTCCACACTTTCTTTATTCCCTTTAAACTGTTCCTCCCTTCCACACTTTCTTTATTCCCTTTAAACTGTTCCTCCCTTCCACACTTTCTTTATTCCCTTTAAACTGTTCCTCCCTTCCACACTTTCTTTATTCCCTTTAAACTGTTCCTCCCTTCCACACTTTCTTTATTCCCTTTAAACTGTTCCTCCCTTCCAGACTTTCTTTATTCCCTTTAAACTGTTCCTCCCTTCCACACCTTCTTTATTCCCTTTAAACTGTTCCTCCCTTCCACACTTTCTTTATTCCCTTTAAACTGTTCCTTCCTTCCACACTTTCTTTATTCCCTTCAAACTGTTCCTTCCTTCCACACTTTCTTTATTCCCTTCAAACTGTTCCTCCCTTCCACACCTTCTTTATTCCCTTTAAACTGTTCCTCCCTTCCACACTTTCTTTATTCCCTTTAAACTGTTCCTTCCTTCCACACCTTCTTTATTCCCTTTAAACTGTTCCTCCCTTCCACACTTTCTTTATTCCCTTTAAACTGTTCCTTCCTTCCACACTTTCTTTATTCCCTTTAAACTGTTCCTCCCTTCCACACTTTCTTTATTCCCTTTAAACTGTTCCTTCCTTCCACACTTTCTTTATTCCCTTCAAACTGTTCCTTCCTTCCACACTTTCTTTATTCCCTTTAAACTGTTCCTTCCTTCCACACTTTCTTTATTCCCTTCAAACTGTTCCTTCCTTCCACACTTTCTTTATTCCCTTTAAACTGATCCTCCCTTCCACACCTTCTTTATTCCCTTTAAACTGTTCCTCCCTTCCACACTTTCTTTATTCCCTTTAAACTGTTCCTCCCTTCCACACTTTCTTTATTCCCTTTAAACTGTTCCTCCCTTCCACACTTTCTTTATTCCCTTTAAACTGTTCCTTCCTTCCACACTTTCTTTATTCCCTTCAAACTGTTCCTTCCTTCCACACTTTCTTTATTCCCTTTAAACTGTTCCTCCCTTCCACACTTTCTTTATTCCCTTTAAACTGTTCCTCCCTTCCACACTTTCTTTATTCCCTTTAAACTGTTCCTCCCTTCCACACTTTCTTTATTCCCTTTAAACTGTTCCTCCCTTCCAGACTTTCTTTATTCCCTTTAAACTGTTCCTCCCTTCCACACCTTCTTTATTCCCTTTAAACTGTTCCTCCCTTCCACACTTTCTTTATTCCCTTTAAACTGTTCCTCCCTTCCACACCTTCTTTATTCCCTTTAAACTGTTCCTCCCTTCCACACTTTCTTTATTCCCTTTAAACTGTTCCTCCCTTCCACACTTTCTTTATTCCCTTTAAACTGTTCCTCCCTTCCACACCTTCTTTATTCCCTTTAAACTGTTCTTCCCTTCCACACTTTCTTTATTCCCTTTAAACTGTTCCTCCCTTCCACACTTTCTTTATTCCCTTTAAACTGTTCCTCCCTTCCACACCTTCTTTATTCCCTTTAAACTGTTCTTCCCTTCCACACTTTCTTTATTCCCTTTAAACTGTTCCTCCCTTCCACACCTTCTTTATTCCCTTTAAACTGTTCCTTCCTTCCACACCTTCTTTATTCCCTTTAAACTGTTCCTCCCTTCCACACTTTCTTTATTCCCTTTAAACTGTTCCTCCCTTCCACCCTTTCTTTATTCCCTTTAAACTGTTCCTCCCTTCCACACCTTCTTTATTCCCTTTAAACTGTTCCTCCCTTCCACACCTTCTTTATTCCCTTTAAACTGTTCCTCCCTTCCACACCTTCTTTATTCCCTTTAAACTGTTCCTCCCTTCCACACTTTCTTTATTCCCTTTAAACTGTTCCTCCCTTCCACACTTTCTTTATTCCCTTTAAACTGTTCCTCCCTTCCACACCTTCTTTATTCCCTTTAAACTGTTCCTTCCTTCCACACTTTCTTTATTCCCTTTAAACTGTTCCTCCCTTCCACACTTTCTTTATTCCCTTTAAACTGTTCCTTCCACACTTTCTTTATTCCCTTTAAACTGTTCCTCCCTTCCACACTTTCTTTATTCCCTTTAAACTGTTCCTCCCTTCCACACTTTCTTTATTCCCTTTAAACTGTTCCTCCCTTCCACACCTTCTTTATTCCCTTTAAACTGTTCCTCCCTTCCACACTTTCTTTATTCCCTTTAAACTGTTCCTCCCTTCCACACTTTCTTTATTCCCTTTAAACTGTTCCTCCCTTCCACACCTTCTTTATTCCCTTTAAACTGTTCTTCCCTTCCACACTTTCTTTATTCCCTTTAAACTGTTCCTCCCTTCCACACTTTCTTTATTCCCTTTAAACTGTTCCTCCCTTCCACACCTTCTTTATTCCCTTTAAACTGTTCTTCCCTTCCACACTTTCTTTATTCCCTTTAAACTGTTCCTCCCTTCCACACCTTCTTTATTCCCTTTAAACTGTTCCTCCCTTCCACACCTTCTTTATTCCCTTTAAACTGTTCCTCCCTTCCACACTTTCTTTGTTCCCTTTAAACTTTTCCTCCCTTCCACACTTTCTTTATTCCCTTTAAACTGATCCTCCCTTCCACACCTTCTTTATTCCCTTTAAACTGTTCCTCCCTTCCACACCTTCTTTATTCCCTTTAAACTGTTCCTCCCTTCCACACCTTCTTTATTCCCTTTAAACTGTTCCTCCCTTCCACACTTTCTTTGTTCCCTTTAAACTTTTCCTCCCTTCCACACTTTCTTTATTCCCTTTAAACTGTTCTTCCCTTCCACACTTTCTTTATTCCCTTTAAACTGTTCCTCCCTTCCACACCTTCTTTATTCCCTTTAAACTGTTCCTCCCTTCCACACCTTCTTTATTCCCTTTAAACTGTTCCTCCCTTCCACACTTTCTTTGTTCCCTTTAAACTTTTCCTCCCTTCCACACCTTCTTTATTCCCTTTAAACTGTTCCTCCCTTCCACACTTTCTTTGTTCCCTTTAAACTGTTCCTCCCTTCCACACCTTCTTTATTCCCTTTAAACTGTTCCTCCCTTCCACACTTTCTTTATTCCCTTTAAACTGTTCCTCCCTTCCACACTTTCTTTATTCCCTTTAAACTGTTCCTCCCTTCCACACTTTCTTTGTTCCCTTTAAACTTTTCCTCCCTTCCACACCTTCTTTATTCCCTTTAAACTGATCCTCCCTTCCACACCTTCTTTATTCCCTTTAAACTGTTCCTCCCTTCCACACCTTCTTTATTCCCTTTAAACTGTTCCTCCCTTCCACACTTTCTTTATTCCCTTTAAACTGTTCCTCCCTTCCACACCTTCTTTATTCCCTTTAAACTGTTCCTCCCTTCCACACCTTCTTTATTCCCTTTAAACTGTTCCTCCCTTCCACACCTTCTTTATTCCCTTTAAACTGTTCCTCCCTTCCACACCTTCTTTATTCCCTTTAAACTGTTCCTCCCTTCCACACCTTCTTTATTCCCTTTAAACTGTTCCTCCCTTCCACACTTTCTTTATTCCCTTTAAACTGTTCCTCCCTTCCACACCTTCTTTATTCCCTTTAAACTGTTCCTCCCTTCCACACCTTCTTTATTCCCTTTAAACTGTTCCTCCCTTCCACACTTTCTTTGTTCCCTTTAAACTGTTCCTCCCTTCCACACTTTCTTTATTCCCTTTAAACTGTTCCTCCCTTCCACACCTTCTTTATTCCCTTTAAACTGTTCCTCCCTTCCACACTTTCTTTGTTCCCTTTAAACTTTTCCTCCCTTCCACACTTTCTTTATTCCCTTTAAACTGTTCCTCCCTTCCACACCTTCTTTATTCCCTTTAAACTGTTCCTCCCTTCCACACCTTCTTTATTCCCTTTAAACTGTTCCTCCCTTCCACACTTTCTTTGTTCCCTTTAAACTGTTCCTCCCTTCCACACCTTCTTTATTCCCTTTAAACTGTTCCTCCCTTCCACACTTTCTTTATTCCCTTTAAACTGTTCCTCCCTTCCACACTTTCTTTGTTCCCTTTAAACTTTTCCTCCCTTCCACACCTTCTTTATTCCCTTTAAACTGATCCTCCCTTCCACACCTTCTTTATTCCCTTTAAACTGTTCCTCCCTTCCACACCTTCTTTATTCCCTTTAAACTGTTCCTCCCTTCCACACTTTCTTTATTCCCTTTAAACTGTTCCTCCCTTCCACACTTTCTTTGTTCCCTTTAAACTGTTCCTCCCTTCCACACCTTCTTTATTCCCTTTAAACTGTTCCTCCCTTCCACACTTTCTTTATTCCCTTTAAACTGTTCCTCCCTTCCACACCTTCTTTATTCCCTTTAAACTGTTCCTCCCTTCCACACTTTCTTTATTCCCTTTAAACTGTTCCTCCCTTCCACACCTTCTTTATTCCCTTTAAACTGTTCCTCCCTTCCACACTTTCTTTATTCCCTTTAAACTGTTCCTCCCTTCCACACTTTCTTTGTTCCCTTTAAACTGTTCCTCCCTTCCACACCTTCTTTATTCCCTTTAAACTGTTCCTCCCTTCCACACTTTCTTTGTTCCCTTTAAACTGTTCCTCCCTTCCACACCTTCTTTATTCCCTTTAAACTGTTCCTCCCTTCCACACTTTCTTTATTCCCTTTAAACTGTTCCTCCCTTCCACACTTTCTTTATTCCCTTTAAACTGTTCCTCCCTTCCACACCTTCTTTATTCCCTTTAAACTGTTCCTCCCTTCCACACTTTCTTTATTCCCTTTAAACTGTTCCTCCCTTCCACACCTTCTTTATTCCCTTTAAACTTTTCCTCCCTTCCACACCTTCTTTATTCCCTTTAAACTGATCCTCCCTTCCACACCTTCTTTATTCCCTTTAAACTGATCCTCCCTTCAACACCTTCTTTATTCCCTTTAAACTGTTCCTCCCTTCCACACCTTCTTTATTCCCTTTAAACTGTTCCTCCCTTCCACACTTTCTTTATTCCCTTTAAACTGTTCCTCCCTTCCACACTTTCTTTATTCCCTTTAAACTGTTCCTCCCTTCCACACTTTCTTTGTTCCCTTTAAACTTTTCCTCCCTTCCACACCTTCTTTATTCCCTTTAAACTGTTCCTCCCTTCCACACCTTCTTTATTCCCTTTAAACTGTTCCTCCCTTCCACACTTTCTTTATTCCCTTTAAACTGTTCCTCCCTTCCACACTTTCTTTGTTCCCTTTAAACTTTTCCTCCCTTCCACACTTTCTTTATTCCCTTTAAACTGTTCCTCCCTTCCACACTTTCTTTATTCCCTTTAAACTGTTCCTCCCTTCCACACTTTCTTTATTCTCTTTAAACTGTTCCTCCCTTCCACACTTTCTTTATTCTCTTTAAACTGTTCCTCCCTTCCACACTTTCTTTATTCTCTTTAAACTGTTCCTCCCTTCCACACTTTCTTTATTCCCTTTAAACTGATCCTCCCTTCCACACCTTCTTTATTCCCTTTAAACTGTTTCTTTATTATTTTTTTTTATTCTCCTCCCTTACTTCAGTCTCTCTTTTCTTTTCTTTTCATCTCTTTATTCTCTCTCCTCCCTTACTTCAGTCTTTCTTTTCTTCTCTTTTCCTTTCATCTCTTTATTCTCTCTCCTCCCTTACTTCAGTCTTTTCTCTTTCCTTTCATCTCTTTATTCTCTCTCCTCCCTTACTTCAGTCTTTCTTCTCTTTTCCTTTCATCTCTTTATTCTCTCTCCTCCATTACTTCAGTCTCTCTTTTCTTTTCTTTTCCTTTCATCTCTTTATTCTCTCTCCTCCATTACTTCAGTCTCTCTTTTCTTTTCTTTTCCTTTCATCTCTTTATTCTCTCTCCTCCCTTACTTCAGTCTCTCTTTTCTTTTCTTTTCATCTCTTTTTTCTCTCTCCTCCTTTACTTCAGTCTCTCTTTTTTTTTCCTTTCATCTCTTTATTCTCTTTTCTTTTCCTTTCATCTCTTTATTCTCTCTCCTCCCTTACTTCAGTCTCTTTTCTTTCCTTTCATCTCTTTATTCTCTCTCCTCCCTTACTTCAGTCTCTCTTTTCTTTTTTTTTCCTTTCATCTCTTTATTCTCTTTTCTTTTCCTTTCATCTCTTTATTCTCTCTCCTCCCTTACTTCAGTTTCTCTTTTCTTTTCCTTTCATCTCTTTATTCTCTTTTCTTTTCCTTTCATCTCTTTATTCTCTCTCCTCCCTTACTTCAGTCTCTCTTTTCTTTTCCTTTCATCTCTTTATTCTCTCTCCTCCCTTACTCCAGTCTCTCTTTTCTTTTCCTTTCATCTCTTTATTCTCTCTCCTCCCTTACTTCAGTCTCTCTTTTCTTTTCTTTTCCTTTCATCTCTTTATTCTCTCTCCTCCCTTACTTCAGTCTCTCTTCTCTTTTCCTTTCATCTCTTTATTCTCTCTCCTCCCTTACTTCAGTCTCTCTTCTCTTTTCCTTTCATCTCTTTATTCTCTCTCCTCCCTTACTTCAGTCTCTCTTCTCTTTTCCTTTCATCTCTTTATTCTCTCTCCTCCCTTACTTCAGTCTCTTTTCTTTTCCTTTCATCTCTTTATTCTCCCTCCTCCCTTACTTCAGTCTTTCTTCTCTTTTCCTTTCATCTCTTTATTCTCTCTCCTCCCTTACTTCAGTCTTTCTTCTCTTTTCCTTTCATCTCTTTATTCTCTCTCCTCCCTTACTTCAGTCTTTCTTCTCTTTTCCTTTCATCTCTTTATTCTCTCTCCTCCCTTACTTCAGTCTCTCTTTTCTTTTCATCTCTTTATTCACTCTCCTCCCTTACTTCAGTCTCTCTTCTCTTTTCCTTTCATCTCTTTATTCTCTCTCCTCCCTTACTTCAGTCTCTTTTCTTTTCCTTTCATCTCTTTATTCTCTCTCCTCCCTTACTTCAGTCTCTCTTTTCTTTTCTTTTCCTTTCATCTCTTTATTCTCTCTCCTCCCTTACTTCAGTCTCTCTTCTCTTTTCCTTTCATCTCTTTATTCTCTCTCCTCCCTTACTTCAGTCTCTCTTCTCTTTTCCTTTCATCTCTTTATTCTCTCTCCTCCCTTACTTCAGTCTCTTTTCTTTTCCTTTCATCTCTTTATTCTCTCTCCTCCCTTACTTCAGTCTCTCTTCTCTTTCCTTTCATCTCTTTATTTTCTCTCCTCCCTTACTTCAGTCTCTCTTTTCTTTTCTTTTCCTTTCATCTCTTTATTCTCTCTCCTCCCTTACTTCAGTCTCTTTTCTTTTCCTTTCATCTCTTTATTCTCTCTCCTCCCTTACTTCAGTCTCTCTTTTCTTTTCTTTTCCTTTCATCTCTTTATTCTCTCTCCTCCCTTACTTCAGTCTCTCTTTTCTTTTCCTTTCATCTCTTTATTCTCTCTCCTCCCTTACTTCAGTCTCTCTTTTCTTTTCCTTTCATCTCTTTATTCTCTCTCCTCCCTTACTTCAGTCTCTCTTTTCTTTTCCTTTCATCTCTTTATTCTCTCTCCTCCCTTACTTCAGTCTTTCTTCTCTTTTCCTTTCATCTCTTTATTCTCTCTCCTCCCTTACTTCAGTCTCTCTTCTCTTTTCCTTTCATCTCTTTATTCTCTCTCCTCCCTTACTTCAGTCTTTCTTCTCTTTTCCTTTCATCTCTTTATTCTCTCTCCTCCCTTACTTCAGTCTTTCTTCTCTTTTCCTTTCATCTCTTTATTCTCTCTCCTCCCTTACTTCAGTCTTTCTTTTCTTTTCCTTTCATCTCTTTATTCTCTCTCCTCCCTTACTTCAGTCTTTCTTCTCTTTTCCTTTCATCTCTTTATTCTCTCTCCTCCCTTACTTCAGTCTCTCTTTTCTTTTCTTTTCCTTTCATCTCTTTATTCTCTCTCCTCCCTTACTTCAGTCTCTCTTTTCTTTTCCTTTCATCTCTTTATTCTCTCTCCTCCCTTACTTCAGTCTCTCTTTTCTTTTCTTTTCCTTTCATCTCTTTATTCTCTCTCCTCCCTTACTTCAGTCTCTCTTCTCTTTCCTTTCATCTCTTTATTCTCTCTCCTCCCTTACTTCAGTCTCTCTTTTCTTTTCCTTTCATCTCTTTATTCTCTCTCCTCCCTTACTTCAGTCTTTCTTTTCTTTCCTTTCATCTCTTTATTCTCTCTCCTCCCTTACTTCAGTCTCTCTTTTCTTTTCTTTTCCTTTCATCTCTTTATTCTCTCTCCTCCCTTACTTCAGTCTCTCTTTTCTTTCCTTTCATCTCTTTATTCTCTCTCCTCCCTTACTTCAGTCTCTCTTTTCTTTTCTTTTCCTTTCATATCTTTATTCTCTCTCCTCCCTTACTTCAGTCTCTCTTTCCTTTCATCTCTTTATTCTCTTTTCTTTTCCTTTCATCTCTTTATTCTCTCTCCTCCCTTACTTCAGTCTCTCTTTTCTTTCCTTTCATCTCTTTATTCTCTCTCTTCCCTTACTTCAGTCTCTCTTTTCTTTTCCTTTCATCTCTTTATTCTCTCTCCTCCCTTACTTCAGTCTCTCTTTTCTTTTCTTTTCCTTTCATCTCTTTATTCTCTCTCCTCCCTTACTTCAGTCTCTCTTTTCTTTTCCTTTCATCTCTTTATTCTCTCTCCACCCTTACTTCAGTCTCTTTTCTTTCCTTTCATCTCTTTATTCTCTCTCCTCCCTTACTTCAGTCTCTCTTCTCTTTTCCTTTCATCTCTTTATTCTCTCTCCTCCCTTACTTCAGTCTCTCTTTTCTTTTCCTTTCATCTCTTTATTCTCTCTCCTCCCTTACTTCAGTCTCTCTTTTCTTTTCCTTTCATCTCTTTATTCTCTCTCCTCCCTTACTTCAGTCTCTTCTCTTTTCCTTTCATCTCTTTATTCTCTCTCCTCCCTTACTTCAGTCTCTTCTCTTTTCCTTTCATCTCTTTATTCTCTTTTCTTTTCCTTTCATCTCTTTATTCTCTCTCCTCCCTTACTTCAGTCTCTCTTTTCTTTCCTTTCATCTCTTTATTCTCTCTCCTCCCTTACTTCAGTCTCTCTTTTCTTTTCCTTTCATCTCTTTATTCTCTCTCCTCCCTTACTTCAGTCTCTTCTCTTTTCCTTTCATCTCTTTATTCTCTCTCCTCCCTTACTTCAGTCTCTCTTCTCTTCTTTCCTTTCATCTCTTTATTCTCTCTCCTCCCTTACTTCAGTCTCTCTTTTCTTTTCCTTTCATCTCTTTATTCTCTCTCCTCCCTTACTTCAGTCTCTCTTTTCTTTTCTTTTCCTTTCATCTCTTTATTCTCTCTCCTCCCTTACTTCAGTCTTTCTTTTCTTTTCCTTTCATCTCTTTATTCTCTCTCCTCCCTTACTTCAGTCTCTCTTCTCTTTTCCTTTCATCTCTTTATTTTCTCTCCTCCCTTACTTCAGTCTTTCTTTTCTTTTCCTTTCATCTCTTTATTCTCTCTCCTCCCTTACTTCAGTCTCTCTTTTCTTTTCTTTTCCTTTCATCTCTTTATTCTCTCTCCACCCTTACTTCAGTCTCTTTTCTTTCCTTTCATCTCTTTATTCTCTCTCATCCCTTACTTCAGTCTCTCTTTTCTTTTCTTTTCCTTTCATCTCTTTATTCTCTCTCCTCCCTTACTTCAGTCTCTCTTCTCTTTTCCTTTCATCTCTTTATTCTCTCTCCTCCCTTACTTCAGTCTCTCTTTTCTTTTCTTTTTCTTTCATCTCTTTATTCTCTCTCCTCCCTTACTTCAGTCTCTTTTCTTTCCTTTCATCTCTTTATTCTCTATCCTCCCTTACTTCAGTCTTTCTTCTCTTTTCCTTTCATCTCTTTATTCTCTCTCCTCCCTTACTTCAGTATCTTTTCTTTTCCTTTCATCTCTTTATTCTCTCTCCTCCCTTACTTCAGTATCTTTTCTCTTTCCTTTCATCTCTTTATTCTCTCTCCTCCCTTACTTCAGTCTCTCTTCTCTTTTCCTTTCATCTCTTTTTTCTTTCTCCTCCCTTACTTCAGTCTTTCTTCTCTTTTCCTTTCATCTCTTTATTCTCTCTCCTCCCTTACTTCAGTCTCTCTTTTCTTTTCTTTTCCTTTCATCTCTTTATTCTCTCTCCTCCCTTACTTCAGTCTCTTTTCTTTCCTTTCATCTCTTTATTCTCTCTCCTCCCTTACTTCAGTCTCTCTTCTCTTTTCCTTTCATCTCTTTTTTCTCTCTCCTCCCTTACTTCAGTCTTTCTTCTCTTTTCCTTTCATCTCTTCATTCTCTCTCCTCCCTTACTTCAGTCTCTCTTTTCTTTTCTTTTCCTTTCATCTCTTTATTCTCTCTCCTCCCTTACTTCAGTCTCTTTTCTTTTCCTTTCATCTCTTTATTCTCTCTCCTCCCTTACTTCAGTCTCTTTTCTTTCCTTTCATCTCTTTATTCTCTCTCCTCCCTTACTTCAGTCTCTCTTTTCTTTTCTTTTCCTTTCATCTCTTTATTCTCTCTCCTCCCTTACTTCAGTCTTTCTTTTCTTTTCCTTTCATCTCTTTATTCTCTCTCCTCCCTTACTTCAGTCTCTCTTTTCTTTTCTTTTCCTTTCATCTCTTTATTCTCTCTCCTCCCTTACTTCAGTCTTTCTTTTCTTTTCCTTTCATCTCTTTATTCTCTCTCCTCCCTTACTTCAGTCTCTCTTTTCTTTTCCTTTCATCTCTTTATTCTCTCTCCTCCCTTACTTCAGTCTTTCTTTTCTTTTCCTTTCATCTCTTTATTCTCTCTCCTCCCTTACTTCAGTCTCTCTTTTCTTTTCTTTTCCTTTCATCTCTTTATTCTCTCTCCTCCCTTACTTCAGTCTCTCTTTTCTTTTCTTTTCCTTTCATCTCTTTATTCTCTCTCCTCCCTTACTTCAGTCTCTTTTCTTTCCTTTCATCTCTTTATTCTCTCTCCTCCCTTACTTCAGTCTCTCTTTTCTTTTCTTTTCCTTTCATCTCTTTATTCTCTCTCCTCCCTTACTTCAGTCTCTTTTCTTTTCCTTTCATCTCTTTATTCTCTCTCCTCCCTTACTTCAGTCTCTTTTCTTTTCCTTTCATCTCTTTATTCTCTCTCCTCCCTTACTTCAGTCTCTTTTCTTTCCTTTCATCTCTTTATTCTCTCTCCTCCCTTACTTCAGTCTCTCTTTTCTTTTCTTTTCCTTTCATCTCTTTATTCTCTCTCCTCCCTTACTTCAGTCTCTCTTTTCTTTTCTTTTCCTTTCATCTCTTTATTCTCTCTCCACCCTTACTTCAGTCTCTTTTCTTTCCTTTCATCTCTTTATTCTCTCTCATCCCTTACTTCAGTCTCTCTTTTCTTTTCTTTTCCTTTCATCTCTTTAGTCTCTCTCCTCCCTTACTTCAGTCTCTCTTTTCTTTTCTTTTTCTTTCATCTCTTTATTCTCTCTCCTCCCTTACTTCAGTCTCTTTTCTTTCCTTTCATCTCTTTATTCTCTCTCCTCCCTTACTTCAGTCTCTCTTTTCTTTTCTTTCCTTTCATCTCTTTATTCTCTCTCCTCCCTTACTTCAGTCTCTCTTTTCTTTTCTTTTCCTTTCATCTCTTTATTCTCTCTCCTCCCTTACTTCAGTCTTTCTTTTCTTTTCCTTTCATCTCTTTATTCTCTCTCCTCCCTTACTTCAGTCTCTCTTCTCTTTTCCTTTCATCTCTTTATTCTCTCTCCTCCCTTACTTCAGTCTTTCTTTTCTTTTCCTTTCATCTCTTTATTCTCTCTCCTCCCTTACTTCAGTCTCTCTTTTCTTTTCTTTTCCTTTCATCTCTTTATTCTCTCTCCTCCCTTACTTCAGTCTCTCTTTTCTTTTCTTTTCCTTTCATCTCTTTATTCTCTCTCCACCCTTACTTCAGTCTCTTTTCTTTCCTTTCATCTCTTTATTCTCTCTCATCCCTTACTTCAGTCTCTCTTTTCTTTTCTTTTCCTTTCATCTCTTTATTCTCTCTCCTCCCTTACTTCAGTCTCTCTTCTCTTTTCCTTTCATCTCTTTATTCTCTCTCCTCCCTTACTTCAGTCTCTTTTCTTTCCTTTCATCTCTTTATTCTCTATCCTCCCTTACTTCAGTCTTTCTTCTCTTTTCCTTTCATCTCTTTATTCTCTCTCCTCCCTTACTTCAGTCTTTCTTTTCTTTTCCTTTCATCTCTTTATTCTCTCTCCTCCCTTACTTCAGTCTCTCTTTTCTTTTCTTTTCCTTTCATCTCTTTATTCTCTCTCCTCCCTTACTTCAGTCTCTCTTTTCTTTTCCTTTCATCTCTTTATTCTCTCTCCACCCTTACTTCAGTCTCTTTTCTTTCCTTTCATCTCTTTATTCTCTATCCTCCCTTACTTCAGTCTTTCTTCTCTTTTCCTTTCATCTCTTTATTCTCTCTCCTCCCTTACTTCAGTCTTTCTTTTCTTTTCCTTTCATCTCTTTATTCTCTCTCCTCCCTTACTTCAGTCTCTCTTTTCTTTTCTTTTCCTTTCATCTCTTTATTCTCTCTCCTCCCTTACTTCAGTCTCTCTTTTCTTTTCTTTTCCTTTCATCTCTTTATTCTCTCTCCACCCTTACTTCAGTCTCTTTTCTTTCCTTTCATCTCTTTATTCTCTCTCATCCCTTACTTCAGTCTCTCTTTTCTTTTCTTTTCCTTTCATCTCTTTATTCTCTCTCCTCCCTTACTTCAGTCTCTCTTCTCTTTTCCTTTCATCTCTTTATTCTCTCTCCTCCCTTACTTCAGTATCTTTTCTCTTTCCTTTCATCTCTTTATTCTCTCTCCTCCCTTACTTCAGTCTCTCTTCTCTTTTCCTTTCATCTCTTTTTTCTCTCTCCTCCCTTACTTCAGTCTCTCTTCTCTTTTCCTTTCATCTCTTTTTTCTCTCTCCTCCCTTACTTCAGTCTTTCTTCTCTTTTCCTTTCATCTCTTTATTCTCTCTCCTCCCTTACTTCAGTCTCTTTTCTTTTCCTTTCATCTCTTTATTCTCTCTCCTCCCTTACTTCAGTCTCTTTTCTTTCCTTTCATCTCTTTATTCTCTCTCCTCCCTTACTTCAGTCTCTTTTCTTTCCTTTCATCTCTTTATTCTCTCTCCTCCCTTACTTCAGTATTTCTTTTCTTTTCCTTTCATCTCTTTATTCTCTCTCCTCCCTTACTTCAGTCTCTCTTTTCTTTTCTTTTCCTTTCATCTCTTTATTCTCTCTCCTCCCTTACTTCACTCTCTTTTCTTTTCCTTTCATCTCTTTATTCTCTCTCCTCCCTTACTTCAGTCTTTCTTTTCTTTTCCTTTCATCTCTTTATTCTCTCTCCTCCCTTACTTCAGTCTCTTTTCTTTCCTTTCATCTCTTTATTCTCTCTCCTCCCTTACTTCAGTCTTTCTTTTCTTTTCCTTTCATCTCTTTATTCTCTCTCCTCCATTACTTCAGTCTCTCTTTTCTTTTCTTTTCCTTTCATCTCTTTATTCTCTCTCCTCCCTTACTTCAGTCTCTCTTTTCTTTTCTTTTCCTTTCATCTCTTTATTCTCTCTCCTCCCTTACTTCAGTCTCTCTTTTCTTTCCTTTCATCTCTTTATTCTCTCTCCTCCCTTACTTCAGTCTTTCTTCTCTTTTCCTTTCATCTCTTTATTCTCTCTCCTCCCTTACTTCAGTATCTTTTCTTTTCCTTTCATCTCTTTATTCTCTCTCCTCCCTTACTTCAGTCTCTTTCCTTTCATCTCTTTATTCTCTCTCCTCCCTTACTTCAGTCTCTCTTCTCTTTTCCTTTCATCTCTTTATTCTCTCTCCTCCCTTACTTCAGTCTCTTTTCTTTTCCTTTCATCTCTTTATTCTCTCTCCTCCCTTACTTCAGTCTCTCTTTTCTTTTCTTTTCCTTTCATCTCTTTATTCTCTCTCCTCCCTTACTTCAGTCTCTTTTCTTTCCTTTCATCTCTTTATTCTCTCTCCTCCCTTACTTCAGTCTCTCTTTTCTTTTCCTTTCCTTTCATCTCTTTATTCTCTCTCCTCCCTTACTTCAGTCTTTCTTTTCTTTTCCTTTCATCTCTTTATTCTCTCTCCTCCCTTACTTCAGTCTCTCTTTTCTTTTCCTTTCATCTCTTTATTCTCTCTCCTCCCTTACTTCAGTCTCTCTTTTCTTTTCTTTTCCTTTCATCTCTTTATTCTCTCTCCTCCCTTACTTCAGTCTCTTTTCTTTCCTTTCATCTCTTTATTCTCTCTCCTCCCTTACTTCAGTCTTTCTTTTCTTTTCCTTTCATCTCTTTTTTCTCTCTGCTCCCTTACTTCAGTCTCTCTTTTCTTTTCTTTTCCTTTCATCTCTTTATTCTCTCTCCTCCCTTACTTCAGTCTCTTTTCTTTCCTTTCATCTCTTTATTCTCTCTCCTCCCTTACTTCAGTCTCTTTTCTTTCCTTTCATCTCTTTATTCTCTCTCCTCCCTTACTTCAGTCTCTCTTCTCTTTTCCTTTCATCTCTTTATTCTCTCTCCTCCCTTACTTCAGTCTCTCTTTTCTTTTCTTTTCCTTTCATCTCTTTATTCTCTCTCCTCCCTTACTTCAGTCTCTTTTCTTTCCTTTCATCTCTTTATTCTCTCTCCTCCCTTACTTCAGTCTCTTTTCTTTCCTTTCATCTCTTTATTCTCTCTCCTCCCTTACTTCAGTCTTTCTTTTCTTTTCCTTTCATCTCTTTATTCTCTCTCCTCCCTTACTTCAGTCTCTTTTCTTTCCTTTCATCTCTTTATTCTCTCTCCTCCCTTACTTCAGTCTCTCTTCTCTTTTCCTTTCATCTCTTTATTCTCTCTCCTCCCTTACTTCAGTCTCTTTTCTTTTCCTTTCATCTCTTTATTCTCTCTCCACCCTTACTTCAGTCTCTCTTTTCTTTTCCTTTCATCTCTTTATTCTCTCTCCTCCCTTACTTCAGTCTTTCTTTTCTTTTCCTTTCATCTCTTTATTCTCTCTCCTCCCTTACTTCAGTCTCTCTTTTCTTTTCTTTTCCTTTCATCTCTTTATTCTCTCTCCTCCCTTACTTCAGTCTTTCTTTTCTTTTCCTTTCATCTCTTTTTTCTCTCTGCTCCCTTACTTCAGTCTCTCTTTTCTTTTCTTTTCCTTTCATCTCTTTATTCTCTCTCCTCCCTTACTTCAGTCTCTTTTCTTTCCTTTCATCTCTTTATTCTCTCTCCTCCCTTACTTCAGTCTCTTTTCTTTCCTTTCATCTCTTTATTCTCTCTCCTCCCTTACTTCAGTCTCTCTTCTCTTTTCCTTTCATCTCTTTATTCTCTCTCCTCCCTTACTTCAGTCTTTCTTTTCTTTTCCTTTCATCTCTTTATTCTCTCTCCTCCCTTACTTCAGTCTCTTTTCTTTCCTTTCATCTCTTTATTCTCTCTCCTCCCTTACTTCAGTCTCTTCTCTTTTCCTTTCATCTCTTTATTCTCTCTCCTCCCTTACTTCAGTCTCTTTTCTTTTCCTTTCATCTCTTTATTCTCTCTCCACCCTTACTTCAGTCTCTTTTCTTTTCCTTTCATCTCTTTATTCTCTCTCCTCCCTTACTTCAGTCTTTCTTTTCTTTCCTTTCATCTCTTTATTCTCTCTCCTCCCTTACTTCAGTCTCTCTTCTCTTTTCCTTTCATCTCTTTATTCTCTCTCCTCCCTTACTTCAGTCTCTCTTTTCTTTCCTTTCATCTCTTTATTCTCTCTCCTCCCTTACTTCAGTCTCTCTTTTCTTTCCTTTCATCTCTTTATTCTCTCTCCTCCCTTACTTCAGTCTCTTCTCTTTCCTTTCATCTCTTTATTCACTCTCCTCCCTTACTTCAGTCTCTTTTCTTTCCTTTCATCTCTTTATTCTCTCTCCTCCCTTACTTCAGTCTCTCTTTTCTTTCCTTTCATCTCTTTATTCTCTCTCCTCCCTTACTTCAGTCTCTTCTCTTTCCTTTCATCTCTTTATTCTCTCTCCACCCTTACTTCAGTCTCTTTTCTTTCCTTTCATCTCTTTATTCTCTCTCATCCCTTACTTCAGTCTCTCTTTTCTTTTCTTTTCCTTTCATCTCTTTATTCTCTCTCCTCCCTTACTTCAGTCTCTCTTCTCTTTTCCTTTCATCTCTTTATTCTCTCTCCTCCCTTACTTCAGTCTCTTCTTTCCTTTCATCTCTTTATTCTCTCTCCTCTCTTACTTCAGTCTCTTTTCTTTTCCTTTCATCTCTTTATTCTCTCTCCACCCTTACTTCAGTCTCTTTTCTTTTCCTTTCATCTCTTTATTCTCTCTCCTCCCTTACTTCAGTCTCTCTTTTCTTTTCCTTTCATCTCTTTATTCTCTCTCCTCCCTTACTTCAGTCTCTCTTCTCTTTTCCTTTCATCTCTTTATTCTCTCTCCTCCCTTACTTCAGTCTCTCTTTTCTTTCCTTTCATCTCTTTATTCTCTCTCCTCCCTTACTTCAGTCTCTCTTTTCTTTCCTTTCATCTCTTTATTCTCTCTCCTCCCTTACTTCAGTCTCTTCTCTTTCCTTTCATCTCTTTATTCACTCTCCTCCCTTACTTCAGTCTCTTTTATTTTCCTTTCATCTCTTTATTCTCTTCTCTTTTCCTTTCATCTCTTTATTCTCTCTCCTCCCTTACTTCAGTCTCTTCTTTCCTTTCATCTCTTTATTCTCTCTCCTCCCTTACTTCAGTCTCTCTTCTCTTTTCCTTTCATCTCTTTATTCTCTCTCCTCCCTTACTTCAGTCTCTCTTCTCTTTCCTTTCATCTCTTTATTCTCTCTCCTCCCTTACTTCAGTCTCTCTTCTCTTTCCTTTCATCTCTTTATTCTCTCTCCTCCCTTACTTCAGTCTCTTTTCCTTTCATCTCTTTATTCTCTCTCCTCCCTTACTTCAGTCTCTCTTCTCTTTCCTTTCATCTCTTTATTCTCTCTCCTCCCTTACTTCAGTCTCTTTTCCTTTCATCTCTTTATTCTCTCTCCTCCCTTACTTCAGTCTCTCTTTCCTTTTCCTTTCATCACTCCCATACCACCTTAGCTTTGTTAGTTTTCTTAACTTCTTAAAGGGATAAAATATGGATTGAAGGCTGATTTCAGGGGAGTTTGACTCTTTTCAAAGAGCAGAAAACCCCTGATGGGACCAGCCATCAGCGTTTTTTGTCACTTTATTTAGTTTGTTGGTGTCTAATTCTTTTTAAATGTCAGCCGAACCACCATCATGCTGTCCCAGTAGAGTGCCTGTGTAGAAATCCCTCCGTTAGCTCTCCTATAGCTGCAAGTAGCCACATAACAGCAGCTATGAGCTAACAGAGCTATGAGCTAACAGAGCTATAGCACACGTTCATTCATTCATTCTTCTTAAAGTATTGGTGAAATAAAGACAGATAATGCCTTATTTAGAGGCTGCATCCTCTAAGCCCCGTTCACTCCGTTATATGGATCTCCAGTTATCTAAATATCTTCTGAAGGACGCCGACTTTCACCAAACTGTTCTCAGTGAGCAGATGAATGTATTTAATGCCAGAAATAAGGTTTAAAAACACCAGAGTTCCCCTTTAACTCCCACCCTATTTTCTCCTCTTGCTCCTCCTTCATTCATTCAGTTTCTCATGTTTTCTTTTTCCTTTTTATTCATCTCTCTTCACATCTATATTTTTCTGTCTCTGCTCCTTCCCTTAAATTCCATCTTTCTTACCTTCTTTTTGGTTTTTCTTTCCCATCTTCATGTCTTTAACATTTTTATAGTTTTTTATCTTTTCCCTTCCTGTCTTTTCTCTCTTCCTTATCCTCTTTTCTTGCACTTCCTGACCCACGCTGTTCCTTTTCCCCTCACCTTTTGCTCCCCTTTCTGGCAGTAAAACTCTTCAGCTGTTTCTGCTAACCTCAGGTCTCTCTTTAACCCTGTCCTCTCTCATCAGAGTGATGTCATTCAGCAGGATCGCCGTGTTCGGACCGTCTGACGACTCCGAGCTGCTTCACATGCCGGCCTCTTTTAGCACCTCGACACATGCAGCTACTGTTGTGCTCTGCATCTGTTTGTTCCTGGACTTTGACTTTGCTTGTGTTGATCTGTTGCTCTGCCACTGTTAACTTCTGTTTTCTTCATTTATTCTCATGCAGGGGATTAAACACGATGAATTTCTGCATTAAATTCCTCAGAAGTTGTGAATTAACTCAACAAAAAAACAAGCATTGTTCTTCTTTCAGAGTTTATTGAAACTGCTGTTATGTGATGAAATCAGAATGGACAGATACTGTTGACTAACCTTGCATAGGTTACACACTATGCCTCACCAGAGAATGATAAGATCTGCGTTCTGCAGCAGCAACCAATACAAAAAACATTAGAAACAAACAAAAAAAACTGACATACCGCGATGTTAACGACTCGTGGGTTCGGGGAGGATCTCAGCAGCCCAGAGCAGGGAAAAGAAGTACATTTAGTATCTTATTTCTTAAATTATACGTCAACACTGGGACCTCCAGTCATCTTGGTCAGGACAAGACTTTGGCTTCTGACTTAGAGGAAACAGAAAGACTAAAGCTAATGCATCCCAACACAACCAGCAGGAAACAGACCCTTTTAAACTGAGTGTGATAATGTTTTCATAAGCGAGTTATGGGCAGTAATTCTTTTAAATGTATGGATCATGCAGTTCAAGCTCAGGTCATCCCTGACCGCCCTGCAGCGTTTAAAAACCTCAGCATCAGCATCACTTTAGTCATGGCTTTTTAAACCTCAAACACTCTTATGAAATATCAACAAAAGCAGAGTTTCTTGACCTGTGGTCAAGCTGGCTTTTCACGTCAACAGCACTGGGCATCTTGGTGAATAATGTGATGAAAATGACACTCAAAATTGGAAATTATGATTAAAATCTATCATTATTTGCCGTTTCGGGTCCTTTTTTAAGCCGTTTTGCGCTGATTTGTCAGATTGAGAGGATTTAACCACATGACTCAATCCTCCAGCTGAAGGAAGTCTGATCAGTGACCTTTGAACTCTTTTTCATCATGAGATAAAAAGCCCAGTTTCACAGTAAACATGTAACAGGTACGTTTGTCCCCACTTTGGAGTTTTATTGGTCATTTCACGCTATGAGAGGATGATGAAGACGTGTCGGTTTAAAATGTGGTCAAAGCAACATGCTAATCAGACACAGCCACGAGATCACGCTGCCAAAACTGTCAGAAACCATCGAACAGCTATGAATCTGCAGGTTTTATCAGTACCAACCCCAACAGGAGGAGAATCTGAGGCTGTGGGCTGTGTGAGAAACATCCTGCAGCTTCTAACTTCCTCAGACGCTGTCTTTAAGAAGCTTTAACGCTGATTCTGTGGTTATAAAGTCAGGATTTATTAGAGCAGAGCGACAGTCTGGAGATGCTTTTCAGTCCCAGTTTCTGACAAAAGAAGCTGAAAAACGTGCGAATGAGAGCAGCTTTACGGATGTTGAGAGGAGTTCACGTTTTCTATGTCTTAACACAGAAAAGAGAGGCCCCCCCCCTCAGTTTTTCAGAGATAAAGTGGCCCTTTTCTTTCAGATTTAGGAGCCCTTTAACCGGGGCTCATGTTGCTTACTCCCCAAATAAAAGACACTTTGATAAAGGCACCTTAACCCTGAAAACTGAAAGGGGAGGTGGCACATGATCACATGTTCTGGCATGAAATTGGGCTGAATACACTTGAATGAATCACCTCTCTGCCCCTTATTTATCATTTATCCAATATATCTGTTCAGTGTGAATAAATCCTCTCTTGATTTCACACATTTTAACAACGACGCTCACAACTGGCTCCGGCAGCGCGATTCGATGACGTGAACAGAGACCTGACCAAGCCAGACTGTAGGAAACTCAAGCAGCAGATAAAGACAGTTTGCAGTGCAGCGGGGAACACTCGTAACACCTGGTTAGAAGTAGAAAATGAAGCCACAGATGGATTTTAAACAGATTTTTACTGTAAATCTTTGCGGTTACCGTGTCTTTGGGCTGCTCTGATGCACCAAAAGCAGCCAGAAATCAATTTATCTGCTTTAAAAGGATAAATTGAGACGGGAATCCTAAAAATCTGACGATTTATTGGAGATAAATCATCAGTGAGATGAATTTTTGGCAGTTAGAAGCTTGTAACTGAACTGAAGACTGAATAAAAACGGGACTCTTATTGGGAAGGAAAGGGTTTGTCCCGTGTGTTTACTGCACATCGGGGGGGTGAAGTCTTTCCTGGATGTCGTCCACAGTCATCTGCTGAGCTGCTCTGATGAAATGAAACTATTCTAAAACATTGTTTGGTCCCTTCAGTGGTGTCTGCTGCAGATGTGTCTCCAACTTTGGCCTAAACACTACAAATATGAACGAATGGAATCTAAAAGCACAAGAAGACTACCGACTAAGTTGATGTCGTTTTTAATCACTTATCTTAGATCACATGAAAATATATTCTTATATTATACCTTCAAAAAAACAGGTGGAATTTGTAATTTTGCTCCCTCTGACCTTCGTAGCACTAATTTGTTTATTCCAGACAAATTAAAGGGATCTCTTCCTCCATCTTCACACGTCCAGCAGCCGTTTATTAAAGTGGCCTTAAGCTAACGGGTCGATGACACACGGCTCAGGGAGTCTGTGAGCCAGAAGTTTGCTTCATTTAGTGGTGGAACTGAAGGTCTCAGTGTGATGGAGATCAGAACCATGGCTTTTTTAACAGCTCAAAGCTGAGAATTCAACACAAATGATCCTTTTAAGCACTGTTTTTAAACCACATGCTCCTAATTCTGCTTCTTCTGAGAACATAAGGACTTATTTGTGCACCAAAATGCATCTTTTGCATGCAGAATGTTACGTTCTGCACGTGCACATCAGAGTAAAAGCTCCACAGTGTCACAGTAAAGACTTTCTGAGCAACTACTTCTGATGTGATTCACAGCTGAAGTCCAGTTTTGTTGTAAAAAACCCTTCATGCACACCCAAAAATGGTGAAATGACTCCATTTCAGGCCTGAGAAAAGTCACATAACGACATTTTCCTTTGCAAATTATAACATTTAGTGTTTTGAATCACATTTAAAGACTGTTGCTAGTTAAAAACTCCTCTGCTGGGTGTGGACCAAGCCCAAAATCATCCTTATCCGACCACCTTTAGGGTCCGGCAGGAAGAATTCACTCATATGGACACAAATGAAGGCAAGGTTTGGGTTTGGGACAAAAAACTTGAGCTTAGGCTTGAATATCAACACAAACAGGTGACTTAATGCCACCTGAAACAGGGAATTAAAGATTTTACATCTATTTCCAGTCTTGGTTGTGACACCTTTCTACTTTGGACATGTGGCGCCTGTTTTCTTGCACTGAATTAATTTGAAATTACGCCGCTGCTGAATAATTTACTTGGAAAGCCTCCTTTTAAGGTGTGAAATCAACCCAAATCCTCACTTTTCACAGTGAGGAAACTGTAAAAAGGATCATTTGTGCGAAGAACCGCTGTTACACCCTTAAACACTGCAGTTCTCACCATCCCACTGAGCGTTTCTCATCTTTAATGAAGGTCCAAACGTGGTTTTTCTCACATGTGCACAAGCTGATGGTTAACATCTGGAATTGCATCCATTTGAATTCTTCTTCTTCTTCTTCTCTGGTGTGTTTCTGACAGTTTTTAAACTGAAATTCGCTTTAGACCCAGACTAATGTCACAGATGGAGCCAGAAGAACATTTCCATGCAGCCAAACTGTTGGATCTCTGACTTTCACACCCTAAAAGCACTGCTGATGCTTCCAGAGCCATCAGGATGTTCAGCTCTCACTCACACTTTCACATCGGATGCTGCCACATTCACCTCCGGCCGTTCCTCCGTCAGAACATGGAGAGCTGGAGCTGGGTTAAATCATTTAACACCAACCTCAATAAAGACCTCTCTTTGGTGGATTTGCTGCAAACAACCTTAACTTATTTGGACCCAAAACCAAAGAGGAACTATCCCCACATTTTGAAACTGGATCCATTTTTCTTAGGCCTCATTTTCCTGAATATGGATCCAGACTGTGGCTGTTGGCTCATCTTTACAAACATTAGCATTACATTCTGAGGAGTTTCTCTCTTCTATCTCTTTCAGGACCTTTTCCACATAACTTTAGAACCTTTTATGCAACGCATAAAAGAGTTATTGGGATTATTTGGAGATCTGCATTTACTTTAGTTAATAATCAACTTGTTTCACATGTAAACTAACTGTAAACACCACTGTCCACACACCAGGGGGCGCTGCAGCGAGAGGTTAAACAAACACTGTGGTCTTTCTCTTCTCTTTCTCAGTTCAGATCAACACTTAATGTGACGATCAGTCCTCTGCAGCAGCTGCTTTCCATTGTTTCGACTTTAAAACTTACAGTAATTCCACCATCCTGCAGAAAGGCGTCCCTCACACAACCATGTGCTTCCTCCTCATAACGGCAGCAGCCATTTTGCTGGCATGCAGAGTGACTAATGCCTGTGGTTTCGTTCAGACTGCTGCTCTGCAGAGGAAACACTGAGTGCCTCCACAGATCCATCACCCTCTCTCATCAGAAACAGCTCTCAGGCACACCAAGCAGGGTTCTCTCTTTGCTTTCTTAAGCCGGGACATGTTGGATAAGCTGAAAGCATCAAAGTAAGCAAACGTAGGTGCAGGTTGAAGGATGAAGAAAGAAAAAAACGGGCTCATTTTTATCAGTTTTCACAGTAAGAGACGAATCAGACTTCCAGCAGAGGACGTTTGGTCCCTAAATAGGTGGCAGTGTTTGAGCTGTTCTGCTCAGTTCAGACTCTGCTGGTGCAGCCGAACCAGCACCGGTACCGATGCTAATTGATGCTATTTGTCGAGAAATTAGCGAGTTTCTTAGCTCTTATCCCTGAAAATTCATTTTCTGCGTAAAACTGACAACAATGAGCCCTTATTGCTGCCTGGCCCGTCAGAAAATGGGTCCCTCGCCTCATTAGCCGCTAAATAAGCAGCTCGAACAGCTCATCCAGGGACACATTCAAAGGAAAGGGACAGTTAATGAGCTGCCTTTGAACATTTGCTTACAGATCCCCACCAGCTGATGTGAGAGACCCTAGTTTAGAGTGAGAAGGAGGCCCTTTCTTTCCGAGGATCAGCGGGAGTCTGCGCACATGTGAGAAAAAGAAAAACATCTGGATTCTGTAGCCGTGTGTCATGAACCGGGACCACCGCAGGTTTTTCGACCCAAGCATGTGGAGTAAATTCATATCTGTCTGAACACCCTCTCCAGCTCCAGATGTGCAGGGAGTGGTGCATCTGTATGGCAGGAGAAGCTGAGCTGCACGCCGTAAGCTCTTCGTTGTAACGGGAGGCACTTCCAGAATGAGACGGGGTTCAAGGCACTAGAAACTAATTTTAGATATACATCTATGAACTCTGTTGAATATTATGCTGCTTTTGTTCTTGAAACTCTTTAGAAGTCAAATGCAAAAGAAAACCAGGGTCACAAATCACATCAGATGATCCCATGCACTCCATCATCAAAGATCAAAGCGTAAAAGAAATAGAAAAGAGAGGAGGATGGAACTTCTGCAGTGTCTTTTTTTAAAGAGATTAATCTCCTTTGTTGGTTTTTTTTCTCTTTTCTCGGTATTTTTTTAGCATATTTGTCCCCTCCGACAGTTTGCTCCGTCATGCACCGTTTCCTGTGGATAGCTTGACAACAATGAGGCTCATCGTCGTCCTCCAGCTCCCGAGGTCCCTCCACAACTGCAAGCAATTTAATACTGACGTCATGCATTGAGTATATGCAGCTATATCATAGCTAATTAGGCCATAATGCTGTAGTATTTTGACATGCCATGATCTTCAAAAAAGAAGTGTTCCTGTTCCCTTAAACATTCAACACGTAAATGCTCTGATGCAACTCAAATGATAATAAATAGCCAGTGCACTTTTGGTGAAAACAAATGAGAGAAATAATCCAGGAGAAGATGAGGGTCAGAGAAGACAAAATGTAAAAAATAAAATGAGGTAACGTGTGCATGCTGATATAAGAGAGAAGAGAGTCTCCACATGCTTTTATATAAAGGAGCGTTGCATGGCGCCATCACTCAGGGAACCTCCAGCCGACCTGTAGCAGCAGCAGCAGCAGATAATCCTCCTGTTCGTTTCTCATAAGGTGCCTGAAAACTTCCCAAACTTTCCCTGGATGCGCCGCAGAAACAGAAACTGTAATCCACTCAAAATGCGTTTCCTCGGAGAGAAAGTCGTCCTCCAACGGGAATCTTTTGTTCTCCTGAAAGCTGATTCTGTTGCAGAGAGCCTGGCAGGTTTCTGCTGGATTCTTTAAACCAAATCGTGTGAAATTAGTAAATTGCACCCTTAGAAAAAATGTCTCTTCCAGCTCTAACAGATTGATCTTGAACTGCTTTTTTTTTATTATTCTATTTCATTTATAGTGTTTTTTTTCATTCACGTATTGCATGTTTTTCTTTTCTAGTCGGCTTTAAAGCCAGTATTTGAATAAAAGCCTTTTTTTTATGTAAATATAAGGTGCTATGAACTCATTCCCTCAAATGAACTAAATCTTGCCGTCGCCTGACTTAGTAGACATGAGTTGGATCATCTAAAGTAGTCTAAATTCAACTGTAATCACATAAGAGTACTTATAAAAAACATCAATGTCAATTAAATATGTTGTCTTAACAGCCTAAACTTGAAGTATAGCGAGAAATGATGTTCTAGCACTGTTAAAGGGGGACTCCGCCAACTTAGTAATGCACTACAGAGAAGCTTGGAGACGATTTAGAGACTTCTCCTTTTGCAAAGAGCAAAATTAACCCCCTGAAACTGTAAAAAATACAACTCTACCCCCTCTTTCTGGTTACCAGTTGTGTTATCTCTGCTGTAAGAATTCAACTCTCAAGCCCTCGAACAAACTGGCTGCAGGACAAGTCGTTTTTTGAACTTTTTTGTTTGAATAAAACCCTTATTTTTCTAAGCCCCATTAGTCAGAACCGTAGACATTATTTGGGGCTAACCCAGAACCTCTTTCACCTGAAGTACCTCTACGCTTCCAGGACTGTTGTGATGTGTGCAATTGGTGGAGTTTCCCTTTAACTGTGTGAACCGCATCTGATAAGTCGAGGGTTTAAACGACTACATTTATCTAATAATGTCTCCAAAACTTTTCCCCAACACCTGCTCATCTTCATAATATTGCCAAATATATGTTTTTTTCCTTATAACATGTGTGCTTTAAAGTCTCCACACACGTTTGAATGAATTAATCCAAAGAATAAAATGCACCGATGGAGATAAAGCATCCAGATGTTTGTACAATATTTACAGCTGTGCGTTAGCTGCTGGCTCACACGTCCGTGAGCAGCTTCCCTTTGTTCACACAATTCTGGCTGGGAGCCGTGCAGTTGGCAGTCCTAAGGTTGGCTTCCCTAAAGTTATCGATGCTGTTGTTCAGGTCCTCGTCTATCTCCATGTACTCCGACTTGCTGACCACCGAGGAGCTGCGGCGGCTGGAGTTGGTTTCCGACGCCAGGTTCTGGTTGCTGACGTTGAGCAGCTGCGCCTGCTCCTCGCCCTCCGTCTCGCGGTGGTAGAAGTAGTTGAAGTTGGACACGATGACCGGCACCGGCAGCGCGATGGTCAGCACGCCGGCGATGGCGCACAGCGAGCCCACGATCTTCCCTCCAATGGTCACGGGGTACATGTCGCCGTAGCCCACCGTTGTCATGGACACCACGGCCCACCAGAAAGCGTCCGGGATGCTGGTGAAGAAGGACTCTTTCTCCTCGGCTTCCGCGAAGTAAACGGCGCTGGAAAACAAAATCACGCCGATGAAGAGGAAGAAGATGAGCAAGCCCAGCTCCCTCATGCTGGCCTTTAGAGTCTGCCCCAGAATCTGGAGCCCCTTGGAGTGTCGGGACAGCTTAAAAATCCTGAACACCCTCACCAGGCGGATGACCCTGAGAATGGCCAGCGACGTGGCCTGCTCCCCCCCCGCCTTGCCCTCCCGGTTTTCCTGGTCGTCGGCCAGCTCCGTGCCAAGAGTGATGAAGTATGGGATAATAGCCACGATGTCGATGGAGTTCATCATGTTTTTGAAGAACGCCGCCTTGCTGGGGCACGCGAAGAAGCGCACGATCAGCTCGAAGGAAAACCAGATGATGCACAGGGTCTCCACCACAAAGAAGGGGTCTGTGAAGACGTTTGCCTTGTAATACATGGTGGTGTTGCCCACCCTGTGGATCCGGTCATTGGGGTCCTCCTTCAGCTCTGGTAGAGTCTCCAGACAAAATATGACTATAGAGATAAGAATAACCATCACGGAAACGATGGCAATCCCTCGGGCGGGCCCAGAGCTTTCGGGATGCTCAAAGAGGAGCCAGATCTGCCGCTGGAACTCTTTCTCTGGCAAAGGCCGCTCCTCTTCCCGAATAAACCCCTCATCTTCCCGAAACTTCTCCATAGCCTCTGCGCCAAGCTCATAAAACTTGATCTCCTCGGAGAACATGTCCAGCGGGACGTTGACCGGCCTCCGCAGCCGCCCCCCAGACTGGTAATAATACAGGATGGCATCAAAACTGGGTCGATTCCGGTCAAAGAAGTACTCGTTTCGCAAGGGGTCGAAGTAGCGCATCCTCTTCTTGGGGTTCCCGAGGAGCGTCTCCGGAAACTGGGCGAGGGTCTTCAGCTGGGTCTCAAAGCGCAGCCCGGAGATGTTGATGACCACCCGCTCGCAGCAGTCGTGGTCATCGTGGTCATCGTCGAGCGGGTAGGGGTCCTGCGGGTGACCGGGCAGGGTGGAGGTCTCGTCCATGTTCTCCGTGGACACCACAGTCATCTTCCCTGGCAGTTGTTGGGCAGGAAGAGGAGGGTTTGGGTGGCGCGAGGAAGCTCCTACTGATGCCAGGAGATGTGCAGAGCCTCCCTCTCCATCATCATCGTCTTCATCGCCATCTCTGTCTCAGCAAAGCTTCACCCGCCACCTGGAAGAGGGCGAAACAAACCACATCCAGTCCCCAAGAGCACAGATTTCACTTTACAGGCATCCGAGGAGCTCCTCGTTGTTCTCACAGATGGAAAAAACGTTTAGATAAATAAATAAATCACGCAGCACTTACTGTACCCTGAGCTGCATCTGCTGTATTTTTACCGCATACATCAGGATTCAAGATCTCTGCACACCCACAGTCACAAGCTTCTGCGCGCTCACACGAGCAAATGTGAAGGTAAAATACCCCGCGAGGGGTGGAAATGACAGCTAACACGTACCTGCGCTGAGTTGGAGAGCAGCAGATGGAAATTTTGCGCACCTTTCCCCCGGCCACCCACCTCAGCTTGGGCTTTAATACTGATATCGCTTTACGGTATCTCTGAAATATTAATAGACTATGTTGTCTTGGTCAACATCCGTATCCTCTTGGTGTTGGTTTTCTGCGTCGACCGCAGCAGCCCGCAGGAGGGGAAGGAGGCGGCTTCAGACGGCTTTGAACGGCGGCTCAGCAACAAAAATCCCGACTGACAATTTACCAAAATCATCCTGGAAATCAAGGAGGAGGCGGAGGAGGAGGAGGAGGAATAACGAGCTGGATATCAAGCCTTCATTCTGACAGGGAGGACTGGACACTGCAGCATCAGCAGAAAGCGGCACAATGTTTTCCAACTGCAGTAAAAGAAGAAGAAGAGAGGAGGAGGAGGAGGAGGAGGAGGGAAAGCGATGCTATAAAAGGAAAACCGGCTGAGGATCCTGCACCGGAGACCGGATCTGTGTCCGCTAATTTGGAAGCATATTGCAGGATTTCATGAGGAGAGAAAAAAGAAGTGAGTGAGGGAGGGAGGGAGGGGTTAGGAGAGAGTGAGTGAGGGGAGTGAGCACGAGGAGAGGAGGGGGGGTTCGACGCAATGCAGACACACTGTACAGCACAGCGGGCGCTACAGTAGCTACTGTATGTCACCAAAACAGCTGCAGCACCGCGGCAGGTCGAGCCGGAGCCGCGCGATCCGTGCCAGTGAAAGTTCCTCTGCGGGAGGTGACGCTGAGGGACCCCGCGTGCGTGCGTCCGTGCCCCCAGCACTGGAAACACGAAGTGGCGCACACTGCATCACGTTATGTAAGCAGCTCCCAGTGTCTCTGCTGCAGGTGGCAAACGCTCCCGATCTGACTGGGAGAATCAGACCGGCTGCTGGGCAGGTTACAGCAGGCAGGCCCGCGCGCAGGTGTGCGCGTCCCTGCAAGAGTTTCTGTGGCAACAGGCAGAAACCAGCAGATTTCCTCCGTCCCCTCAGTCTGAACAACAATAAAACGCTGCACAGAACAGCAGAATGGAAGCTCATTACTAGCGAAAATAAAAGATAAATGATCATTTTATCAAATCTGATAGAATCTGTAGAATATAATGTGTGAAAAATTAAATGGAGCCTTTCCTAGTCTAAATTAATGTATTTATATCTATATAATACATTAATTTTGACTAAGAAAGGCTCCTAAGTTACTGTTGCAGCAACACATCATCAGTAAGGGTAAAACTGTCTCAGGATGGTCTAATGTGTTTATATGTATATATAAATACATTGAATTTAGTAATTATAGTTATTTAATATAGTATTTATAGGAAGATGTGCATAAATACTATAATAGAATGCAATAATTTGCTAATCTCAACCCAAAATTTGGTTCTCAACAGAACTTATAAAGATTTATCAAATGTTGAAAGTTCGACATTTACCACTTTATGGAAAATTCGTATTTTTTATCTTGATTTTAGTGGCAGAAACATGTCTGAAAAAGTTTCTGGCTGCTCAGCAGTAGGAGCAGAGCCAGTTTCCACGGTGTTCTCATCATAGTTTGCAGCACCAAAGTAATTCTTTTCCTTTTTTTTAAATGCTTGAAAGGAGAAATGAAAGAAAGAGTGGGAGAGAGGAGAGAATTTTAAAAGATAGACACCAAAAAACCAGGTAACAAACTGCATGTTTGAGAGAAAAGAAACACAGAATCATAAGGAGCACCTGCAGAAATAAATGGAGAAAAAGAAATAAACAGCAACAACGTCACCAGCAGCATGTATACGAAAAGGAAAGTTTATGGAGACACATTCATCCAAAGCAACTTACAGGTAAACAGATAGGCTGAGGGAGTTTAGCCTGATGTTGCCTTCAGGCGTCGTTTGTTTGTTTCTGTTTCAGGGGGTCTTGCCTAAGGACCCCTACTGGAGGTAATACCTTTCATGCAGGGGATTTGAACCCAGATCTCCCAAATGAAAGGTGCCAATCATACCACTACACTCACATTTTAACTGCAGAGTGAGTATGTGGCTGAATAAATGCTTGTTTGTCATTAAAATACCAAAGATTTGACCTGAATTGTGTAACTGGGTCTTGTGAATTGGGGAAGAGGGACGCAAACACACCCCACTCCAGATAGACGGACCCAGGAGACCAGCAACCCCAATGGGGCAAGGAAGAGAGAAGCCAGGCATCCCAGGAAAGCAGAGGAAGGCCCCAGGGAGGGCCCCCACAGCCAGGGGGCCCCGCTGGGAGCTGTCCACCCGGCATGAGCCAATAGCAGGACCAAGAGCCCCAAATACCAAGGACCACACCTCAGAGGGGGCCGGGCCGTCCCAGCGAGCCAGAAACAGCCCAGGCAACAGTTGCCCTGGGAACCCAGATGTGCCCGAGAGTAGCAGGGACTGCAGGCAGGTCGGTGCAGCAGCTGGACTATTGAAACATCTGGACTGCAGGCAGGTCAGTGCAGCAGCTGGACTCTTGAAACATCTGGACTGCAGGCAGGTCAGTGCAGAAGCTGGACTCTTCAAACATCTGGACTGCAGGCAGGTCAGTCCAGCAGCTGGACTCTTGAAACATCTGGACTGCAGGCAGGTCAGTCCAGCAGCTGGACTCTTGAAACATCTGGACTGCAGGCAGGTCAGTGCAGCAGCTGGACTCTTGAAACATCTGGACTGCAGGCAGGTCAGTGCAGCAGCTGGACTCTTGAAACATCTGGACTGCAGGCAGGTCAGTGCAGCAGCTGGACTCTTGAAACATCTGGACTGCAGGCAGGTCAGTGCAGCAGCTGGACTCTTGAAACATCTGGACTGAAGGCAGGTCAGTGCAGCAGCTGGACTCTTGAAACATCTGGACTGCAGGCAGGTCGGTGCAGCAGCTGGACTCTTGAAACATCTGGACTGCAGGCAGGTCAGTGCAGCAGCTGGACTCTTGAAACATCTGGACTGCAGGCAGGTCGGTGCAGCAGCTGGACTCTTGAAACATCTGGACTGCAGGCAGGTCAGTCCAGCAGCTGGACTCTTGAAACATCTGGACTGCAGGCAGGTCAGTCCAGCAGCTGGACTCTTGAAACATCTGGACTGCAGGCAGGTCAGTGCAGCAGCTGGACTCTTGAAACATCTGGACTGCAGGCAGGTCAGTGCAGCAGCCGGACTCTTGAAACATCTGGACTGCAGGCAGGTCAGTGCAGCAGCTGGACTCTTGAAACATCTGGACTGCAGGCAGGTCAGTGCAGCAGCTGGACTCTTGAAACATCTGGACTGCAGGCAGGTCAGTGCAGCAGCCGGACTCTTGAAACATCTGGACTGCAGGCAGGTCAGTGCAGCAGCTGGATTCTTCTACAGCGAAGCCTTTGTCCTGCTGAAATATTTCAGGCCTTCCCTGAAGAAGACAGATGTTGCTCTATAGCCTGTTTACGCCTTTCAGCATTGATGGAGCCTTTCCAGATGTGCATGTTTCCAGCTCCAGAGGTGCTTTCTGGGAAGTGAATCAGGTCTGTTTTTAAAGCAGAAGGGCCTGAAGGTCACAGACATCCAGGACAGATGTTTAGCTGTGTCCATTACTTACAGATGTTTCCACATTCTTTTAATCTTTACAGATGTTCTGTGGATGATAGAATTTGACCAACATTGTTTTTAAAGCATTTTTTTGCAGGTTGCTGAACCTCTGCCCATCTTCATTTTTGAGGGACTCTGCCTCTCTCGGGTGCTCTTTTTATCCCCGATAATGTTACTGTTACTGTTGCTATTTAACCTAATTAGTCACAACAAGTTCCTCCAGCTGTTTTTCTTTAGGGCTGCGTGCGTTTCAAGGCTTTTGCTGCCGCTCTCCCAACTTTTCTGAGACACGAAAACAGTGTTTTCTACGTTTTATTGTGACTCTCCATCTGCTAAATGCAGATATTAGTATTTTATTCTAACAATATCAATCAGCTTGTGTGCTTTAATTTATAAGTCATTTAATTTCCAGACATAAAAAAGTCTCCTCACTCAAAATATTCATCAACTCTTCAATAATCAAAAAAAAAAATCTTACCATATTCTCAAAAGGACCGAATCTATAAGAAATGTGTCCTAAATTGAGTTTCAATCATCTCAAACCCACGTGCGCTGATAATAAAGGATTTAGCAAAAGTTCTAAAACTCAAACCTGCCGCCTGGAGCGGCGCTGAGGCTTAATTTGACTTTATCGGGGCTTCTGAGACTCAGCGTGATTCACCAGCGCCGCGGCGTTATCTCACCTCTGCTGTTATTGAGGTCAGCCGAGCGGGTCGACTCTCAGCCGACTTTAAATTTAGACTCTAAGGAAAAAAAGCAGCATCAAAGAAAAATCTTTGTTTCTGTGCTTGATTTATCTGCCAATTCAGTCAAATGTGAGAAATGGAAACATGAGTGCGATTAATGAGCAAATGTTAGAAAAATTCTCTCAAAATTAGGCTCAGAGTCGCTGGATTCACACAAAACATTTATTTCTTGCAAGAAAGAGACAAGTCAACCTGTCAGGAAGCTGCTCAGAGTTGTCTAAGTAACAAAATGGTGCTATTTCTATTTACATTGTTTATGCTTGCTGGCCACACAAAGTTATGGGAAAAGGCGCATTTCTCACCATTTAATATCATGGGAAGAGACATTCAATGTCGTGGGAAATAGCAGTTCTCGCCATTTAATGTTATGGGAAGACGAGTTCAGTCAAAACACTTTTGCTTGATACATAGTATTATAGGAAGGAAAGACAGGAGGAGGCCTCCCCCCATCACAGAAACTCTTATTCTTGCAGCTTTTCTCATAGTATAACTATATAATTTTAATTTTAACAGCAGTAAAAAAGGAAATCTGCAGCCCCCAGGCTCTGTGAAGCTATCTGACCAAGGAGAATAGAGCGCCTGCATCACATGACCTGGCCTCCATGAGCTGAAGTGGTTTGGAAACAAGCAGGAATGAAAAACAGCCAATAAGTTTAGGAAAAATCCTTAAAGATTGTTAGAAAAGCTCCACGAAGCATGAAGATGATGAAGAACCAGCTGTTGATCGTGTGGGGGGGGGGGGGGGGGGGGGGGGGGGCTAACAACACCCTACTGGCCTTTTTATGGGAACAAATGTCTGAATAGTTCTGAAATTCCCTGTATTTTCATTAATTTATTTTATCCTGTTTCTGAGGTTTAGGCACCAAAACTAATGAATTTTAGCATTTTTTCAGCATTAACCACATGTTCTTCCCTATTTTCTGGGTTACCACGGGGACATGTCACACCACCGATATCATCTACAGAGAGCAATTAGGTGCAATCTCATGCTGTCAGTCGCAGATGTTAAAAGACTTCCTCTCTGCACTGTAGTTTTCTCAGAGCTCCTGGCCTCCTGAGATGAACACTTTGGTTTGATTTAGAGTCACTTCCTGGCACAACATCTGTGGAAATATTAAAAGCCAGCAACAAACGCTGTAAACATCATCCTCTATGAACAAGCACCAATGTCTCTATACCTTGTGGGCCTTGCAAGAAAGGCTCAGAACACCTTGAGACATCCTATTGTTTCATTTCAGTCCATTACAGCAGTTTGGTTTGGTTCAGAAACCCATGGATTAGTGTAGAATACCCCACTTATCTGTGATAATCCAGCACTTTCTACACTGATAGGTTTAATTAAGTTAAATATCAGAATATGACATCATCAGAGTGAAAAATCAGTTGATTTTCCTCTGATTTTTTTATCCTTGCACATTGAAAAATGACACAAAAGGAAGCAAAACGTTTATACTGAATAATCCGTTGCCTGGCAGTTCTCTCCTTAAGATGAAATTGGTTTTTAAAACTCTTTCTCGTAGTTTATAGATGGCGATGAAGGACCCGAATGCCAAGACTTCACTTAATTTCTGAAGAGTGAAAGTATAACGGAAATAAAATGGAATAAAACACTGAAAATAGAAGTATTAACACTACAACAAGGAAACCAAACCATCAGATCAGAACTTAAACAAGGAAATAACCAATATAACAAGAGCCATAAACCACTCTACCTTCCTCATGAAGTGCTCCTGTTTCAGGAACCAACAAAATGTGGGAACTTTCAACCCCAGCACTCCATCTTAAAGGCATTTGACATGTCATTTCACACCGATACTGTGGCTTCACTAAGCAATAAGGCTGGCAGCTTCACATTTGTTTGCTGTAGTACTTTGATGGTAGAACACCTAACTTTCAGCTATAAGCGTAGCAATTCGGCCCCTCGTGTCGGCCTTGGTGGGTCACCAGTGACCTCCTTTTGTTCTGCTCCGCTGTAATAGATCAAAACACAAGAAAAACATTTGAATTCTAATGAAACGGGACTAAAGCAGCTGATCGGTGTAGTTTTTATCCAACAAAATGCTCACTGGTCCCAGACTTCAGCACCACGGACAGCTCAGCTACCGCCAAAGGTCTTCAGATAGACTTCCTTTGGCATTTATTATCAGGCTTCTTTATTTGTTGGAAAATATGTTCCACTGTTGTTGTTGTTTATGTTCTGCAGCAGATTGGAGTCTGTTGGAGGTGGCAGGAGCGAACGCCCAGCAGATGGACGCAGCAGTGGGCAGGAAGCTGGGGGATCAGCTGGCTGGAGAATTGGAACCAGTCCCACGAAGGAGAAGCATTCATAACAGAAACCAAGAAAAAAGATTTGGCTCATGGTTTTTAACTCTAAATGTCAGCATTAACAGAACAGAACTCCATTTACCTCGATATGGCAAATACAAAGCTATAAAATGTCTTTTGAATGCGTTGGGAAGGAGGGAATGTACAGTATGTCCTTGTTTGCAGATGAAGGGTGTATCCTGAACTATATTTGTAGTTCCACTGTTAGTCACAGGAACCGTCTGACAGCTGGCCGAGCTCCTGCTGCCCGGCTGCTCCAGCCAGATTCCTGAAAACTAAATTTACTGCATGCCAGTGGCAGGAGAGCCGCTCTGGATCACAGCGTAACGTACGGTGCTTTTTCTTTTCCAACATACGGGCTCGAAGTCGTAGAAACAGAGAAAGAAAGGCTGATCTGCTCAGCCATGCACTCAGTCCATATGCTGCTGTCACCTTTGACCTCCGTGTCCTCGTGGATTCAAACATGACCCGGTTAGACTCATCTTTAAAGTCTTTTTTACAGCCTTAATTAATACAATTTCACACCTTTTCCTCAGCAGATCAGATCTTAAATAACAGAAATGACCAAATGTTTATGCATTCTTTTTTATTCACTGAGTCGGTTGTTTTGCATCTTGTTGGAGCGACATCGCGTTGCGGTGGAGGTGCTTCTGTGTGCCTTTGCAGACGTTTTCTGTCACTTTTTGTTCATTTGTCTCTTTGAACAGTGGTTTTGTCTCCAAATTGTTATAATTTTGCATCTTATTTTGATAAATTAAATCCCTCTGTTTAGTTAACTTGAGTTTTCTAGTCTCTGGTCATTTTTGTGATTGTTTTTTGGAGTCATTTAGAATCTAAAAGTGCTGCTTTTGTGTCTCTGTGGTCATCAAACTCTGGGACTGGATAGTGTAGTGGTAAGAGTGCCACCTTTCATGTGGGTGACCTGGGTTCAAATCCCCTGCATGAAAGCTACTATCTCCAGTAGGGGTCCTTAGGCAAGGCCCCCTTACCCTGTCTGCCTAACTGTAAGTCACTTTGGATAAAAGTGTCTTATTTTAATAAGTTAAATCCCTCTGTTTAGTTAACTTGAGTTTTCTAGTCTCTGGTCATTTTTGTGATTGTTTTTTGGAGTGATGTAGAATCTAAGACTGTTGCTTTTGTGTCTCTGTGGTAATTTTGCATCCTGTTTAAATCAGAGACAAAGTTTTGTTTCTTTGTCATTGTTGGGAATCTTTTTGCAGTCATTTTGCTTCCTATAATCGTGCCTTCGGTGGTCAGCAGAGGTTCCTGGTTTGAATCCCGGCTGGTTCTCCCCGTGTATGCAGGGTTCTCTCCGGGTTCTCCGGCTTCCTCCCACCATCCAAAACCATGCATGTTAGATTAATTGGTGTCTCTAAATCAGGGATGTCCACATCCGGACCTCGGGGGCCGCTGTCCTGCAGGTTTTAGAGGTTTCCTGCTCCAACACACCTGATTCAGATCAATGCCTCATTAGCTGCTTAACAGTCTTTTAAAGAGATCCATTTCATCTGAATCAGGTGCGTTGAAGCAGGGAAACGTCTAAAACCTGCAGGACAGCGGCTCTGAGGACCGACTTTGGACTTTTGGAAGGTTCCTGGTTTGAATCCCGGCTGGATCTTCCTGAGTTGCTTCATCCCACCGTCCAAAAACATGCCTTTTGGGTTCATTGGTGTCTCTAAATTGTTATAATTTTACATCTTATTTTAATAAGTTAAATCCCTCTGTTTAGTTAACTTGAGTTTTCTAGTCTCTGGTCATTTTTGTGATTGTTTTTTGGAGTGATTTAGAATCTAAGACTATTGCTTTTGTGTCTCTGTGGTCATTTTGCTTCCTATAATCGTGCCTTCGGTGGTCAGCAGAGGTTCCTGGTTTGAATCCCGGCTGGATCTTCCTGCGTTGCTTCATCCCACCGTCCAAAAACATGCCTTTTGGGTTCATTGGTGTCTCTAAATTGTCCCGAGGAGTGAGTGTGAGCAGCTCCTCTGGTGAGGTCAGTTAAGGTAACTCTCCTCTTCACACCTTCAACATCTCTTTTTAGTAACATGTCAAATGAAAGCTTCCACTTCTGGAAATACCCTGACTGCAGGAGCTATATTATAGTATATTCTGCTGCTCCGTATGGGTCAGGGGTTTCTATTGTCTTTAACGCTCATCGGAGCACTCATTGGCAGAGGATGGTTAGCCTCCAAGCAGGATTCATCACACCCAGAGGAGTGTTTCCAGTTGGTGGGACACATTTTCAGTAAGCTGCTCCTTTCATGGTGTATCTTTACCCTGCTCAGACTGGCTCAAGTCCCACAGGCATATCTCATCTTTCTCCTTTTCATATTTCTTATTCTATTTCCGTCCCTTGTTTTATTTTTCCTATGAAAGTGTATAAATAGTTCATGGTGGCAAGCTGTCAAGTATTAGCACGTTTCCTTACAAAACACAGTCCATTCAGGCAAACTCTGCCTTCAGTTGTTCTGCTTCAGCACATAACTGCTGGACCTGAGCCTGAAAACTTCCTTCCGTTTCACTTGGCTGTCGAGCGTCTTCCTATTTTTTTGCTCATTTCGTGTTCATCTGATCTCCAACAATAACTAGTGAAATAAATATTCAAGCTAACTGACTGCTGGTGACCCAGAGTCCCAGTTGATGCCGGTCATTACCAAACAGGAAGCAGAAAAAACCTGAAAACTTCTGCTGAAACAGGCGAAAAGCCGAGCTCTCATATTCCCACGTTACACCTCTGATTACTCCGTCCACGCAGCCTCTTCCATCTGCAGTCAGATGATACTTGCAGGCTGCTGTGGTACAAAGGAGAGGCGGTTTACCACAGCTATAACCGGCCAGGTGTCAGCTTACAGCTGCTGCTTCGCCGCCGCTGAAACACAAGACGGAGGCCTGAAATCTCTCTCAAAGCAAGGGGAAACTTTAATGTGAATTCCTCCATCAGATGTTCAGCCAATCAGCTGCTGATGGTCGTAGTTGGTGACCTTCTTCAGGCCGACTGCTACAGATGGCTGAGGATTAGCTGGGAGCAGCAAAAAGTGGCGTCAAAACTAAGAGATGGAGTTCAGCTTCGTGCTCTTTGGTTTTATACAGTAAGTTTACAGTTAAGTGCATTAAAGGAGCTGCTCTCCTGTGTCTCTGGTCTTCTTCATGGGATGAGCAGCAGAGAGGAGGGGGGGGGGCTGCCTCAGCTTCATGCAGGCCGACGCTGCGTCCCCCATGGCAACACGCAGTCATGTCATCTCCCGCCCGAATCAGGGGCAACATACTCATTAAGCCTTCCTCTTTTCCACGGGGCTCCTCATCGCTCTCTCTCCTCTCCACAGCTATCATCACGTCCATTCCTGTCATCTCTGGACTCTCGGCTCAGTGCGCCGCGTCAGGAAAACCTCATGAGACCCACTGAGGGAGAGGAGAAGCTGAAGATGGGAGGAAATCAGATGTTAGAGCATGAAATATTAATCTAATAAACATGCTGGTGGAGAACAAAGGAGGTGGAGGGGAAACAATGTGATTCAGGAAAGCCAGAGTAAGCTAAAAGGAGCTTCAACGACACAACTTTGACTCTGTGGAACTTTGTTTTTATCTATTTCAAACCACTGAATGAGCTGCAGTTAATCCAACTAATTATAATCATAGTTTTTTTTATTCTCACTTAATCACTGGGGTCCTAATAATGTTAGAACGAATAATCTGCTGGGAAAAGGAAGTCAGCATGTAGTGACCTAATTAGACAGGAAGCAGTAACTTATCAAGCCAGTGTTTTGTCAGATCCTGCAACTTAACCAATCACAGCAGAGCATCCGTCTGGCTGATCCATTCTACGACAAAGTGATTCAAGTTCAATGAAAACAGCCTCAAAGCTTAGTTTGTGGTCCACATGATGAGATTAACTGAAGCTACAGTTGGGTTCTGCTCCTTATCTGAGGGTAATTATCCTTGGATATATGGCGGTGAATGAATGGAATCACTGGCACAAAGCATGTCATACCCCGGTACGATAGGTGGCGCTGTCCCCATTTCAGCTATCGCTAATAGAGCCACTTCCTGTTGACGTCTTCACCGCCAACAACAACAAACTCAGGCATTCAGAAAGATGGCGAACGCAGAGCGAGATGAAGCTGCGTCCCTCTCCATCTGTGGTGAGCTGGTTATGGAACAGACGATGCACAACGTTCTCCATCGCGTTGTTTCTTTCTTTCTGACGACAACAGGAATATCGTCTCCTTCCACTTCCGGGTGACGATCGCGGGAAAAAATCTGGAGCATGCGCAGAACGCTCGATCCGATCCACCGATCCACCTGGTAAGGTTTCCAGGCACCTTAAGTGGGCATTTGGATCGAGTTATCTCGGGGTCTTTATTCAATCGCGAGTAACCGGATCTGATCCGTTTTCTTGTCAGATTAAGGTGTCTAAATTAATTAAATAATTTATTGTAATTTAGCCATTAATCCGATCCGATGGCGCTCATTTAACCTCACTGATTCTCACAAACAGGTGATTTTTATAACCTATCATATGCAGTTTGGGCTCATTGGAAAACAAAAAGCGTCTCAGGGGGAGTACGAGCAGCTCGTCTCAGCCATCAAGTTTGAGCCATCAAACCAAAGAAGGTTCAGTTGGTTCAAATGTTACGAAAACATCCAAAACGTCTTAAAAGTAGACGCAATGCTGTGTCTCTCCTTCTGGTGCGACTCCTGCTGTGAAGCCGTGTCATTTTTGTCACAGTTTATGTTTTAATATTCTTATTTTCAGGTCGTTTTAGGTCGCGTTAGGTTCACTCATGTCGCCGTTTCACAGCTGAACATCATCACCAATCACCTAGTTTCCAGGTTCAGTCATCTAAAGTTTGAGCTGAAAACCGCCTCGTGTCAAAGGAGCCGATATAAAGCATCACAGTGGCTTCAGGCACCAGACAAATTATGAATAAGGAAATGTTTTTATATTTTCTACCTAACATTTAAGCTTTGCTGATATGAAAGAACAATACGAGGAAATAGCCACAGAGGGAAAAATTGGATGTATTGTGGTTTTTGTTACACTGCAGCCATGTCTAACAGCCCAATAAGAGACATGAGTTCTTCCTCATCCGCATAAATAGTTCCTGCTTCATTGCCAAACCAGCCACAGAGGGCAAAGGGAAACACAGCATTTGAAAATAAAAGTGAACTTACATGTCAAAGTAAAGGTACAAAGTATCAGATCAGAAACACACAAATCACCAGTCCTTCCACTAAAGGTTCACAGAATTCACGACCCAAATCCAATGGGATGGGCTCCAGCCCCCTCCACCCCTGAGTTGGATGAAGTGGGTATAGAAAATGGACGGATGAACATGTTAACCTTATTAACCTTGTAAAGCCGTGCGTATCATATTTGATACGTGAATTTTTGAGACCTCTCCATCATCAGTGGGACTTTTTTTCCCTGAAAAACCTGATGTAGATAGTCAGACACGTGCAGTACTAAGATAATCCACTAGGGATCAGTAATTCATGCATCAGTGGGTCGTCAACAGAGAATTCCAAAATGGCCGCCATCACTCAGTGATCACTTGTGATTTCTCAAGAATATTTTTGCCAATTTTGAAATTGTTAAGGTGAGAAAAACTTTCAAATTGTTACTGAAACTTCAATAGGAACAATTAATGAATTGGTGTAATGTAAAACTATTTATTATTTCATAACTTAATTTACAGTAAAACCTTGGTGAAAATGTGTGTATCAAATTTGATACATCAGGTATAACAGGTAATTTATCTGTCAATTGTCATACATTTTATGAATTATGCATTCAATAAAGCCACATACAGTCTTTTTTCTTATTTATGTAAACTAATTTACATAAATACACATTTTCCCATTTATTCTGAACACATCAACCGGGCTTTAAGTGTTATAACAGCTTCATGCTAGCCGCTCACGAGAAAAATGCGCACAACAGCGTGCACTTACTTACATTTTCCCATTTATTCTTTTTTTAAGCTAAACTTCTTTTTTTCTTCTAATTTAGAAGGTTCAATAGAGACTCCAGTTTAAAAAAAAATTAGAATTTTCTGGCAATTATTTCATGGTTCAGGCTTTACAGCAGGGGTCGGGAACCTTTTTGACTAAGAGAGCCATGAAAGCAAAAAAATTTGAAATTTATTTCAATGAGAGCCATATAATATATTTTAAAAGTGAATAAATGTCAGTATAATAAGCCTCTGAATTCATTAGCATATTATATTAGCATATATTAGCATATTATTTATTAGCATACTCGCCATCTGTGAATGGTTTTCCGTTCCTCACTATTGCTAAAGATCCAGCAAAGCTAGCAGAATTATAGTCACCTTGCCGGGTTGCTGCTGGATAGCTTGTACCCTGCTCAGTAGCTCTAGCTTGTACCGTGCTCAGTAGCTCTAGCTTGTACCCTGCTCAGTAGCTCTAGCTTGTACCCTGCTCAGTAGCTCTAGCTTGTACCCTGCTCAGTAGCTCTAGCTTGTACCCTGCTCGGTAGCTCTAGCTTGTACCCTGCTCAGTAGCTCTAGCTTGTACCCTGCTCGGTAGCTCTAGCTTGTACCCTGCTCAGTAGCTCTAGCTTGTACCCTGCTCAGTAGCTCTAGCTTGTACCCTGCTCAGTAGCTCTAGCTTGTACCCTGCTCAGTAGCTCTAGCTTGTACCCTGCTCAGTAGCTCTTGGCACGCTTTCTTTCTGCTGTCTCCTGCCGGGTATTTTGATGCTAAGGTAGCATGGCGCGTGTCGAAGTGCCGCTTTACATTCGACCGTTTCATCCATGTAATTTTGTCTTTGCAAATTAGACACACCGCAGAATTTGCTCTCTCCACAAAGGCGAATTCTTCAGTCCATTCGGCCTGAAATGTACGATACTCATCTTTTTTTCTTTTCGCCATCTTCTCCGTCGAAGGGTTAGCTTTGAGCTAATGACCGAGCAGACTGATTCAAAAGGGGGCGTTTACCTGTTTTACGCTGCCAACGTAGTCCAGTATCATCCAATTAAAATAATGCTCCTGCAGCCCTGAACAGGACATGAAAAATTGATGGATGGATTAAAACAAGTGAGAATATTTAGTTTTATCTGCGAGCCAGATGCAGTCATCAAAAGAGCCACACCTGGCTCGCGAGCCATAGGTTCCCAACCCCTGCTTTACAGGCTTGAAGAAGTTTGCCAACTGCTGTTTTTCCCCCTGGATGCACGAACAGCCAGTAATGTATGAAAGCAGGAAATCCATCTTTACTTTATGTCCTGGTACCCCAACATCTGACATGGACCTCACTCATCCTGGCAATGCCTGAGCCATCGTGGCTTCGATTCTATTCAGTCATAACTGAGGTTGCTGGAGGTGTGTCCTGCTGTGTGGAAACCATGAGAAAACCGTGACCCCAAAAGAGGAGAGTGGATCCAGCAGACCCCAGAAACATTTGGGATCTAGGTTCTAGGAACAGCTAAAATACCCTAATGCTTGCAGGCCTGTGGTCGGGGGCCCGAGCTTTAAAGGGCAGCCGCCTGCATGAAGGTCAAAGTTTCCGGTATAATGCAAACCAAGTTTCCTTTGTTGAGTGACAGATATCTGCACGTTTCCTCCTGTCTTCCTGTTTTTGGATCTCGGTGCTCGTTTGTTAGAAGTCGGTTCAGTTCTTAACCACCCAGCTTGTGAGCCTGCATTTGGATCCACTGCTACACACAAACGTGACACGTAGTTTCTGCCCAAAACTGCTTTTCTTTTTTCTAAATTGTGTCCACAGCAGACCTTGTTTCCATTTATAGTCTGAGTAATTTGAGCAGGCTTTGGTTGCATGCATAAACGCTGCGGGATGAACAATAGACACAGAACCCACCGGCAAATATGGCTTTTTGTGGAAACCATGGACAATTATGTAAGAGTGATTTAGCTTTTCTGTGAGTTATCTGTCTGTATTCTGAATATCAGCAGCACACAAAACCAAACAAGAAGTCTTGGCCTGAATATGTTTCCTATAATTTGAAATCCTCTGATGAAACCACTGCCCCAAGATGCTTGGTCAAGGATGGATTTGAAGAGTGCAGTTCATGGTAAAACACAGAGAAGAGGAAGGCATTTGCACATTCAGATTACATTTATTTACATGGTGAACCAGCAGCTAAATCTCCCATTTAGTCCTGATTTATCTGTTGTTGTTATTTGCCAAAACAGTTCCTCATCATATAACTCTGAAATCCCAAAGAGCTTTGTCCCAGCAGGAAGCATTTTAAAGTCTATTTCCACCAACTCAGATGAAACTCTGCCGGTTGCTTTGAATCCAGCTACTGCAGAGGTGGTAAAATGAAAGAAAAACAGTCTTTGCTAATCCTTTATTCATGTAAAGTTTCAATATGTTCACGCATGGATGAGTGACTAAAGCAGCAGCTGCAGCACGACTTATGAATGTAGCAGCCAACCCCTCCTCATTCACAAACACACGGGATGCTTATATAACACCTATGCAGATCCCCCTTTTTGCTCCGTTTCTATTTATAAGCCCCGTAGCACGCAGGCAGGAGAGCGTGGCCACTTCACGCCGTGCCCTTCAAGACCAACACACGGCCCTTCAGGGGCTGCCGGGGCCCGACTTCAGGGAGCTATTATTAGAGTCACGTCATGGGAGAGCCAGCCAAGAGAGACAGGCGAAGTGACAGATGGGGGAGGGGAGAGATAATGGACACGGATGATGCTGGAGCTTCACGTTCGGCTAGAAGAAAACGTGGATTACAGTCAGTCAATGTGTTTCACCAACTCCATCTGATGCAAATAAATATCAAATGTGCCCAACCTGACCTCCAGGTCGTCATAATCTCTTTAAACGTGTCGCTGTAAGACCTTTCGGAGTCCTTCTGTCACGGAGAAACAATGTGAAACCCATCAGACCGAGCCCTGATAACCGGAAACATTTCATATTTATGTTCACCTTTATCTCACAGGGGTTGTACTCACACTTATCAGGGTATAATTGGCCAGTTTTTAGTGACCTGAGCAGGCCAACCACCGTCTTTGTCGTGTTCTTTGGATGTGAGAAACAATGTGTGTGTGAGTGTTGTTTTAGGCTTGTATCTAATCTATGTCGTCCTAAAGTCTTGGATCATTCAAGGACATACATTACAGAGTGAAAAAGTACCAGCTAGGAACATAGGTTATTTAGTAAAATACAGAATATGAATACATAATAATATGTAAGAACAAAGCCAATTATAACATAATTTACACGCTCAAACCTCATGCCATTTGGATGTGTCACGGTTCGGATAGGTAGAGGTAGGACCCAGATGCAGTTCTTCCAAAAGTAACAAGGTTTATTAACAAAAAACAGGGAGCAAGAACAAAAAAACAAGACCAAAAAACATAAAGCGCGGCAGAGCCGGATCAAAAATACTTAACTATGAAACAAAAAGGAGACTATGAATAAGCAAAGGAACACAAAACAAGACTGAGATCGGCAAAATGAGACTTATCTGTGTGGCATAAAGTGAGGTGAGGATTCTGCAGCGACTGAAAGGAAACCAGGAGACTAAATACTGTGGAGGGAGTGATCAGTGAATGAGTTGCAGGGGAAAAACAGGACTAGAACATAACTGAAACCATGATTAAACATAAACTGTGACCGATAGAAAGAGCAGACTGTGACACCTTCTGGTTTATTTCATGCTGCTGTTTTTCCTTCAATAGCCGTGGGTCATGTTTACTCTGCACTCACCTTCTTGGATATTTTGCTTTGAGGTCTTAAACTCCATCGTGCTGTTTTAAAAAGGGCTTTAAACGTCTCAGATCTCACAGCCTTTAACCTGCAGAGGCCCTGCAGGCACTAAATCATCGTTATTTGGTGCACTAACAGCTGTGCTGTCGGTTAAAAATCATTTACGATCCGTCAGCGCGACATAAAGCGTCAGGGTTGTAAATAAAGGAAACATAAGATGACCGCGTCAATGGCCAAACTGCACTTTCATCATCATAACATTGACCCGAGGGAGGCACATTATCAATGAGCAGATCAATGCCGTTACTTTGGAGGGCAGGAAGTCAGCAGCACTGAGGCAGAATGAGGAGGAATGACTGCTGATCTGTGTCTTCAAATAACACGAAACAGAGGAGGAAGGACGGAGAAAAGGTGCTGCATTCTGCTAAAGTCTTGGCCCAGCCCTCATTTCTTTGTACATTTTTTTAAATATTTTTATCCAGATAAGCTTTTTAAACATAAGATCTTACTTTAATGTTATACAGAATGATTTAGATCATGTAAAAGATGATTAAGTTTGTGGAATTTATTACAGTCTGACAAATATTTTTCATACACAACTGTGTGTTTCTTCACATGTCAGGAAAATAAGTGCAGGTATTTCTTTAAAACTTGGTTAAACCTGAACATAAACCCAGAATCTGAGGCAGAACCAGAGTTTTTTATCAGTTCTCAGCAGCTTTAAAGTGAATCTCTGGTCTGAGCTCCTTTATTCTCCAACACAGCCTGAACCCTCTGAGACCAGCTTTCTGTCCTTTCTTTAAGGAGTCTTCAGGAATAGTTCTCCAGGCTTCTTGAAGGACATCCCAAAGCTCTTCTTTGGATGTGGGCTGCCTTTTGTTCCGTTCTCTGTCAGATGATCCCACACTGCTTCAATAATGTTGAGGTCCGGGCTCTGGGGAGGATTCATCCCTCCATAAGACCTGTTGCCACTGATTTTCAGTCCACTTCTTGTGTCATTTGGCACAGCTCAGCCTTTTCTCCCTGTTTCCCTTCCTTAAGAACGGCTTCTTGACAGCCACCCTTCCATGGAGACCATTTCTGATGAGGCTTGGGCCAACAGTAGATGGATCAGCTGAAGGTCCAGATGCATCTCTCAGGTCCTGTCAGGTCACAGCTGGATTTTTTCCTCTTTCTTAAGGACATCACTTTCAGATCCTGTTCATCTGCTGGAGATAGTTTTTTAGGCCTGACACTTCTTCTTTTGTCCTCCACTTGTCCAGTTTCCTCAAATGTTTTAAGGACACACTGCACACCATGCTGAGATATGCCAAGTTTTCAGCTAATAGCTCTTTGGGAATCACCTTGTTGCTGCAGAAATCCTATTTTCTGTCTGTCAAACTGTGTTTTCTTTGCTGTTTTTCATAGATGCAGCTAAAGAAATGGGAACAAATGATGTGTCTTTGTGACAAAGTGCCTAAAGATCCAGTTTAAAATGGCTTCTTTGCTAAGTTGTCTGTTCTGTGTCGACACAACACTGGTTCATCCCTTGAGTTAGGAGCCTTTTTTCTGCCTGAATGGGTCAAAGGTCAGAGTTAAGTGGCTGAACAAAGAAAAAACACTGAAAATGTTCAGGAACAAGGACTAAAAATGAAGGAAAAAGCAGAAAATGTCCAAAGGAAACAGCATCTGAGTAATATAAAAGTTAGTCATGTTGACTTGTTACATTTCAGTTGGCCCATAAGTTTCCTGCTATAGTTTAAAAGACTTTCCTGTCGTGGTGAGTTTTACTTTCAGTATTTTTCTTTTGCACCTTTGATATTCTTTGATTTTTTTTTGAGCCAGAAACAGTGAAGGTAGATATTCTTCCTCCATGTAGGACACATAATACAGAAAGGAAGCACTTTCTTCAACCAGTTAAGATGACAAAACTGACCTTTTAGGTAAGATAAGATCATTTCTGGCGTTAGGTTTTTAAATGAAACTGATTTATTGAAAGAATATAGTTTTCCTGAGATATCTCCTGAGCCACACTCCAGTCCACTTGGTGGTGGTAATGCACCTTTAACCAGCCACCGATAAACTTAAAAGAAGAAGAACGTTCCTCGAGTTCCACCTGTTCTCAATTTCCTCAAACCACACAGTGTCTTTGTCTTCTGCTTTCTCTGAATCTGGTAATTATGGTTCATCTTTTCTGGCTTTTGCTTCTATTCTCACCTGGATTCCCTGGTTAAACCAGCAAAAGTGATGCTATCCTCTTATGGATATGTTTGTTTTATCTTGCTTTTATGGGCTTGTTTGTCTGTTCTTATTCATTGTACAGCACTCTGTGATTTTATCTGTGATAAGCGCTGTATAAATAAAGGACTTTAGTCCCTGCAGACCTCAGCTTCCTCAGCCATAAGCTGAACAATGTTTACTCGGGTTCATTTGTTCTTTCAGCAGTGTCTGAAATGTTTGTGAAGGCATTCTCTTTATCTCTTGTGGAGGTTGTGCAGGAGCTCCCTTCCCTTCGATCCACATGTCTGGAACAATAATGGAGGCCAGCAGCAGGGGGTCGCAGGCTCTCAGTTCTGCTGCATGAATAAAAGATGTGAGGGACATGAAGTTGTGCAGCAGGAGGATGGAGAGTCTTCCTGTCTGACACGGCCAGCCTCTGCCTCCCTGAGAGCAGCATGAATAACAGCTGGGTGGGATCACAGCTGCAGAGAGGACATTTCAAACAGACTGAAGGAAAGAAAACTATGAATTAAACAAGGGAGCGTGGAGGGAAATGCATAAAACCTCCTCCAGCACTTTGATTCCACAGCAACATTTTCATTATTCAAAATGAAAAAACATGAAGTATTAATGATCTGGAAAAAAAGATGAAACATTTAGAAAGTGCAGAGCTTGGTTCTGTAATCAGTGGGATCAGAACACGTTGATGACTGCTGCTGCACTAACTTCCTGCTGTCTGGCTGCTGATGAGTTTGCTTTCTGTTGTTCAGCAGATTGTTCATCTGAGGTCAGTCAGAATCCAAGCTGAACATCATGTATTCAGGATGCTGATCTCTGGGTACATGGGCAGCAATATTCGGACTATTGGCAGTAATCTAAAGACTAAAACTTTAAACTGAGACTTTAAAGTTCTGATGCTGTAGGACCAAAATGCATCAGTGACCTCCTGACCCACTGTGAACCTCCCAGACCCCTCAGGTCATCTGGATCCGGTTCTTTATCAGTTCCCAGAGTCAGAACCAGACCTGGAGGAGCTGCATTCAGCTTCTATGCTCCACATGTCTGGAACAAACTCCCAGAAAGCCTCAGATCAGCTGAAACTCTCAGGATTTAAGTCCAGGTTGAAGAAAACATCTATTTTCAGCTGCATTTGAATAAGCTTGAGTTTCAAAACATATTTTAACTCCTGATTTTATCTTTCATATATATATTTTTTTCTGATTTTATCTATTGTTCCTATTTCTTTCTTTTGTTTAAATTTTAAATCATGCTTTTTATTTTTTATTTCTTCTGTTTTAATGTCTCTGTGAAGCACTTTGAATCCCCTTGTCGTTGAATTGTTCTACTTGCCTAAAAACACCAACAAATTGTGACTATTGGCAGTAATCTAAAGACTAAAACTTTAAACTAAGACTTTAAAGTTCTGATGCTGGTCTATAAAGCTCTGAATGGTCCAAAATACATCAGTGACCTCCTGACCCACTATGAACCTCCCAGACCCCTCAGGTCATCTGGATCCGGTTCTTTATCAGTTCCCAGAGTCAGAACCAGACCTGGAGAAGCTGCATTCAGCTTCTATGCTCCACATGTCTGGAACAAACTCCCAGAAAGCCTCAGATCAGCTGAAACACTCAGGATTTAAGTCCAGGCTGAAGAAACATCTATTTTCAGCTGCTTTTGAATAAGCTTGAGTTTCAAAACATATTTTAACTCCTGATTTTATCTTTCATATATATAATCTTTTCTGATTTTATCTATTGTTCCTATTTCTTTCTTTTGCTTAAATTTTAAATCATGCTTTTTATTTTTTATTTCTTCTGTTTTAATGTCTCTGTGAAGCACTTTGAATCACCTTGTTGTTGAATTGTTCTACACTGATAAACTTGCCTAAAAACACTAAAAATTCCCTTCATAATCTCGTTTCCATGTCACAGAGCGTAGTTACCATGTTTACACCCATCCAAAGAGGTTTATCTCTCTGATTTCTCCCCTAAAATCAGCATCTTTCTACTGCATCCTTGATGATTTGCCAGCTCTCGTGATGTAAATAAGTCTGTAACAAGCAGCTGTGTTCTTAAAAACAAGCCTGGTTCGTCTAAAGCCTAACTAAAAAGTTTACATTCAGTAGGTTATTTTGATCATTGTAAGACCTTATTCCAGTTAAATAGTTCTATTCAGAGGAGGTTCTTGGTCATATCAGAGTATTGCTGACCTCGTAGATGGGAATCTGATGCAGGGCCAGCAAATTTGACCTTTGACTTTATGAGAAATGTCTTGTCTCTCTGACACAAAAGCATAAGCATCAATGAAAATGTTGTTTTATAGAAATGCTTGGTGACAATATACACTTACTGTATGGGATTCATGTGATTCATTGTCATGAAATAACAATATTAGATATAGATAGATACTTTATTCATCCCGAGGGACGTTCTTGGCATCTAGCAGCTTATACAACACATAAATACAGGTAAAGAAAAGCACTCAGGTGAACAAAGAGGATTCAGGTGGAGAAATGACCCCATGATTCTGATTGGCTTTATTTTCTTCTTTAAATTTCTAGCTAGTTCAGGAGAAATTAAAAAACTGCACCCTGACATTTCTCCAGAACTTGCAGTGGGATTCCTTCAGATATCAGGCCCCTCTCTGTGGAATAAGCTGCCAGTAAATGTCCAGGAAGCAGACACCCTTTCCACTTTTAAGATTAGGCTTAAAACTTTCCTTTTTGACAAAGCTTTTTGACACAACCAATCGTACGAATCCTTCAGAGGGCTGTTGAATAGTCGAGGAACAAGGCGGTTTAGGGCTTCCACAGCTTCAATAGTATGTCCCCACCCCCCTGGTTCCAAAAAAATAATTGTATTTTATGTAATCATGTAAAATAACAGCCATTTGTTGCCTGTATTCTGTTTAAGTGAAAAAAATAGATTAATCGCAGTTAAATCTTATGTCTCAGCACAGACCATCTGTGTTTCTCTACAGAGAAAGACTTTAATCTAGATCATCATATCATATGTTTTCAACATTTTTTACCAATTTTTGAAGCAGTTTGGTTTGTTTAAAAAGCTGATCTGTAATCTTTGAGTTTGAATCACTGAAATATCTTTTTCTTTGATGCTTAACAGGTTGGTATGTGAGATAATTTAGGAAATAATTCATATTTGCTCTCACATGTTACATCGTACTCTCTTATAAACATAAACTATATAAACTATAGTAACACACACATACTATCATACTCACAATTACTAAAACAGGAAGTTAGTTTGTTTAAACAGGAAATAGTATAAAGCCTCATTCCTTGATTAGAAGCTGTGCGGGAGAACTGAAATCCAGAAGGCAACTTTATCATTTTGTAAGTAGCAAATATGATTTTCCCACTAATTTAACTTTTTGTTAGCAGTAAATGGTGATGAGGAGAGTATTAGGATTTTTTTCACGAATGCATTGAGGTGCCTTCAGCACATTGTAAGGGAAACTGACAGGTGGATATGACAGCATGATTTTGGATCGGTTATTCTTTGAGATTAATGGATAAACGCGGACAATTTTCTTCTTAAGCCAGCAGTTTGAAGGATGTGTCGAACAACAGGGGCTCATCTGGCCCATCTGGCACACCGGGCATCGTCCCGTTGACCCAATGTGGGCCGGTACGGTCCGCCATGTTTTTTTTTCTTCTCTAAATTCCTTCCAATTGACCCTTCGCTAAGCCCCTCCCACCTACAGCTTCTGTCCAATCCTACGTTAGCAACCGTAACTATGCACAAGAGGCCAGTCCAGCTTTCGGCAGAAAGCAATATGTCGAAGCGGTGTGTATGCGGGACTTGCAAGTCCGACAGTTGTTATCCAAGAAGTTTGGAGGGTGGTGTTGAATTATTTCCCTTCCCCAGCCCAAGAACAAAAAAGATAAAGCAGTGTGGAAGACCACACGAGCAGCTGAATCACTCCAAAATCAATAAGTGCTAGCTAACGTTAGCTAACCACAGCTTTGTGTGATGACGTCAACAAAGACGTCTCTGTTAAACCTTAAGCCACTGTGTGATATTTAAGCAAAATAAAATTCCAACAGAAAGAGACGTTTTAGCATTTGTGAAGGGACACCCTACAACTGACTTCCCAAATCCTGTGGCTGCTCTTTCTTTTTCTTCCTCAAGGAGGGAACATCACGGAGGTAGCAGGAAACCTTCAAATGTATATTCAGTGCATCATTATCAACTAAATTAGACTTCTATTATTTATTAGCAATATCCTGGCACACTGTAAACAAATGCAAGATAGTTTATTTCAGCAAGAAATTGGCAAACAGAATGATAGATACTATATAACCATATATCGAGTTACCCTGCTGTAGGACAACATTGTTGTTCTTGTATGTGCTAGTTTTTTTTATTCAAAGTGTCAACACGTGTGGTGCCTGGCGCTTACATTGAGATAGAGCTCCTCTTCGTTTGAACTGTGCCAACATTTAATCTGGTGAATGTATCTTTCAAACACTGGAAATATTTTTGTCTGCTTCTCTGTGACAGCTCTGAAGAATTTTGCTAGAAAATGTCTGATATTTCCTGAGGAATATGACTTAAAACTAACCCTTGACCGGCAAAAACTCCATGTTTCTCGCTCAGAAGGGAAAGCTTGACTGGCGTAGCAACAGTAGCGAAGGGGCGGGGCTTAACGAAGGGTCAATTGGGCCGGCCAATTGGCTACAGAGGGCTAGCAGTGTGTTGCCAGCATCGACACATATTATTGATCTCTCGAATCTCTGCAATGACTGTCGTCCCACATCCCTAATCTCAAAGGCACTTAGAATGAAGCTATTCTCATGAAGTTTTCTTTTTGTTTTGTGTTTACAGACTTCATCCCATGCAGAGTGGGGTAGGAGGATGGTTCTGGGTGTCAGGCCTGGAAAAAAATCCTTCTTTTTGTACATGATGGTGAATAATTTCATCTTGATATATGGGTAAGCTTATGTTTCACTTTCAGATGATTGTCTGGAAGTGGAGCGATTCTAAAGCCTGGTAAACGTTCCTGTTTGATGCTCACACTGCACGGTCCGATCCTCGGGTATTATTACACTAAACACTAGCTAAAGGTTTTAATGTGGCAGCAGAAACATCGCTGCTCTATGAAAGTAGACCTAGACATCAAACCAGACCCACGTGAACCCGAGCTCGTGCTGTTAATGTTATTAAGCAGTCCATACGGCTCTAATAATCCACTTTATGAAAGGACCTCACCTCCTCCTTGATCTGCTGGAAGCCAATCCACCAAAGTACTGTTGTGTTTGAAATCCAGGTTGATTTGCTTGGTTGCCATTAAGGTTAGCTTGAGAGGATCCGCTCTGCCCTGATACACCTGTTGCTCCAGGTCTGAAGATTTGTTGTTCTCACATTACGAAGAGGTTAAAATGTTATTTAAAAGTCCAATTGCCTTATTGACACGGTCCCGGCCGACCATTTCCACGCGTTACATCCATGCAAATTGGTCATCTTGGAGGAGGCATGACATGGTCCTTGAGATCCCACTGGAGAGACGAATCCGGTACCTAAACCCACGATGAGCCAATCAGAAACTGAAAACTCTCTCACATACTTACTATTATTGACTATAGTAGTGTTTGTGAGAGAGTTTGATGTAACACGTGAGAGCAAATATGAATTATTTCCCAAACGGCCTCTCGTAGGTTGGCAGGTTGGTGTTAGTTTGAAAACTGGAGCTTAATTGATGTCACTGAATTCTACATAATGCTCCCTATAGATATTTCAGACCATTGTTACAATGAAAAGGTTCATTACAATTTTTCTAAATTTCTATTTTTTAGGCTATTTCACGTTTTACCATGAAACTGTTTTGGCAAAAGAACCGCATGAATGAATGTTTGGAAACATTATGCACTAGTCTTTTTGCATGCTTGTCTTATGTCTGGGTACAGTTATGCCTGGGCACAGTTATGCCTGGGCACAGTTATGCCTGGGTACAGTTATGCCTGGGTACAGTTATGCCTGGACACAGTTATGCCTGGGTACAGTTATGCCTGGGTACAGTTATGCCTGGGCACAGTTATGCCTGGGCACAGTTATGCCTGGGTACAGTTATGCCTGGGTACAGTTATGCCTGGGTACAGTTATGCCTGGGCACAGTTATGCCTTGGTACAGTTATGCCTGGGTACAGTTATGCCTGGGCACAGTTATGCCTGGGCACAGTTATGCCTGGGCACAATTATGCCTGGGTACAGTTATGCCTGGACACAGTTATGCCTGGGCACAGTTATGCCTGGGTACAGTTATGCCTGGGCACAGTTATGCCTGGGTACAGTTATGTCTGGGCACAGTTATGCCTGGGTACGGTTATGCCTGGGTACGGTTATGCCTGGGTACGGTTATGCCTGGGCACAGTTATGTCTGGGTACAGTTATGTCTGGGTACAGTTATGCCTGGGTACAGTTATGCCTGGACACAGTTATGCCTGGGTACAGTTATGCCTGGGTACAGTTATGCCTGGGTACAGTTATGCCTGGGTACAGTTATGCCTGGACACAGTTATGTCTGGGTACAGTTATGTCTGGGTACAGTTATGCCTGGGTACAGTTATGCCTGGGCACAGTTATGCCTGGACACAGTTATGCCTGGGTACAGTTATGCCTGGGTACGGTTATGCCTGGGTACGGTTATGCCTGGGTACAGTTATGCCTGGGTACAGTTATGCCTGGGTACAGTTATGCCTGGGTACGGTTATGCCTGGGTACGGTTATGCCTGGGTACAGTTATGCCTGGGCACAGTTATGCCTGGACACAGTTATGCCTGGACACAGTTATGCCTGGGTACAGTTATGCCTGGGTACAGTTATGCCTGGGCACAGTTATGCCTGGGCACGGTTATGCCTGGGTACAGTTATGCCTGGGTACGGTTATGCCTGGGTACGGTTATGCCTGGGTACGGTTATGCCTGGGTACGGTTATGCCTGGGTACGGTTATGCCTGGGTACGGTTATGCCTGGGTACAGTTATGCCTGGGTACAGTTATGCCTGGGTACAGTTATGCCTGGGCACAGTTATGCCTGGGCACAGTTATGCCTGGGCACAGTTATGCCTGGGTACAGTTATGCCTGGGTACAGTTATGCCTGGGTACAGTTATGCCTGGACACAGTTATGCCTGGGTACGGTTATGCCTGGGTACGGTTATGCCTGGGTACGGTTATGCCTGGGTACGGTTATGCCTGGACACAGTTATGCCTGGACACAGTTATGTCTGGGCACAGTTATGCCTGGACACAGTTATGCCTGGACACAGTTATGCCTGGGAACAGTTATGTCTGGGTACAGTTATGCCTGGGTACAGTTATGCCTGGACACAGTTATGCCTGGGTACGGTTATGCCTGGGTACGGTTATGCCTGGGTACGGTTATGCCTGGGTACGGTTATGCCTGGGTACAGTTATGCCTGGACACAGTTATGTCTGGGTACAGTTATGTCTGGGTACAGTTATGCCTGGACACAGTTATGCCTGGACACAGTTATGCCTGGACACAGTTATGCCTGGACACAGTTATGCCTTGGTACAGTTATGCCTGGGTACAGTTATGCCTGGGCACAGTTATGTCTGGGCACAGTTATGCCTGGGTACGGTTATGCCTGGGTACGGTTATGCCTGGGTACGGTTATGCCTGGGTACGGTTATGCCTGGGTACAGTTATGCCTGGGTACAGTTATGCCTGGGTACAGTTATGCCTTGGTACAGTTATGCCTGGGCAGGAGATGGTCCTTGAGATCCCACTGGAGAGACTAATCCGGTACCTAAACCCATGATGAGCCAATCAGAAACTGAAAATTCAAGTTGACTTCCGTTTCAATCAAACTCTCTCACATACTTACTATTATTGACTATAGTAGTGTTTGTGAGAGAGTTTGATGTAACACGTGAGAGCAAATATGAATTATTTCCCAAACGGCCTCTCGTAGGTTGGCAGGTTGGTGTTAGTTTGAAAACTGGAGCTTAATTGATGTCACTGAATTCTACATGCTGCTCCCTATAGATATTTCAGACCATTGTTACAATGAAAAGTGTCCATCAATCCATCTTAATATATGATATAATAATTACGATCGTTGGCCACACTAAATTATATTCTTATTTTGCCCAATTTACAAGTTAACACCCCCCCCCCCCCCCATCTTCCAGAAATATCTTTTCAAACCAAAAGTGGCCCAAGTGCTATACAAGGCTGACAAAAAGATCAAAATGTCTTTTGAAATTTGTGAGGAGTATAGTTTGGTGCTTTCTGAGTTACTGACCTAATCATTTTCTTGTGACCAATAAGATTTATCACAGAAACCCCTGAAGAGAGTTCTGATCCTCGGATTGGGAACTGCAGCTTTTGCTTCCAACTTCCTTCATTAGTGTGATTATTGAACCATCTGGATCCACTGAGAGTCCAGCGTAGATATTATTTCCACAGGAAATACATCAGAAAACATCACATCATCAGCTGTCAAGGTCTAGAACTCACCACTTTTTATTTGAACTGTCTCCCAAAGTGCGTCATATTTGAGTGTAGTGAAGCAAGCGCACAGCAGCACTTAATGAGGCCCGAGCAGCAGTCCTCAAGACAGACCTCCCCCCCCCCCTTAACTGGAGGACTATCAAAGGATCCTGTCTGCTTTAACTAGTCAGTAGACATGCCACTGCAGTCAGGATGGGTTGGATCTGCAAGATGTCCAAAGAGTTAGCATATTAGCTTTAGCTTAGCAAGCATGTTGGAAGCATAGGGAAATATTAGCTTGGCCGTAAAAAGTTTTGAGTCACAAAATAAGTCAAACCACAGCTTTGAAAAACCTGGAAATAGTGGAGCATATAGCTGAGACCAAATATAACACCTTAGAAACGTCTGTATTTGACAGCTATCGGTTTGATCTATTAATTTATGCATTTATTGGGTTGTGGATTTAACTAAAGTAACAATATTTTTCCACATGAACCTAATTAACCCAAAATAGCAAAGTGAAAAGATTGTTTGAAAATATGCATGTGATTCAAAATCCAAAAATCAAAAGTTATTTAATAAATTGAAATATTGATCATAGGTGAACTTTACTACGATGATGTCATCCTTCACGATTTGGCCATCTATCTCTTAGGGTTGGGAGCCAGAAGTGTCTATATTTGGACAACTGGGTGGAGATGGAGTGATACTTAAAACCTGACACCATAATGACTTTTAGTAGAATTTTATCCACTTAGTTTTTCTATCAAACAAGTTATGCTTTGCATTTTTCTTTTAAATGAAATCTTAAAGTAAAATTCCATCAGTGGCAAAATTTGAGTTTGAAAAAGAGATAAACTGTGTTTAGGAGCTGATAAAGTCAGAAGTCTTTGTAGACCTCGGATAAGAAGAAGAGTATGAGCTCATTTCTAAAGTTTTCCCATCATTACAGTGGCTTCAAACTGTTAAATAGAATAAAAACTTTGAAACGCTGGGTCTCTACGAAAGAAGGGTCTCATCAACCCTGAAACATCCCATAGTTCTGCTGCTATAGGCCCAGCCTGCCGGGGGACCTCATCTGTCACACCTTTCCTCTCTTTGCTCTCTTTTCCCCCTGTTTAATTTCTCAATTGATTTTATGTCCATGTGACATTATTGTGGTTATTAACTTGTGTTTCTCTGTTCCAGCAGGTATCCTTTGAATGGTGTTATGGTGTTTTTCCCCCCTCTTTTCCCTCTTTTCTGTCTTCTCAAACCCCAGCTGGTCCAGGCGGATGGACACCCTTCCTGGTTCTGGTTCTGCCAGAGGTTTCTTCCTGGTTCTGGTTCTGCCAGAGGTTTCTTCCTGGTTCTTCCAGAGGTTTCTTCCTGGTTCTGGTTCTGCCAGAGGTTTCTTCCTGGTTCTGGTTCTGCCAGAGGTTTCTTCCTGTTAAAGGGAGTCGTTCCTTTCCACAGTCCCTCAGGCTCAGGACTCAGGACTCAGGACTCAGGAGATTGGACTGAAGACAAGTTTCGGTCCAATCTGTTGGTTTCCTTAGCTCGGATATTATTTTTGAATTGGCTCCATATGAATTAATTTGATTATGATTACAATTAATTGAATTCCAATTGGCTTGAATTGGACTTTATTACTTAAGTGCCTTGAGATGATAATTGTTGTAATCTGGCGCTTTATAAATAAAGTTGAATTGAATAGAAAGGAGTATTCCATCATTTATCTATTCTCCAAACCTCTTCGTCCATTTTTACTGAACTGAAAAAAGAATCCTGCTGTTCTCTTATTCATCCTCATAAATCACAGTTAGTGCGACAGGATGAAAGTAATTGAGCCCAACTGGTCCGGTGCGTCATATGCTAAAGGAGATCTTTAAGGAAGGATTGGAGCTCTTTTCCTCAGTATTTATGACTGCTACACAAACCTCCGGGTTATTTTACTCAGGCAGAAGGGTTCCTAAGCAAAAGACTATTTTACTATGTAAGAAATGATAGAAAAACACTTTTATTCAACAACCCTCTGATTATCAACTATTTACCCCCTGGTGAGGCACAGTGGTCAAAGATTCAGTCCCATAAACCTGAGGCTGGTTGATGGTTCAACTCTCAGCCGCACAATGAGCTGAATGAACAGCCAACACTGAACTAAAGAGGCTTCAGAAAAAGTCTGACTACTCAGGAATCTGTGAGGCTAAAAGATGGAGTTCAGATGCTTCCCTTTAATCTGATGGTGCGTAAAAGGCTTTGCAGAAAGGATGAGATAAACTCTCCATTAAAACCCTAAAGATTTATCAAAGTAGACCCGAAACTGCCGCCAAAATTTCACTTTAAAGATCCTTAAATCGTCTTTTCAGCGTGGATTGATTCGTGAGGAAATATCTATATAATTAGATAATAATTAGAGTCACGAGCTAATTGTTTATGTATTCCTGATTAATGCTAAACGGCGCAAAGTGTTAATATGTTAAGAATATTCATGAATTCAAGCACAGGAAGAACAATGCAGCTTATGTTTGTGCATTTCATCTGAATGTGTAGCAGCCTTCTGGGGATTCCTGCATCCTTCAGCCAGTTCCTCTCTTCCTGTGAGGGCTATTTTTAGAAAGCTTGTCTTTCTTTAAGGGATTCTGAGCTCTATTTTTGCTTCAGGTCGTGATAGTCTGCACCATTTAACATCCAAAGGTGGGAGGGGGGGGCTTAGTTTGGCACGCTAAGGGAGAAAATGCAGTGGTTTAGCCTCCACTGCGTGACAGATTAAGAAATTAAGGCAGTGAGGGATGTAAATTGATGCATGCGTGCACGGAATCTAACGTCACTGAAGTCTACGACACACTAACTGGTCTCTCCTCCCCCCTGTGCTTTTTAATAATGGTACAACCCTAGATATTATTAAAAAATGTGTCTTTTTTTAGATAAATAATTCCTGTTTAAGAGGAATCGATTTGCCTTTAGGTTTGGACCAGCTGTTAGAATAATACTGATCATTAATTTTTAATGGGCCTTCTATGAATTAGCTTCTGGAAGCCAAAATATAACTTTGAGGAACTCTTATTAAGAACAGTCTGGATACCTGTGAGGTTCAATTCAATTCAGTTTTATTTATATGGCGCCAAATTACCACAAATGTCACCTCAAGGCACTTAAATAATATAGTCCAATTCAAGCCAATTGGAGTTCTAACATCACTGAAGTCTACGACACACTAACTGGTCTCTCCTCCCCCCTGTGCTTTTTAATAATGGTACAACCCTGGATATTATTAAAAAATGTGTCTTTTTTTAGATAAATAATTCCTGTTTAAGAGGAATCGATTTGCCTTTAGGTTTGGACCAGCTGTTAGAATAATACTGATCATTCATTTTCCATTTAAATCCATTTTTAATGGGCCTTCTATGAATTAGCTTCTGGAAGCCAAAATATAACTTTGAGGAACTCTTATTAAGAACAGTCTGGATACCTGTGAGGTTCGATTCAATTCAGTTTTATTTATATGGCGCCAAATTACCACAAATGTCACCTCAAGGCACTTAAATAATATAGTCCAATTCAAGCCAATTGGAGTTCTAACATCACTGAAGTCTACGACACACTAACTTGTCTCTCCTCCCCCCTGTGCTTTTTAATAATGGTACAACCCTAGATATTATTAAAAAATATGTATTTTTTTAGATAAATAATTCCTGTTTAAGAGGAATCGATTTGCCTTTAGGTTTGGACCAGCTGTTAGAATAAAACTGATCATTAATTTTCCATTTAAATCCATTTTTAATGGGCCTTCTATGAATTAGCTTCTGGGAGCCAAAATATAACTTTGAGGAACTCTTATTAAGAACAGTCTGGATACCTGTGAGGTTCAATTCAATTCAATTCAGTTTTATTTATATGGCGCCAAATTACCACAAATGTCATCTCAAGGCACTTAAATAATATAGTCCAATTCAAGCCAATTGGAGTTCTAACATCACTGAAGTCTACGACACACTAACTGGTCTCTCCTCCCCCCTGTGCTTTTTAATAATGGTACAACCCTAGATATTATTAAAAAATGTGTCTTTTTTTAGATAAATAATTCCCGTTTAAGAGGAATCGATTCATTCATTTTCCATTTAAATCCATTTTTAATGGGCCTTCTATGAATTAGCTTCTGGAAGCCATAATATAACTTTGAGGAACTCTTATTAAGAACAGTCTGGATACCTGTGAGGTTCAATTCAATTAAATTCAATTCAGTTTTATTTATATGGCGCCAAATTACCACAAATGTCACCTCAAGGCACTTAAATAATATAGTCCAATTCAAGCCAATTGGAGTTCTAACATCACTGAAGTCTACGACACACTAACTTGTCTCTCCTCCCCCCTGTGCTTTTTAATAATGGTACAACCCTAGATATTATTAAAAAATGTCTTTTTTTAGATAAATAATTCCTGTTTAAGAGGAATCGATTCATTCATTTTCCATTTAAATCCATTTTTAATGGGCCTTCTATGAATTAAAATATAACTTTGAGGAACTCTTACCTGTGAGGTTCAATTCAATTCAGTTTTATTTATATGGCGCCAAATTACCACAAATGTCAGCTCAAGGCACTTAAATAATATAGTCCAATTCAAGCCGATTGGAGTTCTAACGTCACTGAAGTCTACGACACGCTAACTTGTCTCTCCTCCCCCCTGTGCTTTTTAATAATGGTACAACCCTAGATATTATTAAAAAATATCTCTTTTTTTAGATAAATAATTCCTGTTTAAGAGGAATCGATTTGCCTTTAGGTTTGGACCAGCTGTTAGAAAAATACTGATCATTCATTTTCCATTTAAATCCATTTTTAATGGGCCTTCTATTAATTAAAATATAACTTTGAGGAACTCTTATTAAGAACAGTCTGGTTACCTTTGAGGTTCAATTCAATTCGATTCAGTTTTATTTATATGGCGCCAAATTACCACAAATGTCACCTCAAGGCACTTCAATAATATAGTCCAATTCAAGCCGATTGGAGTTCAGTTCATTGTAATCATAATCCAGTGAAAGGTGTGTGGATTACAGGTAAAACTCCATTAAAGTAGTGCTGTGCTCCCAGTCATTGGAGCGTTACTGCCTCCACAGAGAGGAAATCTCCCTGTGATTCCAGATGCAGACGATGCCCGGTGATCTCAGGGTAATGTGATGACGCCGGCCTGGCCTAGATTAATGACCAGCAGCTACTAGCCATCTTCAAATGGACGGGAATGACGTTGGATTACTGGCTTATCCGGGCTGAGATTTGAAAGATGAGAGAACTTTGTGGGCATCACAAAGCCCAGTGAAGGCTGTGTGTGAAGATTAGTCGTCAGACAGACTCTCTTTTAACATCAAGCTGAGCCTTTGGTGAACTCTTCACCTTAGTTCGCCTCTCAGTTGATCCCGATTATATTGTTTAAGTGAAATAAGCAGCTCAATGACAAGTCGGGGCAAAGGAATCTGCAAACAAAGCATTGTGTCACCTCTGGAGACCTTGGCTACTTTCAGCTGGCAAAATATTCACAGAGGGATTTGGCTCAGTTTGTATTAAAACTCCCTGCCTGCTGTGCCAGGATTACTGAGGAGTCTGCAGGAGCCTGAAACATCCGCCTCAACTGGATTGTGTTCACTGCCAATTAATCAATGTTTGCACGAACCATTTCTGTTCAAAAAGGTTTAAATATTTTTATTCTCCATGACAAAAAGCATCCAAAATCTGTTTAAAAACAACATCACAAACAAGGACAAAGACTCAATTATGCACAAAACTTACAAACCAAATTTAATTTGTCTTGGTGGACGTTTAAATTTAGATAAATTTAGGTTATATTCATTAATAAAAGGCTAAATATATCATTGACCTTCGCTGATAATGCACCAAGCGCCAGATCTTTTGGTATCTACCAAACATGGACAACATTATTCAACATTCTCACCTTTGAACTGGTGTGTTTTTGTGGTGGCCAGAGAGAGCTAAATGTTTTTAACCCTTCCTTTTAGGGTTAGGGTTAAGAAGTGTTTCCCAATCCTGGTCCTCAGAACACACTGCCCTGCATGTTTGGGATATATCCTGCCCCGACACAGGTGTTTCAAATGAATGGATTACATCAGCTTGCCTTCAGTTGTCTGCAGACAGCTGGTGTTGATATATTCATTTTAACACGGTGTGAAGCAGGGACATGTCTGAAATATGGAGGGCGTTGGATCCAGAGGACCAGCATTTTGAAACCATGCTTCTCAACCACGGCGTCAGAACCCCGGAGGGATAGAAATTTTCAGAGGGAGTCATGACCAAAGAACTGATTATTCTGAGGAGTCGTGACTCAAGAAGCTACACGACTCTACAATGACTCAATCTTGAAATTTCACACCATTTGACACCCAAAGCTGTTCAGTATATAAGGACTTTTACAGTTGTTTGTCACTATAAGAACATGTGTGTTGCTTCGTGTCACTGCATGCATGCTGGCTGCCCAACTTATCCTACCACTGATGGGTTTTTCAAGGCTTTTTCCTCATTTTGAATGTCTAGTGGTTGCTTTTTCTACACTATATCTGCAGAATTGTGAGTCACAGCTGACCAGCAAGATACGATGCAGAGCCACAGTGCTTGTGATGACTTGTAGTAAACACAAATGTTTTCTGGTCATGAAAATAGTGATAAAATTGCTGTCTAATGCAAAAGTAATGTGGTGTAAAATTCCCTCTGACACCCACTTTAGCTGCTTAGCATCAGGGTCCAACGTGGAGCTTCAGTGCAACACTGAACTGTAGATATTCTAACGCAGAAACATGCTGATTCCACAGACCTGTTAGCTAGCTGTCCACCTTTCTAGCTCTGTTAGCTTATATTATCAATCAGCATTTGAAAAATGTTTATGATCAAACACTGCTCAGAGGTAACTCTGAATTAATTTAATGTTGGCAGCCGCTGCCAACGTCTCCATGTTTGTTCCAATGATGCTACGTTGTTACGACCGTGCATAGCTAGCTAGCGAACATCAGGTAACTTCTACTGCTTCTTCGGCTAAAGAATTGAAAGCCAGTTTTTTAAAAAATGCACTTAATGTTTATTCTATTTATTGATTGGTTTGTTTTGTCTTTAATTTGTTCTTTTTTTGTACGTTTATTTCCATTTTAATGCTCTTAATATTATTTATGTTGATTTTCCTCAAGTTTTATCTCCTGTATTTTCTTTCCGATGACTTTATTGTTTTTATTACTTGCATTCAAATGTTCTTTTAAAGGGTGCCAGAGTCTGAAAATTCAATTAACAGCTTTTCCTTTTTAAAGCATCTTTTAGCATCTGTTGCCCCTCAGAAGCTAACATGTTAAATGGCTGAAAGTGGTAGCTGAGTCTGACATGTTCGTTGTGATATGGTAAACTATTTATTAAGTTATTTTTTAAAATAGTTTAAATATCAGGCGCTAACTTGAACTTTATAGATAATAACAACTTGTAACATACATATAACAAAAATGAGGTTATGCAATTGAGCACAGTTCATTATTTATTAAACATAAGTGGTAGAAACATAAAGCGTTAGCTTTGATAAACATAATGCCATCTTGTACAGATCATTTACAACATTGCAGCACATAAAAGAGAAAGAAAAGGCCACATTAAACATTGTCACAACCAGTATTCAGAATGACTCCGTTGTGCATATACAGTATGTACGATCTTAAGCCATACATATGTTACATTATGAAAAGCTTGTTTTTATTCTGTTTAATTTATACCTGTCATACAGCAACACACACATATCAAGTTAACAAAAATAAAATGTGTTATTGGAGATTTTTAACACTGAGGACACAAGTTGATATTTTGCAGACAGATTTTTTTTTCCTCAGTTTTTTTTAGCAGGACTCAGAAGCAGAGAAACAACCGTGATACATCAGAAACGTCACGATAAATCAGAAACATCATGATACATCATGATACATCAGAAACATCCCGATAAATCAGAAATACCATGATACATCAGAAACATGATAAATCAGTAACATCCTGATACATCACGATAAATCAGAAATATCACGATAAATCAGAAATATCATGATACATCAGAAACATCATGATAAATCAGAAACATCACGATAAATCAGAAACGTCCTGATACATCAGAAACATCATGATACATCATGATAAATCAGAAACATCACGATAAATCAGAAACGTCCTGATACATCAGAAACATCATGATACATCATGATAAATCAGAAACATCACGATACATCAGAAACATCCTGATACATCTGAAACATCCTGATACATCTGAAACATCACGATACATCAGAAACATCCTGATACATCATGATACATCAGAAACATCACGATAAATCAGAAACATGATAAATCAGAAATATCAAGATACATCTGAAACATCACGATACATCAGATACATCAGAAACATCACGATGAATCAGAAATATGATAAATCAGAAATATCATGATACATCAGAAACATCATGATACATCATGATAAATCAGTAACATCATGATACATCAGAAACATCATGATGAATCAGAAATATCATGATACGTCAGAAACATCCTGATACATCACGATACATCAGAAACGTCCTGATAAATCAGAAATATCATGATACATCAGAAACGTCCTGATACATCAGAAACATCATGATACATCATGATAAATCAGTAACATCATGATAAATCAGAAACATCATGATCCATCAGAAACATCACGATACATCAGAAACATCCTGATACATCAGAAACGTCCTGATAAATCAGAAATATCATGATACATCAGAAACGTCCTGATACATCACGATACATCAGAAACATCACGATAAATCAGAAACGTCCTGATAAATCAGAAATATCATGATACATCAGAAACATCACGATACATCAGAAACACCATGATATATCAGAAACGTCCTGATAAATCAGAAATATCATGATACATCAGAAACATCCTGATACATCAGAAACATCATGATAAATCAGAAATGTCCTGATAAATCAGAAATGTCCTGATAAATCAGAAATATCATGATACATCAGAAACATCCTGATACATCACGATATATCAGAAACATCATGATAAATCAGAAATGTCCTGATAAATCAGAAATATCATGATAAATCAGAAACATCATGATACATCAGAAACATCACGATACATCAGAAACATCACGATACATCAGAAACACCATGATATATCAGAAACGTCCTGATAAATCAGAAATATCATGATACATCAGAAACATCCTGATACATCAGAAACATCATGATAAATCAGAAATGTCCTGATAAATCAGAAATGTCCTGATAAATCAGAAATGTCATGATACATCAGAAACATCACGATACATCATGATACATCAGAAACATCCTGATACATCAGAAACATCATGATACATCAGAAACATCCTGATACATCATGATACATCAGAAACATCCTGATACATCAGAAACATCATGATACATCAGAAACATCACGATACATCATGATACATCAGAAACATCCTGATACATCAGAAACATCATGATACATCAGAAACATCCTGATACATCATGATACATCAGAAACATCATGATAAATCAGAAATGTCCTGATAAATCAGAAATATCATGATAAATCAGAAACATCACGATACATCCTGATACATCAGAAACATCATGATACATCAGAAACATCATGATACATCAGAAACATCCTGATACATCATGATACATCAGAAACATCATGATAAATCAGAAATGTCCTGATAAATCAGAAATATCATGATAAATCAGAAACATCACGATACATCATGATACATCAGAAACATCATGATACATACACACAGTTCAGTTAATTAAATAAAAATAGAACCAGCCTCTTGTACATGGAATCACACTGAAGCTTTTACACTCATGCCTGTACGGGTTTAGGAGTTTTTTTTTTGTACAACACAGTATAACATCATTATCAGATAACAGAACAAATGGAGGAGGCAGTTCACCATAAAGTTCATATTTTTGACACATCTCACCTCATTTTGTCAATCTGTTACCTCAATGGAAACCTCAGAAATGCATTTTCTGTGGTATAACTTCAGCCACTTTTGGAATTCTTCAATGACGATTTAGTTTAACAGGAAAAATACATACTCAGCTGTTATAGTGAACGTACCGAAATGCAGACAGTGAAACACACACATTCTGGAAGGGGAATACTTTACATGGCATAACCAGAGCGTTGATGTATTTTGTAAACAAAGTATTGCAGCAAACTGCTTTTGACACAATTTGGTGGTCATGAGCTCTAAAAAGCTGTTGTTCATGAACTAAAATGCATAAAATCTGAGAGGGCATGGCTGCTAATCATTTTCAGTCTTAGAATCCCAGTTTTACAAACTTCTAAAAAGAAATATTTACCAGGGCTCCAAATGATAAAAAAATAAATCCTCTAATATGACTTATATGTAAGACTCTTGTCCTCTCTGAGGTTCTACAGTATTTTACTTTTTTCATCATTAGTTCTCTCAAAATACTAACCAGAAAGACTTCTTACTGTACATTCAATACATTAATCTACAATACATTATTTCTATGAACAACCAGTCAGTTGCATCCCTACAGTGCTAATATAAATACACAATTCCTTCCTCTATAGTAATACAGATGCATTTCCAAGGGTTTTGAACCAATTCAGCTTATGATTAAGGCACTATAAACTTTGTATGCACAGATATGAACAACCCGACAAATTACATTTGCTGATGATATTGTACTTTGTATGCATTATTGCTTCTTGATGAATAACTGCAGGTACAACATCTTTCTAATTAATATTTGCTGGTTTTCAGTCCACAGTGCGTTCCCAACATTTCAACAAACTCAACTTCACACACCACTGCTCTTACCATCTTGATGAGAAACTTGGATGAAAACGGAGGGTTTAGTTTCAGAGAAAGCATGTTCCCTTCATGCACTTCCTGGTACCTTTATACAAGCTGTAGCTGTCTACATCGTGTGTGAAATAAGACTTTAATGATGTGAGATTTCTGCACACTTGTAATTCTTCCTTTAAGTCTTAAAGCAACATTAGTTTGTGAATCCTGACCCACTGCCCTGATTCACCACTTTGGTTTTCCTTTCACTTTCCATTTTTATGGGCTGTTAATTGCTTCAACATGGCAACAAATCGATGTGTATGGCTGTACATGTGCAGGGCTCACATGAAGATTTGTTTTTGTGGTGTGGTGCACATCCCACGACTGTAGGGGGAGCCAAAGAGTTGGAACAAATACCAAATTCTCATCTTATTGGTTTTCTGGTTATGTTCAGAGGCATATTCACTTTAAATTAATTAAATCCCCCCCTTTATGAGCTGCAGAGTTGGCTGGAGAATGTGTGGTTCAGTGGTCGGCATCCCTAATCTGAATTTGGATTTAGAAAAACAAATGCACCTTGATAGCGTTCAGGGACATTTTTTGGTCAAATGAAAACACGTCACCTTCTTTATTAAACCTTCAGTGATGATTCCCATTTGTTTCAACCAGCTGAATTTTCTAACCTCGCACTTCACGTTAGTTCCACAGATTCAGTGGAGCAGGCAGTCATGAGATATCTGCTCACAAAAGTTTCTTACAGCTTTCCAAAAAGTTAGCTCATAAGTTAAATAATTGGGGTTGGGACCTCACTATGGGTCATGAGATGCCGAGTAGGATCTGGAGACCAGAATTGTTTATCTAGGAGCTGCCAGAGTCCAGACTGAGGCAGGAAATATTACACTGCAAAGATCAGTTTAATTGTTTTTGTTGGTGCCAGAAATGGATGAATCACACAATAAATGACCCATAATAAAGATAGAGAGGCTGAAAATGTGCCTTTTTAATTTATTGATTGTATGGAAGGCCATATCTGCCAATGTAAAAAAAGATCCTGTAAATAATTATTTTTAATCATTTTGAGTTATTACAATATGACTTTTTTGTCATCCTTATTAAATTCTTTCTAAAACTCTGAGGAACTGGTTTCACCTTCTGTTGGCTTGCAGGTTAGCATTGGTAGAAATGGGCTTCCACAGCTGAACTATGTCAACATGTTGAAATAAATGCTCACCAAAGAAAGAGCTTCTCCAAAAGACTTTAAGCAGTGTACTTTGTGCCAGTTTTAAGATGCCCGTCCTTTAGAAATGTTCTCTTTCATTTATTGTCATACTTTCTAGCCCCGAGTGCCACTGAGGACAATTTCATTCCTGTTTTTGAGACGGACATCAAATCTTTTGCTACTGATGGACCACAGGACGAAGGGAATTCAGCACAAAACAAACACTCGTCGGTTTAAATCCAAGCTTTGCTCTTCAGTGACTCATAAACACACACAGGAGACAGAAAACACATCTGCATGTGCCGTTGTGTGAAGCAGATCAAACGGATTGATCAGGATTAAAGATTTATTTTATCAAAAATAGATCACAATTGAAGATTGTCAAAATAAACATGGCATCAATAAGTAGAAATCAAAAACAGAAGAAATCCTAATGCTTTTTCTTTCCACGCAGAACTTCCCACATTACTGGAATCTCTATTGCTTTTCTTATTTGTGAATGAGAATGAGTTGATACTAAAGGATGAAAACATGAAAGTCGATGGCTCGGCATGTGGAGCTGTGACCGGAGTGACTTTAGTCTTTAGTCACCGGGACTCTGCTGCACTTGCAGGGGAAATGCTGCGTTATAATTGCATATACAGTATGCAGAACACATTAATCATCAGTCACAGCTCATCAGTGCCTCGGTCAAACAAAACTCCCTCGGCTGTTTTTATGCTTTAGCCAAGAAGAATTCTAACAAACTGCAGAGTGGCTGCATCACCGCGATCATCTGCAGTCCAGCAATTTGGGAAACATATTCGTCATCTTCCCCAGAGTCAGAGCCCAGCATGTGACCAGTCCACCAGCTGCAGTACTGAAGCACCGTGTTGTTCAGCAAAGCATGAACTGAACAGGGATTATTAGTTTGTTTAGAGGAGAAAACTATTTTATAGCTCCGGTTACCAGAGTCAGAACCATGGATGCAATAAGAAATGGATCCACTGCTCAGCAAAGCTGCAGAAGAATGTGTTTAAAAGCACCAAATGGAGCAAAGGAAAAGTGGGATTGCATTTGTGCTTTTGACATGCTGAACACCATTTATTTGCTAAAACGTTTAAAAAGATTTCACTTCTCCCAAATATACGACCGTACTCCAATGTTCCATTTCTATTCAGACGAGAGCACAGCTTATTACTTTCAGGCTTATTTCTGTTGTTTCAGTGTTTCAGTTCAGTAGTTTTTCCCGTCTGGATCATTTCAACAGCAGCAGCTCTGACGCCAACTGCTGCTAAAACCAGATTAGAGGCCAATGGCTCAAGAAACTTTGTGATGAAACTCAAGAAAACATCTCCACCTCCAGCTAATCCCCATGTACCAGCTCCCAAAGTAGTCCATATTTGAACTTAACCTCTTTAAAACTATAGCTTCTGACTCTGGGAAACCAGAAGAAGAGTTTCCTTTCACCAGTTCTACGCCTGAAAGTCCCGTTAAAACTGCCGGACTGCGTCATCTCAAATCAACAACTGATGCAGAAACGCTCACATTCCATCACATGCACTTAAAAATCCACAAATAAGTTAACAAAATGTGCAAAAAAGGCTGTTTCACTCAGGCTGGATATGTTCAGCTCTACCTCAGATGTTGCGTCTCGATCACCTGTTCATTGTTCCGACTGAAGGTGTGAATCGGCAGTTTGGGTTCACTGAACTTCAGGTGTTACGCCAACGTCTCTCAGGTGTTAAAGCTTCAGTCGATAACGAGCGGACACTGAGGTAGATGTTATTGATACAACAGATATACAGCATTCTGATCAGAAACACAGCCAGAAACATTCAGATAATCTGTGATTTATGCATTTTACGGTCTTCTTCTGCCCTTTTCCTGCACCGACATTCTTCACGTAGGGGCAGACGTTTCTGTGGAAGCTGCTTTGTTTTTACCAAGGCAAAAATGAACAAAAACAAATCCAAACATATTCGCAAAAATGTTAAAAATCTACAAAATAATTCACCGAGTTAACCAATTCCTCTTCATAGAAAACATATACAGTATGATACTTTAAAAAATAGAGATTCATCTGTGAAACAGAAATATTTCATACTATCGATGAGCTGTTGATGCTGTTCCCACATTTTCTTCTGTGCCACATGCTCTACTTTCCAAGCATGCTGTTAAATGATTTGGTTTGATTATGATAAGCGACGTACAGACAGGACTCACAAGTTCTTTTCTCTGCAGAGGCAGGAGCAACTTCCAAAGAATATCTATTCGTGGATATGCAGGACATGTTGCAGAGGATGTAGCCGGTGATTCAAGTAAGGTTTGCCTCGTACCTCAGAGTCTTTGTTTCGCTCTGTGCAAAGATCGGTCTTGGAACGGAAAGGTTTGTTGTTGCTCCTGTGAAAGTTTTCATCCAGGGTTCGTTGTATCTCACCTTCGGCAGAGGAGCAGAGGGTCGGCGTGACAGCAGGGGTGTCGTACTCTTATGGTTTGATCTCTTCACTGCAGAAAAAGAGGCAGTTTATTACAAAGTGGTAGATATTTTTCATTTTCACATCACTTAGTAGCTCTGAGGTTAAAGGTCGCTTTTAAACACACCTTGTTTGTGTTGTGGCTGCCTGGCCTGCTTCTGTGTTTCTACGGTTTGCATCATGTATAGTCGTCTCACACACCTTTACTTTTGGTTATGTTGCATCTGGGCTTGTTTTTTGGTGTTTCTACTGGAGAGTTGGTGTCTTGATAATATTTGTGGTCTTTTTTTATTATTATTTTAGATGTTTTGTCTCTCTTTTGGGTTGTTTTGCATATTTTTCTCTGGTTTCTTTGTTGTTTTTCCAAGTCAGTATCAGTATTCTGTCTCTTTTTGATTGACTTGGTGCTTATTTTAAATGTTTGTATGATTTGTTTATTCTAAATATGAAACCTAAAGATCTACCCATCCCCACATCCCATCTATAAAGGATATTCAAATCCACCTGATGCCACAGTGGGACTGTGTGAAAAGATTATTGTCCCCACAACATGAGTAATCCCAGTGCACACACTCAAGGCCATCCTCCATCATCCCATCAAGAATCATGCTGAAGATGCAGAGCCAAGGTAAGAATAGCATCCAAATCTGAAGTATAGCATCCAAACCTGAAGTATAGCATCCAAACCTGAAGTATAGCATCCAAACCTGAAGTATAGCATCCAAACCTGAAGTATAGCATCTAAACCTGAAGTATAGCATCCAAACCTGAAGTATAGCATCCAAACCTGAAGTATAGCATCCAAACCTGAAGAATAGCATCCAAACCTGAAGTATAGCATCCAAACCTGAAGTATAGCATCCAAACCTGAAGTATAGCATCCAGACCTGAAGTATAAACCTGAAGAATAGCATCCAAACCTGAAGAATAGCATCAAAACCTGAAGTATAGCATCCAAACCTGAAGAATAGCATCCAAACCTGAAGAATAGCATCCAAACCTGAAGTATAGCATTAAAACCTGAAGTATAGCATCCAAACCTGAAGAATAGCATCCAAACCTGAAGTATAAACCTGAAGTATAGCATCCAAACCTGAAGTATAGCATCCAAACCTGAAGAATAGCATCCAAACCTAAAGTATAGCATCCAAACCTAAAGTATAGCATCCAAACCTGAAGTATAGCATCCAAACCTGAAGTATAGCATCCAAACCTAAAGTATAGCATCCAAAACTGAAGAATAGCATCCAAACCTGAAGTATAGCATCCAAACCTGAAGAATAGCATCCAAACCTGAAGTATAGCATCCAAACCTGAAGTATAGCATCCAAACCTAAAGTATAGCATCCAAACCTAAAGTATAGCATCCAAACCTGAAGTATAGCATCCAAACCTAAAGTATAGCATCCAAACCTAAAGTATAGCATCCAAACCTGAAGTATAGCATCCAAACCTGAAGTATAGCATCCAAACCTGAAGTATAGCATCCAAACCTGAAGTATAGCATCCAAACCTAAAGAATAGCATCCAAACCTGAAGTATAGCATCCAAACCTGAGGTATAGCATCCAAACCTGAAGTATAGCATCTAAACCTGAAGAATAGCATCTAAACCTGAAGAATAGCATCCAAACCTGAAGTATAGCATCCAAACCTAAAGTATAGCATCCAAACCTAAAGTATAGCATCCAAACCTGAAGTATAGCATCCAAACCTAAAGTATAGCATCCAAACCTAAAGTATAGCATCCAAAACTGAAGTATAGCATCCAAACCTGAAGTATAGCATCCAAACCTGAAGTATAGCATCCAAACCTAAAGAATAGCATCCAAACCTGAAGTATAGCATCCAAACCTGAGGTATAGCATCCAAACCTGAAGTATAGCATCTAAACCTGAAGAATAGCATCCAAACCTGAAGTATAGCATCCAAACCTAAAGTATAGCATCCAAACCTAAAGTATAGCATCCAAACCTGAAGTATAGCATCCAAACCTAAAGTATAGCATCCAAACCTAAAGTATAGCATCCAAACCTGAAGAATAGCATCTAAACCTAAAGTATAGCATCCAAACCTAAAGTATAGCATCCAAACCTAAAGTATAGCATCCAAACCTGAAGTATAGCATCCAAACCTAAAGTATAGCATCCAAAACTGAAGAATAGCATCCAAACCTGAAGTATAGCATCCAAACCTGAAGAATAGCATCCAAACCTGAAGTATAGCATCCAAACCTGAAGTATAGCATCCAAACCCTGAAGAATAGCATCCAAGCCTGAAGTATAGCATCCAAACCTGAAGTATAGCATCTAAACCTGAAGAATAGCATCCAAACCTGAAGTATAAACCTGAAGAATAGCATCCAAACCTGAAGAATAGCATCTAAACCTGAAGAATAGCATCCAAACCTGAAGTATAAACCTGAAGAATAGCATCCAAACCTGAAGAATAGCATCTAAACCTGAAGAATAGCATCCAAACCTGAAGTATAAACCTGAAGAATAGCATCCAAACCTGAAGAATAGCATCCAAACCTGAAGTATAAACCTGAAGTATAGCATCCAAACCTGAAGTATAGCATCCAAACCTGAAGTATAGCATCCAAACCTAAAGTATAGCATCCAAACCTAAAGTATAGCATCCAAACCTGAAGTATAGCATCCAAACCTAAAGTATAGCATCCAAACCTAAAGTATAGCATCCAAACCTGAAGTATAGCATCCAAACCTAAAGTATAGCATCCAAACCTGAAGTATAGCATCCAAACCTGAAGAATAGCATCTAAACCTAAAGTATAGCATCCAAACCTAAAGTATAGCATCCAAACCTGAAGTATAGCATCCAACCCTAAAGTATAGCATCCAAACCTGAAGTATAGCATCCAAACCTAAAGTATAGCATCCAAAACTGAAGAATAGCATCCAAACCTGAAGTATAGCATCCAAACCTGAAGAATAGCATCCAAACCTGAAGTATAGCATCCAAACCTGAAGTATAGCATCCAAACCTAAAGTATAGCATCCAAAACTGAAGAATAGCATCCAAACCTGAAGTATAGCATCCAAACCTGAAGTATAGCATCCAAACCTGAAGTATAGCATCCAAACCTGAAGTATAGCATCCAAACCTAAAGTATAGCATCCAAACCTAAAGTATAGCATCCAAACCTGAAGTATAGCATCCAAACCTGAAGTATAGCATCCAAACCTGAAGTATAGCATCCAAACCTGAAGTATAGCATCCAAACCTAAAGAATAGCATCCAAACCTGAAGTATAGCATCCAAACCTGAGGTATAGCATCCAAACCTGAAGTATAGCATCTAAACCTGAAGAATAGCATCTAAACCTGAAGAATAGCATCCAAACCTGAAGTATAGCATCCAAACCTAAAGTATAGCATCCAAACCTAAAGTATAGCATCCAAACCTGAAGTATAGCATCCAAACCTAAAGTATAGCATCCAAACCTAAAGTATAGCATCCAAACCTGAAGAATAGCATCTAAACCTAAAGTATAGCATCCAAACCTAAAGTATAGCATCCAAACCTAAAGTATAGCATCCAAACCTGAAGTATAGCATCCAAACCTAAAGTATAGCATCCAAAACTGAAGAATAGCATCCAAACCTGAAGTATAGCATCCAAACCTGAAGAATAGCATCCAAACCTGAAGTATAGCATCCAAACCTGAAGAATAGCATCCAAACCTGAAGTATAGCATCCAAACCTGAAGTATAGCATCCAAACCTGAAGTATAGCATCCAAACCCTGAAGAATAGCATCCAAGCCTGAAGTATAGCATCCAAACCTGAAGTATAGCATCTAAACCTGAAGAATAGCATCCAAACCTGAAGAATAGCATCTAAACCTGAAGAATAGCATCCAAACCTGAAGTATAAACCTGAAGAATAGCATCCAAACCTGAAGAATAGCATCCAAACCTGAAGTATAAACCTGAAGTATAGCATCCAAACCTGAAGTATAGCATCTAAACCTGAAGAATAGCATCCAAACCTGAAGTATAAACCTGAAGAATAGCATCCAAACCTGAAGAATAGCATCCAAACCTGAAGTATAGCATCTAAACCTGAAGAATAGCATCCAAACCTGAAGTATAAACCTGAAGTATAGCATCCAAACCTAAAGTATAGCATCCAAAACTGAAGAATAGCATCCAAACCTGAAGTATAGCATCCAAACCTGAAGAATAGCATCCAAACCTGAAGTATAGCATCCAAACCTGAAGAATAGCATCCAAACCTGAAGTATAGCATCCAAACCTGAAGTATAGCATCCAAACCTGAAGTATAGCATCCAAACCCTGAAGAATAGCATCCAAGCCTGAAGTATAGCATCCAAACCTGAAGTATAGCATCTAAACCTGAAGAATAGCATCCAAACCTGAAGTATAAACCTGAAGAATAGCATCCAAACCTGAAGAATAGCATCTAAACCTGAAGAATAGCATCCAAACCTGAAGTATAAACCTGAAGAATAGCATCCAAACCTGAAGAATAGCATCTAAACCTGAAGAATAGCATCCAAACCTGAAGTATAAACCTGAAGAATAGCATCCAAACCTGAAGAATAGCATCCAAACCTGAAGTATAAACCTGAAGTATAGCATCCAAACCTGAAGTATAGCATCTAAACCTGAAGAATAGCATCCAAACCTGAAGTATAAACCTGAAGTATAGCATCCAAACCTGAAGTATAGCATCTAAACCTGAAGAATAGCATCCAAACCTGAAGTATAAACCTGAAGTATAGCATCCAAACCTAAAGTATAGCATCCAAAACTGAAGAATAGCATCCAAACCTGAAGTATAGCATCCAAACCTGAAGAATAGCATCCAAACCTGAAGTATAGCATCCAAACCTGAAGAATAGCATCCAAACCTGAAGTATAGCATCCAAACCTGAAGTATAGCATCCAAACCTGAAGTATAGCATCCAAACCCTGAAGAATAGCATCCAAGCCTGAAGTATAGCATCCAAACCTGAAGTATAGCATCTAAACCTGAAGAATAGCATCCAAACCTGAAGTATAAACCTGAAGAATAGCATCCAAACCTGAAGAATAGCATCCAAACCTGAAGAATAGCATCCAAACCTAAAGTATAGCATCCAAACCTGAAGTATAGCATCCAAACCCTGAAGAATAGCATCCAAGCCTGAAGTATAGCATCCAAACCTGAAGTATAGCATCTAAACCTGAAGAATAGCATCCAAACCTGAAGAATAGCATCCAAACCTAAAGTATAGCATCCAAACCTGAAGTATAAACCTGAAGAATAGCATCCAAACCTGAAGTATAGCATCCAAACCTGAAGTATAGCATCCAAACCTGAAACTCGTGAGCAGATTTCTCTGGATCAAAGTTGTTTGAACAAAACAAAGCTGCAGTAAATCAGAGGAATGGAGCTAATAAATGAACTCAATCGGTCAGCAGAAAACACCTTCAGATAGAAAGTAATGAGGAGCTGTGACAGTAGCTTTTAGGATAAGGCTGACGTTGGGGGACACCCAAGCTCCCACAGGAGAGCTGGGGGCCTTTTGAGTGCAAACACACCCAGGAGCCTTGCCAAACTCATGACTCAGGCGGGAAAAGTGCGGAAAGCTTCTCCAGACAGAAACTGAAGTTGAACCAGGACAAGCAGGCAGCTGGTGAGCTGGACTGTAAACAGCAGCGGAGGAACCAGCTGTGTTCTGCGTGTCATTTGTAAAGTAATCCAGTAAACTGCTCTCTGTTGTGTTGAGCTTCCCTGCACATCCTGCCAGGTATTATCAGCTGGCGTCTTTCAGCATGACTGCACATCATCCGTGGAGTAACCACTAAAACTGCTGTTCTCCAGGAAGAGAAGCCGTAGCTACAGATGGCATGTAGAACGTAAAGTTTAGGTTCATATGGTTCTCCTTCTTTTCCATAAGACTGATGACTGGGCAGAGAAGCTCCAGTTTGTGTTTAAAACAAAGTTCCTCAGAGAAAGACTGGAAGGGATCTGCATATTTCTGCCTCTACAGAGCAGAATATCATTAAAGCATTCAGGGAACCTGGAGGAGTTTCGGTGTAAAGGACGAGGGAGCAAGCCTAAGCTGGACCCCGTGACCTCTGACCCCTCAGACGCTGCATCAAGAACCGTCATTCATCAGCAGCTGATAGAAGCACATGGACAAGGGATTACTGTGGAAACCTTTGTCAAGCACCACAATACAGAGTTCCATTCACAAGCTTTACTGTGCAGAAAAGAAGCCTGATGTTAACCTCGTCCACTTCTCTGGGCTCGGAGGCGTCTGGGATGGACCGTCACACGGTGGAAACGTGTGCTGTGGTCAGACCCATCAGTATTCCACATCTTTGTTGGAAGAAATGGAGCAAAGAGCAAAAGCAGCATCCAGCCTGCTGTCAGCAGCCAGTCCCTGCAGCCAGGCTCTGTGATGGTATGGGGTTGGATCAGGGGGCAAAGCTCATTTCCACTTCTGTGACGGCAGCATTAATGCAGAAAAGTTCCCTGAGATTTTACAGCAACATATGCTGCCTTCAAGGCCACATCTTTTCCTGGGACGTCCCAGCATTGTTCAAGCAGACCATGGAAAACCACATTCTGCCACAGTCCAAAGGCCTGGCTGAGGAAGAAGAGGTACGGGTGCTGGACTGGCTGCCTGCAGTCCTGACCTGTCCCCAGCAGAGAAACAACCACCCCCCCGCACTGCTGCACACCTTAAGACCTGTTTAAGGAGGAATGGGACAAAATAACAGCTGGAACTCTGCATCACCTGGTTTCCTCAGAGTCAGAACGGCTTTAAGTGTTGGCAGAAGGACACAAAGTGTTTGGTCATTATTTGGAATATTTCGATCATTATTTGGTATAATTTGGTCATTGTTTGGTATAATTTGGTCATTATTTGGTGTAATTCGGTCATTATTTGGTATATTTTGATCATTATTTGGTATATTTTGATCATTATTTGGTATATTTTGATCATTATTTGGTGTAATTCGGTCATTATTTGGTATATTTTGATCATTATTTGGTGTAATTTGGTCATTATTGGTATTCAGACCTGTTTAAGGAAGAATGGGACAAAATAACAGCAGGAACTCTGCTTCACCTGGTTTCCTCAGAGTCAGAGCGGCTTTAAGTGTTGGCAGAAGGAAACAAAGTGGGAAAAGATTCACTGTTTTCTGATCTTTTATGGGATGTTGCAGGTCTGAGGTGTAGAAATTATGTTTGTTAACAGATATTGACTTTTATCTGATTATTTGTATCTAATATTATTGGTATTATATGTAAAACACTTTGTGTTCCAATTATTTTTGTATGAAAAGTGATTGATTGATTGATTGATTGATTGATTGATTGATTGATTGATTATAATCATGTACACTGATGGGTGTCAGAATAACTTCCTGCAGGAGGAGCTGTGGAACGACTCCAGCCACTCAGAGTGCAGTATCTGCAGTTTCCATGGCAACATCTGAGAGCCAGTAGGTGTCTGTGGTCACCTGCCTCTGTTTCTGTTCCTTTAACTTCTGTTTTTAATGTCTGGTGACGTCTGAGGTGAGCATCACGCAACCAGACGCCTTTAAAAGTGCACGTGACAGTTTTTATGGTTAATAATTTGTAAACCTGTGGAAAATTCCCTAAATACTGGAGTAGAAAGTGTGTATTTGGGGTGTTTTTAACCTCTTCTGGTCTGAAAGGCATGTCTGGCTGTTTGGAGGCTGTTTTATTCAGCAGGGGGCGCTGCAGAGAGCTGAGGTGAACCCCTCTGGGACGTCCAGCCGCGGTGTAAACAGTCTTAAACCCTTCAGCGTGATGTTATGTGGATGTTGTGATCCCGTCGCCGTGGAAACGGGAGCCCAGCAGCTGCTGTCACTGATAGTTTAAGGCCCTCGTGCTTGTAATTCATCAAGTGTCTTTAAATAACGGCAACCTTCGACCTGAATGGACATGTCACATGACACGGGTGATAAATGGACCCCCCCCCCCCCGCAGACGTCAGGGCTCGTCATTCATTTCAGGCTGGAACACAACACAAATGTACACACAAACATTGAACACACCAGGTGTGTAAGGTTTAATCCTCCTGTTCTGGCATGTCCAGCAGCTACCTGCCAGCTTTATAGGGCCCACACCTCCGTAAAAGGTGACATTTCACCTTAATGGGGAATAATTTAACCTCAGCTTTAAGGGGAAACCTAAACTGACGTTACCGTGGCAACACCAAAGAAGTTGATATTGATATTATTAATATTTTAAGTACTATTCTTAACCTTTCTTAATATAAAAGGTTTATTTTGTGTTTGTTTCTGATCATTTCAGTGATTTTGTGTTTCTGATGATTTTGGTGATTTTGTGTTTGTTTCTGGCGTTACCGTGGCAACACTAAAGAAGTTGATATTGATATTATTAATATTTTAATTACTATTCTTAACCTTTCTTAATATAAAAGGTTATTTTTGTGTTTGTTTCTGATGATTTTGGTGATTTTGTGTTTGTTTCTGGCGTTACCGTGGCAACACTAAAGAAGTTGATATTGATATTATTAATATTTTAAGTACTATTCTTAACCTTTCTTAATATAAAAGGTTATTTTGCCCCCGTTTATGAGGACTGCTGTGATTACTTGACTTCCTTTCATTCTCTTTTCATTTGATGCACACATGCAGTCGCTTTCTTTGTGTGTATTTTCCTAAATAAGTCTTATTTCTGCTGCCCAACAGGTGGAAAAACCTGACCAAGTTTACAAACTGCCTCATCTTTGTTCGTCACTACAACATTTACGGTGCCAGATCAGATTATTTGGTTACTTCCTGGTTCCCTCCATGTTTGGTAGCAACGCAGCGAATTTAGCTTTGAGTTATTTGACTGAAAGGTTACCAGGATATGCTTTAGCTCGAGCAGATACTGGAGCGCCCTCTGGTGGATCTCAAGGCAAACTGTTTCAGTGTGATGCAACGATCTGAGGCTCTTTTTTATTTGAGCAGGGTGCTGACACGAAGCCTTCGAAGAGCAGTCAGTCAGGAAATTCATTTATGTTCGAATGTGTGCTTGACTGCAGCCGTTTTTTAACTAATTTTGGCACTTTTCTGGTTCAGTTTACAGAAAACATGCTTGGAATTAACAACATGAACAAGGCAAGGGGTAAAGCAGGGTGGGTCTGAAAGATCTGGAAGCTTTTCGTTATTCCAGCACCAGTTTCAGCCGTTTGTTGGCCTGTTAACTGCTTCTTCTGCCCAGCGTCCTGCAGGAGGAGCCAGTCACTCCTCTGGGAAAGCAAACCCGTTGCCTGCTTTTATCTGGGGGGGGGGGGGGGGGGGGTTTGTTGTTGTTGGGTATCTTGAAACCTGCTCCAACCATGCAACACATTTTGGATAAAATCCCAACTCAAAGCAGAGCTTTCAGCCACATTTCCTCTGCTGTGGTGAAGGATGATGTCATCAGGATGATGTCATCAGGATGATGTCATCAGGATGATGTCATCAGGATGATGTCATCAGGTGGCTCAATAATAAACACAAAGCAGGTTTAACTCAGAGCCTCCTGCATCCATCTTTACCTCCACCTCCTACCTCCTGCTGCTTTCATGTGTTCTGGTTTGTCTGAAGTGGAAAAGAGAGTCGTTGCATGGGGGTGTGAAACAGACCCCCCCCCCCCCTCAGCAGTGCTAACAGTAGCTGTCAGAGTGAAGCTCTGCTCTGTCCGGGGAAACCTGTTTACCTCCGGCTGCCTGAATATGTTCACCAGGACACACAGAGCAGGAGGAGCAGGATGGGGGGGTCCACTGGAGTAAAAAGCCCCCCGGGGGCAGGCTGTCAGTGTGACATGATGCCGGGTTACGTAAGACGGTCAAACAACAGGCTGTGAACATGGTTTCCTTTCCTGAACATCGCCTTCATCTCAGCCTGAAAGAATGAAAGGTTTTCATTCGTCTGCATTCTGCTCCGTTTTCAGGCACTGTGACATCATCACTGTTAGGATCAGTTTATCTGTCTTTTTTCATTCTGCTCCGTTTTCAGGCACTGTGACATCATCACTGTTAGGATCAGTTTATCTGTCTTTTTTCATTCTGCTCCGTTTTCAGGCACTGTGACATCATCACTGTGTTAGGATCAGTTTATCTGTCTTTTTTCATTCTGCTCCGTTTTCAGGCACTGTGACATCATCACTGTGTTAGGATCAGTTTATCTGTCTTTTTTCATTCTGCTCCGTTTTCAGGCACTGTGACATCATCACTGTGTTAGGATCAGTTTATCTGTCTTTTTTCATTCTGCTCCGTTTTCAGGCACTGTGACATCATCACTGTTAGGATCAGTTTATCTGTCTTTTTTCATTCTGCTCCGTTTTCAGACACTGTGACATCATCACTGTTAGGATCAGTTTATCTGTCTTTTTTCATTCTGCTCCGTTTTCAGGCACTGTGACATCATCACTGTTAGGATCAGTTTATCTGTCTTTTTTCATTCTGCTCCGTTTTCAGGCACTGTGACATCATCACTGTTAGGATCAGTTTATCTGTCTTTTTTCATTCTGCTCCGTTTTCAGGCACTGTGACATCATCACTGTTAGGATCAGTTTATCTGTCTTTTTTCATTCTGCTCCATTTTCAGGCACTGTGACATCATCACTGTTAGGATCAGTTTATCTGTCTTTTTTCATTCTGCTCCGTTTTCAGGCACTGTGACATCATCACTGTTAGGATCAGTTTATCTGTCTTTTTTCATTCTGCTCCGTTTTCAGGCACTGTGACATCATCACTGTTAGGATCAGTTTATCTGTCTTTTTTCATTCTGCTCCGTTTTCAGGCACTGTGACATCATCACTGTGTTAGGATCAGTTTATCTGTCTTTTTTCATTCTGCTCCGTTTTCAGGCACTGTGACATCATCACTGTTAGGATCAGTTTATCTGTCTTTTTTCATTCTGCTCCGTTTTCAGGCACTGTGACATCATCACTGTTAGGATCAGTTTATCTGTCTTTTTTCATTCTGCTCCGTTTTCAGGCACTGTGACATCATCACTGTTAGGATCAGTTTATCTGTCTTTTTTCATTCTGCTCCGTTTTCAGGCACTGTGACATCATCACTGTTAGGATCAGTTTATCTGTCTTTTTTCATTCTGCTCCGTTTTCAGGCACTGTGACATCATCACTGTTAGGATCAGTTTATCTGTCTTTTTTCATTCTGCTCTGTTTTCAAGCACTGTGACATCATCACTGTTAGGATCAGTTTATCTGTCTTTTTTCATTCTGCTCCGTTTTCAGACACTGTGACATCATCACTGTTAGGATCAGTTTATCTGTCTTTTTTCATTCTGCTCCGTTTTCAGGCACTGTGACATCATCACTGTTAGGATCAGTTTATCTGTCTTTTTTCATTCTGCTCCGTTTTCAGGCACTGTGACATCATCACTGTTAGGATCAGTTTATCTGTCTTTTTTCATTCTGCTCCGTTTTCAGGCACTGTGACATCATCACTGTTAGGATCAGTTTATCTGTCTTTTTTCATTCTGCTCCGTTTTCAGGCACTGTGACATCATCACTGTTAGGATCAGTTTATCTGTCTTTTTTCATTCTGCTCCGTTTTCAGACACTGTGACATCATCACTGTTAGGATCAGTTTATCTGTCTTTTTTCATTCTGCTCCGTTTTCAGGCACTGTGACATCATCACTGTTAGGATCAGTTTATCTGTCTTTTTTCATTCTGCTCCGTTTTCAGGCACTGTGACATCATCACTGTTAGGATCAGTTTATCTGTCTTTTTTCATTCTGCTCCGTTTTCAGGCACTGTGACATCATCACTGTTAGGATCAGTTTATCTGTCTTTTTTCATTCTGCTCCGTTTTCAGGCACTGTGACATCATCACTGTTAGGATCAGTTTATCTGTCTTTTTTCATTCTGCTCCGTTTTCAGGCACTGTGACATCATCACTGTTAGGATCAGTTTATCTGTCTTTTTTCATTCTGCTCTGTTTTCAAGCACTGTGACATCATCACTGTTAGGATCAGTTTATCTGTCTTTTTTCATTCTGCTCCGTTTTCAGACACTGTGACATCATCACTGTTAGGATCAGTTTATCTGTCTTTTTTCATTCTGCTCCGTTTTCAGACACTGTGACATCATCACTGTTAGGATCAGTTTATCTGTCTTTTTTCATTCTGCTCCGTTTTCAGGCACTGTGACATCATCACTGTTAGGATCAGTTTATCTGTCTTTTTTCATTCTGCTCCGTTTTCAGGCACTGTGACATCATCACTGTTAGGATCAGTTTATCTGTCTTTTTTCATTCTGCTCCGTTTTCAGGCACTGTGACATCATCACTGTTAGGATCAGTTTATCTGTCTTTTTTCATTCTGCTCCGTTTTCAGGCACTGTGACATCATCACTGTTAGGATCAGTTTATCTGTCTTTTTTCATTCTGCTCCGTTTTCAGGCACTGTGACATCATCACTGTTAGGATCAGTTTATCTGTCTTTTTTCATTCTGCTCCGTTTTCAGGCACTGTGACATCATCACTGTTAGGATCAGTTTATCTGTCTTTTTTCATTCTGCTCCGTTTTCAGGCACTGTGACATCATCACTGTTAGGATCAGTTTATCTGTCTTTTTTCATTCTGCTCCGTTTTCAGGCACTGTGACATCATCACTGTTAGGATCAGTTTATCTGTCTTTTTTCATTCTGCTCCGTTTTCAGGCACTGTGACATCATCACTGTTAGGATCAGTTTATCTGTCTTTTTTCATTCTGCTCCATTTTCAGGCACTGTGACATCATCACTGTTAGGATCAGTTTATCTGTCTTTTTTCATTCTGCTCCGTTTTCAGGCACTGTGACATCATCACTGTTAGTATCAGTTTATCTGTCTTTTTTCATTCTGCTCCGTTTTCAGGCACTGTGACATCATCACTGTTAGGATCAGTTTATCTGTCTTTTTTCATTCTGCTCCGTTTTCAGGCACTGTGACATCATCACTGTTAGGATCAGTTTATCTGTCTTTTTTCATGCTGCTCCGTTTTCAGGCACTGTGACATCATCACTGTTAGGATCAGTTTATCTGTCTTTTTTCATTCTGCTCCGTTTTCAGGCACTGTGACATCATCACTGTTAGGATCAGTTTATCTGTCTTTTTTCATTCTGCTCCGTTTTCAGACACTGTGACATCATCACTGTTAGGATCAGTTTATCTGTCTTTTTTCATTCTGCTCCGTTTTCAGGCACTGTGACATCATCACTGTTAGGATCAGTTTATCTGTCTTTTTTCATGCTGCTCCGTTTTCAGGCACTGTGACATCATCACTGTTAGGATCAGTTTATCTGTCTTTTTTCATTCTGCTCCGTTTTCAGACACTGTGACATCATCACTGTTAGGATCAGTTTATCTGTCTTTTTTCATTCTGCTCCGTTTTCAGGCACTGTGACATCATCACTGTTAGGATCAGTTTATCTGTCTTTTTTCATGCTGCTCCGTTTTCAGGCACTGTGACATCATCACTGTTAGGATCAGTTTATCTGTCTTTTTTCATTCTGCTCCGTTTTCAGACACTGTGACATCATCACTGTTAGGATCAGTTTATCTGTCTTTTTTCATTCTGCTCCGTTTTCAGGCACTGTGACATCATCACTGTTAGGATCAGTTTATCTGTCTTTTTTCATTCTGCTCCGTTTTCAGACACTGTGACATCATCACTGTTAGGATCAGTTTATCTGTCTTTTTTCATTCTGCTCCGTTTTCAGGCACTGTGACATCATCACTGTTAGGATCAGTTCATCTGTCTTTTTTCATTCTGCTCCGTTTTCAGGCACTGTGACATCATCACTGTTAGGATCAGTTCATCTGTCTTTTTTCATTCTGCTCCGTTTTCAGACACTGTGACATCATCACTGTTAGGATCAGTTTATCTGTCTTTTTTCATTCTGCTCCGTTTTCAGACAATGTGACATCATCACTGTTAGGATCAGTTTATCTGTCTTTTTTCATTCTGCTCCGTTTTCAGGCACTGTGACATCATCACTGTTAGGATCAGTTTATCTGTCTTTTTTCATTCTGCTCCGTTTTCAGGCACTGTGACATCATCACTGTTAGGATCAGTTTATCTGTCTTTTTTCATTCTGCTCCGTTTTCAGGCACTGTGACATCATCACTGTTAGGATCAGTTTATCTGTCTTTTTTCATTCTGCTCCGTTTTCAGGCACTGTGACATCATCACTGTTAGGATCAGTTTATCTGTCTTTTTTCATTCTGCTCCGTTTTCAGACACTGTGACATCATCACTGTTAGGATCAGTTTATCTGTCTTTTTTCATTCTGCTCCGTTTTCAGGCACTGTGACATCATCACTGTTAGGATCAGTTCATCTGTCTTTTTTCATTCTGCTCCGTTTTCAGGCACTGTGACATCATCACTGTTAGGATCAGTTTATCTGTCTTTTTTCATTCTGCTCCGTTTTCAGACACTGTGACATCATCACTGTGTTAGGATCAGTTTATCTGTCTTTTTTCATTCTGCTCCGTTTTCAGACACTGTGACATCATCACTGTTAGGATCAGTTTATCTGTCTTTTTTCATTCTGCTGCGTTTTCAGGCACTGTGACATCATCACTGTTAGGATCAGTTTATCTGTCTTTTTTCATTCTGCTCCGTTTTCAGGCACTGTGACATCATCACTGTTAGGATCAGTTTATCTGTCTTTTTTCATTCTGCTCCGTTTTCAGGCACTGTGACATCATCACTGTTAGGATCAGTTTATCTGTCTTTTTTCATTCTGCTCCGTTTTCAGACACTGTGACATCATCACTGTTAGGATCAGTTTATCTGTCTTTTTTCATTCTGCTCCGTTTTCAGACAATGTGACATCATCACTGTTAGGATCAGTTTATCTGTCTTTTTTCATTCTGCTCCGTTTTCAGGCACTGTGACATCATCACTGTTAGGATCAGTTTATCTGTCTTTTTTCATTCTGCTCCGTTTTCAGGCACTGTGACATCATCACTGTTAGGATCAGTTTATCTGTCTTTTTTCATTCTGCTCCGTTTTCAGACACTGTGACATCATCACTGTTAGGATCAGTTTATCTGTCTTTTTTCATTCTGCTCCGTTTTCAGGCACTGTGACATCATCACTGTTAGGATCAGTTTATCTGTCTTTTTTCATTCTGCTCCGTTTTCAGGCACTGTGACATCATCACTGTTAGGATCAGTTTATCTGTCTTTTTTCATTCTGCTCCGTTTTCAGACACTGTGACATCATCACTGTTAGGATCAGTTTATCTGTCTTTTTTCATTCTGCTCCGTTTTCAGGCACTGTGACATCATCACTGTTAGGATCAGTTTATCTGTCTTTTTTCATTCTGCTCCGTTTTCAGGCACTGTGACATCATCACTGTTAGGATCAGTTTATCTGTCTTTTTTCATTCTGCTCCGTTTTCAGGCACTGTGACATCATCACTGTTAGGATCAGTTTATCAGTCTTTTTTCATTCTGCTCCGTTTTCAGGCACTGTGACATCATCACTGTTAGGATCAGTTTATCTGTCTTTTTTCATTCTGCTCCGTTTTCAGGCACTGTGACATCATCACTGTTAGGATCAGTTTATCTGTCTTTTTTCATTCTGCTCCGTTTTCAGACACTGTGACATCATCACTGTTAGGATCAGTTTATCTGTCTTTTTTCATTCTGCTCCGTTTTCAGACACTGTGACATCATCACTGTTAGGATCAGTTTATCTGTCTTTTTTCATTCTGCTCCGTTTTCAGACACTGTGACATCATCACTGTGTTAGGATCAGTTTATCTGTCTTTTTTCATTCTGCTCCGTTTTCAGACACTGTGACATCATCACTGTGTTAGGATCAGTTTATCTGTCTTTTTTCATTCTGCTCCGTTTTCAGACACTGTGACATCATCACTGTGTTAGGATCAGTTTATCTGTCTTTTTTCATTCTGCTCCGTTTTCAGGCACTGTGACATCATCACTGTTAGGATCAGTTTATCTGTCTTTTTTCATTCTGCTCCGTTTTCAGGCACTGTGACATCATCACTGTTAGGATCAGTTTATCTGTCTTTTTTCATTCTGCTCCGTTTTCAGGCACTGTGACATCATCACTGTTAGGATCAGTTTATCTGTCTTTTTTCATTCTGCTCCGTTTTCAGACACTGTGACATCATCACTGTTAGGATCAGTTTATCTGTCTTTTTTCATTCTGCTGCGTTTTCAGGCACTGTGACATCATCACTGTTAGGATCAGTTTATCTGTCTTTTTTCATTCTGCTCCGTTTTCAGGCACTGTGACATCATCACTGTTAGGATCAGTTTATCTGTCTTTTTTCATTCTGCTCCGTTTTCAGGCACTGTGACATCATCACTGTTAGGATCAGTTTATCTGTCTTTTTTCATTCTGCTCCGTTTTCAGACACTGTGACATCATCACTGTTAGGATCAGTTTATCTGTCTTTTTTCATTCTGCTGCGTTTTCAGGCACTGTGACATCATCACTGTTAGGATCAGTTTATCTGTCTTTTTTCATTCTGCTCCGTTTTCAGGCACTGTGACATCATCACTGTTAGGATCAGTTCATCTGTCTTTTTTCATTCTGCTGCGTTTTCAGGCACTGTGACATCATCACTGTTAGGATCAGTTTATCTGTCTTTTTTCATTCTGCTCCGTTTTCAGGCACTGTGACATCATCACTGTTAGGATCAGTTTATCTGTCTTTTTTCATTCTGCTCCGTTTTCAGACACTGTGACATCATCACTGTGTTAGGATCAGTTTATCTGTCTTTTTTCATTCTGCTCCGTTTTCAGGCACTGTGACATCATCACTGTGTTAGGATCAGTTTATCTGTCTTTTTTCATTCTGCTCCGTTTTCAGGCACTGTGACATCATCACTGTTAGGATCAGTTTATCTGTCTTTTTTCATTCTGCTCCGTTTTCAGGCACTGTGACATCATCACTGTGTTAGGATCAGTTTATCTGTCTTTTTTCATTCTGCTCCGTTTTCAGACACTGTGACATCATCACTGTTAGGATCAGTTTATCTGTCTTTTTTCATTCTGCTCCGTTTTCAGACAATGTGACATCATCACTGTTAGGATCAGTTTATCTGTCTTTTTTCATTCTGCTCCGTTTTCAGGCACTGTGACATCATCACTGTTAGGATCAGTTTATCTGTCTTTTTTCATTCTGCTCCGTTTTCAGGCACTGTGACATCATCACTGTTAGGATCAGTTTATCTGTCTTTTTTCATTCTGCTCCGTTTTCAGACAATGTGACATCATCACTGTTAGGATCAGTTTATCTCCGTTTTCAGGCACTGTGACATCATCACTGTTAGGATCAGTTTATCTGTCTTTTTTCATTCTGCTCCGTTTTCAGGCACTGTGACATCATCACTGTTAGGATCAGTTTATCTGTCTTTTTTCATTCTGCTCCGTTTTCAGGCACTGTGACATCATCACTGTTAGGATCAGTTTATCTGTCTTTTTTCATTCTGCTCCGTTTTCAGACACTGTGACATCATCACTGTTAGGATCAGTTTATCTGTCTTTTTTCATTCTGCTCCGTTTTCAGACAATGTGACATCATCACTGTTAGGATCAGTTTATCTCCGTTTTCAGGCACTGTGACATCATCACTGTTAGGATCAGTTTATCTGTCTTTTTTCATTCTGCTCCATTTTCAGGCACTGTGACATCATCACTGTTAGGATCAGTTTATCTGTCTTTTTTCATTCTGCTCCGTTTTCAGGCACTGTGACATCATCACTGTTAGGATCAGTTTATCTGTCTTTTTTCATTCTGCTCCGTTTTCAGGCACTGTGACATCATCACTGTTAGTATCAGTTTATCTGTCTTTTTTCATGCTGCTCCGTTTTCAGGCACTGTGACATCATCACTGTTAGGATCAGTTTATCTGTCTTTTTTCATTCTGCTCCGTTTTCAGACACTGTGACATCATCACTGTTAGGATCAGTTTATCTGTCTTTTTTCATTCTGCTCCGTTTTCAGGCACTGTGACATCATCACTGTTAGGATCAGTTTATCTGTCTTTTTTCATTCTGCTCCGTTTTCAGGCACTGTGACATCATCACTGTTAGGATCAGTTTATCTGTCTTTTTTCATTCTGCTCCGTTTTCAGGCACTGTGACATCATCGCTGTTAGGATCAGTTTATCTGTCTTTTTTCATTCTGCTCCGTTTTCAGGCACTGTGACATCATCGCTGTTAGGATCAGTTTATCTGTCTTTTTTCATTCTGCTCCGTTTTCAGGCACTGTGACATCATCACTGTTAGGATCAGTTTATCTGTCTTTTTTCATTCTGCTCCGTTTTCAGGCACTGTGACATCATCACTGTTAGGATCAGTTTATCTGTCTTTTTTCATTCTGCTCCGTTTTCAGGCACTGTGACATCATCACTGTTAGGATCAGTTTATCTGTCTTTTTTCATTCTGCTCCGTTTTCAGACACTGTGACATCATCACTGTGTTAGGATCAGTTTATCTGTCTTTTTTCATTCTGCTCCGTTTTCAGACACTGTGACATCATCGCTGTTAGGATCAGTTTATCTGTCTTTTTTCATTCTGCTCCGTTTTCAGACACTGTGACATCATCGCTGTTAGGATCAGTTTATCTGTCTTTTTTCATTCTGCTCCGTTTTCAGGCACTGTGACATCATCACTGTTAGGATCAGTTTATCTGTCTTTTTTCATTCTGCTCCGTTTTCAGACACTGTGACATCATCACTGTGTTAGGATCAGTTTATCTGTCTTTTTTCATTCTGCTCCGTTTTCAGACACTGTGACATCATCACTGTTAGGATCAGTTTATCTGTCTTTTTTCATTCTGCTCCGTTTTCAGACACTGTGACATCATCGCTGTTAGGATCAGTTTATCTGTCTTTTTTCATTCTGCTCCGTTTTCAGGCACTGTGACATCATCGCTGTTAGGATCAGTTTATCTGTCTTTTTTCATTCTGCTCCGTTTTCAGGCACTGTGACATCATCACTGTTAGGATCAGTTTATCTGTCTTTTTTCATTCTGCTCCGTTTTCAGGCACTGTGACATCATCACTGTTAGGATCAGTTTATCTGTCTTTTTTCATTCTGCTCCGTTTTCAGACACTGTGACATCATCACTGTGTTAGGATCAGTTTATCTGTCTTTTTTCATTCTGCTCCGTTTTCAGGCACTGTGACATCATCACTGTTAGGATCAGTTTATCTGTCTTTTTTCATTCTGCTCCGTTTTCAGGCACTGTGACATCATCACTGTTAGGATCAGTTTATCTGTCTTTTTTCATTCTGCTCCGTTTTCAGGCACTATGACATCATCACTGTTAGGATCAGTTTATCTGTCTTTTTTCATTCTGCTCCGTTTCCAGACACTGTGACATCATCACTGTTAGGATCAGTTTATCTGTCTTTTTTCATTCTGCTCCGTTTTCAGGCACTGTGACATCATCACTGTTAGGATCAGTTTATCTGTCTTTTTTCATTCTGCTCCGTTTTCAGGCACTGTGACATCATCACTGTTAGGATCAGTTTATCTGTCTTTTTTCATTCTGCTCCGTTTTCAGGCACTGTGACATCATCACTCTTAGGATCAGTTTATCTGTCTTTTTTCATTCTGCTCCGTTTTCAGGCACTGTGACATCATCACTGTGTTAGGATCAGTTTATCTGTCTTTTTTCATTCTGCTCCGTTTTCAGGCACTGTGACATCATCACTGTTAGGATCAGTTTATCTGTCTTTTTTCATTCTGCTCCGTTTTCAGGCACTGTGACATCATCACTGTGTTAGGATCAGTTCATCTGTCTTTTTTCATTCTGCTCCGTTTTCAGACACTGTGACATCATCACTGTTAGGATCAGTTTATCTGTCTTTTTTCATTCTGCTCCGTTTTCAGTCACTGTGACATCATCACTGTTAGGATCAGTTTATCTGTCTTTTTTCATTCTGCTCCGTTTTCAGGCACTGTGACATCATCACTGTTAGGATCAGTTTATCTGTCTTTTTTCATTCTGCTCCGTTTTCAGGCACTGTGACATCATCACTGTTAGGATCAGTTTATCTGTCTTTTTTCATTCTGCTCCGTTTTCAGGCACTGTGACATCATCACTGTGTTAGGATCAGTTTATCTGTCTTTTTTCATTCTGCTCCGTTTTCAGGCACTGTGACATCATCACTGTTAGGATCAGTTTATCTGTCTTTTTTCATTCTGCTCCGTTTTCAGGCACTGTGACATCATCACTGTTAGGATCAGTTTATCTGTCTTTTTTCATTCTGCTCCGTTTTCAGGCACTGTGACATCATCACTGTTAGGATCAGTTTATCTGTCTTTTTTCATTCTGCTCCGTTTTCAGGCACTGTGACATCATCACTGTTAGGATCAGTTTATCTGTCTTTTTTCATTCTGCTCCGTTTTCAGGCACTGTGACATCATCACTGTTAGGATCAGTTTATCTGTCTTTTTTCATTCTGCTCCGTTTTCAGGCACTGTGACATCATCACTGTTAGGATCAGTTTATCTGTCTTTTTTCATTCTGCTCCGTTTTCAGGCACTGTGACATCATCACTGTGTTAGGATCAGTTTATCTGTCTTTTTTCATTCTGCTCCGTTTTCAGGCACTGTGACATCATCACTGTTAGGATCAGTTTATCTGTCTTTTTTCATTCTGCTCCGTTTTCAGGCACTGTGACATCATCACTGTTAGGATCAGTTTATCTGTCTTTTTTCATTCTGCTCCGTTTTCAGGCACTGTGACATCATCACTGTTAGGATCAGTTTATCTGTCTTTTTTCATTCTGCTCCATTTTCAGGCACTGTGACATCATCACTGTTAGGATCAGTTTATCTGTCTTTTTTCATTCTGCTCCGTTTTCAGGCACTGTGACATCATCACTGTTAGGATCAGTTTATCTGTCTTTTTTCATTCTGCTCCGTTTTCAGGCACTGTGACATCATCGCTGTTAGGATCAGTTTATCTGTCTTTTTTCATTCTGCTCCGTTTTCAGGCACTGTGACATCATCACTGTTAGGATCAGTTTATCTGTCTTTTTTCATTCTGCTCCGTTTTCAGGCACTGTGACATCATCACTGTTAGGATCAGTTTATCTGTCTTTTTTCATTCTGCTCCGTTTTCAGGCACTGTGACATCATCACTGTTAGGATCAGTTTATCTGTCTTTTTTCATTCTGCTCCGTTTTCAGACACTGTGACATCATCGCTGTTAGGATCAGTTTATCTGTCTTTTTTCATTCTGCTCCGTTTTCAGGCACTGTGACATCATCACTGTTAGGATCAGTTTATCTGTCTTTTTTCATGCTGCTCCGTTTTCAGGCACTGTGACATCATCACTGTTAGGATCAGTTTATCTGTCTTTTTTCATTCTGCTCCGTTTTCAGGCACTGTGACATCATCACTGTGTTAGGATCAGTTTATCTGTCTTTTTTCATTCTGCTCCGTTTTCAGGCACTGTGACATCATCACTGTGTTAGGATCAGTTTATCTGTCTTTTTTCATTCTGCTCCGTTTTCAGGCACTGTGACATCATCACTGTGTTAGGATCAGTTTATCTGTCTTTTTTCATTCTGCTCCGTTTTCAGGCACTGTGACATCATCACTGTGTTAGGATCAGTTTACCTGTCTTTTTTCATTCTGCTCCGTTTTCAGACACTGTGACATCATCACTGTTAGGATCAGTTTATCTGTCTTTTTTCATTCTGCTCCGTTTTCAGGCACTGTGACATCATCACTGTTAGGATCAGTTTATCAGTCTTTTTTCATTCTGCTCCGTTTTCAGGCACTGTGACATCATCACTGTTAGGATCAGTTTATCTGTCTTTTTTCATTCTGCTCCGTTTCCAGGCACTGTGACATCATCACTGTTAGGATCAGTTTATCTGTCTTTTTTCATTCTGCTCCGTTTTCAGACACTGTGACATCATCACTGTTAGGATCAGTTTATCTGTCTTTTTTCATTCTGCTCCGTTTTCAGGCACTGTGACATCATCACTGTGTTAGGATCAGTTTATCTGTCTTTTTTCATTCTGCTCCGTTTTCAGGCACTGTGACATCATCACTGTTAGGATCAGTTTATCTGTCTTTTTCATTCTGCTCCGTTTTCAGGCACTGTGACATCATCACTGTTAGGATCAGTTTATCTGTCTTTTTTCATTCTGCTCCGTTTTCAGGCACTGTGACATCATCACTGTTAGGATCAGTTTATCTGTCTTTTTTCATTCTGCTCCGTTTTCAGGCACTGTGACATCATCACTGTTAGGATCAGTTTATCTGTCTTTTTTCATTCTGCTCCGTTTTCAGGCACTGTGACATCATCACTGTTAGGATCAGTTTATCTGTCTTTTTTCATTCTGCTCCGTTTTCAGGCTCTGTGACATCATCACTGTTAGGATCAGTTTATCTGTCTTTTTTCATTCTGCTCCGTTTTCAGGCTCTGTGACATCATCACTGTTAGGATCAGTTTATCTGTCTTTTTTCATTCTGCAGTCATCTCACATCTCTGTGTGGTCAATGCAACTTTATCTGCTATTTTTAAGCTATTGTTGGTGATTTTTGCATCTCTTCATTTTCTGTGCCTCTCTGATGATTTTGTGTTTGTTTCTGATGATTTTGGTGATTTTGTGTTTGTTTCTGGTGATTTCGGTGATTTTGTGTTTCTGGTGATTTCATGTTTGTTTCTGGTGATTTTGTGTTTGTTTCTGATGATTTAAGTGATTTTGTGTTTGTTTCTGATGATTTTGTGTTTATTTCTGATTTTGGTGATTTTGTGTTTGTTTCTGGTGATTTTGTGTTTGTTTCTAGTGATTTTGTGTTTGTTTCTGGTGATTTTGTGTTTGTTTCTGGTGATTTGTGTTTGTTTCTGGTGATTTCGGTGATTTTGTGTTTGTTTCTGGTGATTTTGTGTTTGTTTCTGATGATTTCAGTGATTTTGTGTTTATTTCTGATGATTATGTGTTTGTTTGTGATGATTTTGTGTTTGTTTCTGATTATTTTGTGTTTGTTTCTGGTGATTTGTGTTTGTTTCTGGTGATTTTGTGTTTGTTTCTGGTGATTTGTGTTTGTTTCTGGTGATTTTGGTGATTTTGTGTTTGTTTCTGGTGATTTTGTGTTTGTTTCTGATGATTTCAGTGATTTTGTGTTTGTTTCTGGTGATTTAGTGTTTCTGGTGATTTTGTGTTTGTTTCTGATGATTTTGTGTTTGTTTCTGGTGATTTTGTGTTTCTGGTGATTTCAGTGATTTTGTGTTTGTTTCTAGTGATTTTGTTTCTGTGATTTTCGGTTTGTTTCTGGTGATTTTGTGTTTGTTTCTGGTGATTTTGTGTTTCTGGTTATTTTGTGTTTGTTTCTGATGATTTTGGTGATTTTGTGTTTGTTTCTGGTGATTTTGTGTTTGATTCTGGTGATTTCTGTGATTTTCGGTTTGTTTCTGGTGATTTTGTGTTTGTTTCTGGTGATTTTGTGTTTCTGGTGATTTTGTGTTTGTTTCTGATGATTTTGGTGATTTTGTGTTTGTTTCTGGTGATTTTGTGTTTCTGGTGATTTCAGTGATTTTGTGTTTGTTTCTGGTGATTTTGTGTTTGTTTCTCATGATTTCAGTGATTTTATGTTTTTTTCTGGTGATTTTGTGTTGGTTTCTGGTGATTTCGGTGATTTTCGGTTTGTTTCTGGTGATTTTGTGTTTGTTTCTGGTGATTTCAGTGATTTTGTGTTTGTTTCTGGTGATTGTGTGATTGTTTCGGGTGATTTTGGTGATTTTGTGTTTGTTTCTGGTGATTTTGTGTTTGTTTCTGATGATTTCAGTGATTTTGTTTTTATCTGGTGATTTTGTGACGCTCACCTTTCTGTGTATAAACTTTACTTTAAACTTGATTTGACGCATTAAGTCTCACAGGTGTTGCACACAGTGAGTGATGCAGTGAAGGTCCAGCTGTGCCCTGGCAGCTGCACGGAGCAGCTGCTGCCCCCTGCAGGCCGAAAGTGACACTGCATGTGTTTTGATGTTTTTTGCATGATGATTTTGTGTTTGTTTCTGGTGATTTTGTGTTTGTTTCTGATGATTTAGGTGATTTTGTGTTTGTTTCTGATGATTTTGGTGATTTTGTGTTTGTTTCTGGTGATTTCGGTGATTTTGTGTTTCTGGTGATTTCATGTTTGTTTCTGGTGATTTTGTGTTTGTTTCTGATGATTTAAGTGATTTTGTGTTTGTTTCTGATGATTTTGTGTTTATTTCTGATTTTGGTGATTTTGTGTTTGTTTCTGGTGATTTTGTGTTTGTTTCTAGTGATTTTGTGTTTGTTTCTGGTGATTTTGTGTTTGTTTCTGGTGATTTGTGTTTGTTTCTGGTGATTTCGGTGATTTTGTGTTTGTTTCTGGTGATTTTGTGTTTGTTTCTGATGATTTCAGTGATTTTGTGTTTATTTCTGATGATTATTTGTTTGTTTGTGATGATTTTGTGTTTGTTTCTGATTATTTTGTGTTTGTTTCTGGTGATTTGTGTTTGTTTCTGGTGATTTTGTGTTTGTTTCTGGTGATTTGTGTTTGTTTCTGGTGATTTTGGTGATTTTGTGTTTGTTTCTGGTGATTTTGTGTTTGTTTCTGATGATTTCAGTGATTTTGTGTTTGTTTCTGGTGATTTAGTGTTTCTGGTGATTTTGTGTTTGTTTCTGATGATTTTGTGTTTGTTTCTGGTGATTTTGTGTTTCTGGTGATTTCAGTGATTTTGTGTTTGTTTCTAGTGATTTTGTTTCTGATGATTTCTGTGATTTTCGGTTTGTTTCTGGTGATTTTGTGTTTGTTTCTGGTGATTTTGTGTTTCTGGTTATTTTGTGTTTGTTTCTGATGATTTTGGTGATTTTGTGTTTGTTTCTGGTGATTTTGTGTTTGATTCTGGTGATTTCTGTGATTTTCGGTTTGTTTCTGGTGATTTTGTGTTTGTTTCTGGTGATTTTGTGTTTCTGGTGATTTTGTGTTTGTTTCTGATGATTTTGGTGATTTTGTGTTTGTTTCTGGTGATTTTGTGTTTCTGGTGATTTCAGTGATTTTGTGTTTGTTTCTGGTGATTTTGTGTTTGTTTCTCATGATTTCAGTGATTTTATGTTTGTTTCTGGTGATTTTGTGTTTGATTCTGGTGATTTCTGTGATTTTCGGTTTGTTTCTGGTGATTTTGTGTTTGTTTCTGGTGATTTTGTGTTTCTGGTGATTTTGTGTTTGTTTCTGATGATTTTGGTGATTTTGTGTTTGTTTCTGGTGATTTTGTGTTTCTGGTGATTTCAGTGATTTTGTGTTTGTTTCTGGTGATTTTGTGTTTGTTTCTCATGATTTCAGTGATTTTGTTTTTTTCTGGTGATTTTGTGTTGGTTTCTGGTGATTTTGTGTTTGTTTCTGGTGATTTCAGTGATTTTGTGTTTGTTTCTGGTGATTGTGTGATTGTTTCAGGTGATTTTGGTGATTTTGTGTTTGTTTCTGGTGATTTTGTGTTTGTTTCTGATGATTTCAGTGATTTTGTTTTTATCTGGTGATTTTGTGACGCTCACCTTTCTGTGTATAAACTTTACTTTAAACTTGATTTGACGCATTAAGTCTCACAGGTGTTGCACACAGTGAGTGATGCAGTGAAGGTCCAGCTGTGCCCTGGCAGCTGCACGGAGCAGCTGCTGCCCCCTGCAGGCCGAAAGTGACACTGCATGTGTTTTGATGTTTTTTGCATGATGATTTTGTGTTTGTTTCTGGTGATTTTGTGTTTGTTTCTGATGATTTAGGTGATTTTGTGTTTGTTTCTGATGATTTTGGTGATTTTGTGTTTGTTTCTGGTGATTTCGGTGATTTTGTGTTTCTGGTGATTTCATGTTTGTTTCTGGTGATTTTGTGTTTGTTTCTGATGATTTAAGTGATTTTGTGTTTGTTTCTGATGATTTTGTGTTTATTTCTGATTTTGGTGATTTTGTGTTTGTTTCTGGTGATTTTGTGTTTGTTTCTAGTGATTTTGTGTTTGTTTCTGGTGATTTTGTGTTTGTTTCTGGTGATTTGTGTTTGTTTCTGGTGATTTCGGTGATTTTGTGTTTGTTTCTGGTGATTTTGTGTTTGTTTCTGATGATTTCAGTGATTTTGTGTTTATTTCTGATGATTATTTGTTTGTTTGTGATGATTTTGTGTTTGTTTCTGATTATTTTGTGTTTGTTTCTGGTGATTTGTGTTTGTTTCTGGTGATTTTGTGTTTGTTTCTGGTGATTTGTGTTTGTTTCTGGTGATTTTGGTGATTTTGTGTTTGTTTCTGGTGATTTTGTGTTTGTTTCTGATGATTTCAGTGATTTTGTGTTTGTTTCTGGTGATTTAGTGTTTGTTTCTGATGATTTAGGTGATTTTGTGTTTGTTTCTGATTATTTCAGTGATTTTGTGTTATTTTCTGGTGATTTTGTGTTTGTTTCTGATGATTTCGGTGATTTTGTGTTTGTTTCTGGTGATTTCAGTGATTTTGTGTTTGTTTCTGGTGATTTTGTTGACAGTGACACTTCATGTGTTTTGTGACGTTTCTCGTCAGATTTGGGATTCTGCTGTAAATAAAACATCAGAGACTTTAATGACTCAGACTCTACAGCATCCTGAGTCTTACTTATAAAGATGTGAGGTGATCTGTGGTTGTCTTTGAGGCTGTTTGGTGAGCCTGAGGCGGTCTTTTGTGGCCATTTTGGGACTCTGTGGTCAGTTTCTGTCTGGTTGAAGATGTCTCTCTGAAAAACAACTTTAAAATGTCTCCCCAGGGTCACCATGTTGTTGTTTTGAGGGTCTTTGGATCATTTCTGTCTTTATCTGAATTTGTTGAGCCCAACTCTTTGGGAATCTGAAGTCAAACGGTGATCCTGAAGGTTTATACCTCTGTTTAGTCTTTCTGAAGGTGGAGAATTCAGAACTTCTTCATTCTTGTTTTGTATCTCTGTGGATATTTTTTAGCTCTATATTCACACTGTGTCATTTCTACGTTGTTTTCACGTCTCTGGGGAGTTTGAAGTTAATGTCCATGGCAGCTGCACCACCTGCCTGATCTTTTTTGGTCATGTTGTGCCTATAGTTGGGCTGAGCTCTTCATATTTCCTGCTCTAAGTTAGTTTGGTGTGTTTTTCCTCCAGAGTTCATGAGTCTGGACTCGGTTTTTGTCTGGATGGGGTTCTGAATGACCTCAGAATGTGTTTGTCTTTGTAATTAGCCTGTTTCCAGCTGATTTTGACATGTTTTTTCACAGCTTTTGGTCATTTGGAATCTAATTGTGCTTCGGTTCATTCTGAATCGGTTCGTCTGGGAGTCGCTTTGTTGTACTTTAGGGCAACTTTATTCTTGTTTAGCATATTTCTGAACATTTTGAGTGTCATTGTTGTCACTTTGTGTCTGCTTCTTGTCATTTTCCAGTCAATTTTCCTGTGATTTCCTGAAGTTAACTTGTCTTAACTCTGGAAGTTGGCCTGCATGCTCATCCAGTTGTTCTGGAGAGTTTTCTCAAACCTTTACGCCTGTGTTGGGAGAAAACTTGGCAGCATGTACCTTTGTTTTAATAATGATGACTTCATTTAGAAGTTATCCCACAAAAGGAAACTGTAGAGCAGTGTGAACATTTATACTGAGGCGATACATTTTTCATGTCTGAGATTCTCAGGATGTTGTTTCTGCTCCAGTTTCAGGACAATAAAGTTCAGTTTGAAGCATCTCTAAGTTGAATTTGTGTCTCAGACATTAAAGCTGCTCTTTATGATCACGTGATCATAATCAGCAGCAAAGACTCGGAGAAGCTTGAACACGTGAGGAGTCGCATGATGTTTTCAGGCTGTTCTGCTGCCACCAAGTGGACAAAGTGAGGCACTGCACCCTGACTCACAAACAGTCTTAAAACCCAACACTTATCAGTTCCAGAAACGCTGTGTCAGTGTGGTTGGCTCTAAAAATCTGTCACGTTTCATATGTTGGTTTAACTGTGAAGGTTCACTCACCTCTGGGCCAGAATCTGGTGCCGGTCTGAGCTGAAGAGTCATCGTCAGATCGTAATCCTCCCAGCAGGACCTTCACAGTGGGAACACAGTAATTCCATCGCTTTGTTAGACCCTCTGCTCTGTTCCAGCAGGTGATTGGTCCCTGGAGTCCAGGTGATAAGGTGCTGCAGTCTCAGAGAGCTCAGCTTCACGGACTCCTCCAGGGTCAGATGCAACCAGGAAGCAAAAAGGTGCAGAATCACTTCACGTTTTCAGCCCCTGCAGCTGAAACATCTGCATTCAGAACATCTGCAGGTCTTATTTTGGGTTTGTGGGGTCTGTGTTCACTCTCTGGGTTTTTAATATTTAATGTTTATTTAATGCAACGAATTCACTGAAAACTGAGATTTCAGGTGCATCTCACCAGAATTTAAAGCTTTTTTTGCTTTTTTCATGAATTTTAGACTTTATCCTGATACTGAAATGTTTAAATACACTGAAATACGTTTGATTTAAGATTAAAAAGCTCTTAGTTCTAAGATTTATGAGTTGATTATTTTAGTTTTATAAACACACGGAATAAATATCAATTTAAAACAAAATTTTGGCCATTTTTTGTTGCCATACAGCAAACAGAACATTTATGCATTTTAATGTTTTCCTTCAGATCTTTTTATATCGCTAATTAATTATTTTCCTTCTCTAATATATTATTATAGGGCGCGCTCTAAACATCAAAAACACTATTTTATCATCAATAAGCCACTGAAATTGATGCTTTTAAGTCTTTCTGTTATCCTCAGAAAAGAATCTGAATATTTTTTTACTATAAACAGGAGTTTATGAGCGTTTTAAGAGTTTAAAAGAACAAAATAATTCAGTTAGCTGCAGACCATAATTTAGTCATGTTCTCTGGGGGGGGGGGGGGGGGGGGACGCTTCAGCTGGAGGAATCCAACAACATGGAGGCTTCCACAACATGGTGGTTTGTGGCCTCCACCGTTTCAGTTCCTGCCTTCTTTCATTCCTGTGGCAGACGGTAAGGAAAAGTCTGGAAGGTTGCTATAGAAACTGCATCTGCTGAGCACGCGCGTCAGCCACACGGTGGTGCTGTAGGTCCGGAGAAGCTGCGCCTGATCGCGTGACGCCTCTACAGTCCTGCGATTTGTCTTGTAGGCTATTTACAACAGTTTTTAAACGATCGGAGACGAAGTGGAAATAGAGATATGCTCAGTGATTCCTCCAGCTGCGCGCGCATCATGTGATGACGCGCTGACAGGTGTGTGAGCGAGGCCTCATCTGGATGGATTTGGTCCTGTGCTGAGTCTCTGCTTCAGACAGAAAAGTGAAAGTAAACCTTAAACCTGGATTTTTAGAGCAACAGACGCGTTTACTAAAATAAAAAAAAGCAACCACCACCATAAAGTGCTACATATGCTGATCATTTCTAAGCTTTTTCCTGACTTATGGCGCGTGATGGAAGACCGTTTCAGTGGGGGTGAATTCTTAGATCCCATCCTCTGGTTGTGATTGAAATGATTCCCTCTGATGGCCGGAAAAAAAAGGAGCTCCAGTCTAAACTCAAAGCAGAGCGCAGATGCTCGCGCTCTGAGGTGCCCTCCGCGCGCAGCTGCCGCGTAATTCCCGGCGGCGCTCAGACGTCGGTGAGCTTCCCGGCTTTGTGGGGGCTGCAGTTGGTGTATTTGATGGAGTCCACGTCGTCGCCGTCCAGGTAGTCCGACTTGGACAGGGACGGCTTGCTCTCGCTCTTCTTGAACTCTCCGAACTGCGGCTGCTGCTGGCCGCAGGTCACGTGCGTGTACTGGAACTGCTCCTCGTGCTCCGTCTCCCGGTGGTAGAAGTAGTTGAAGTTGGACACGATGACCGGCACCGGCAGCGCGATGGTCAGCACCCCCGCGATGGCGCACAAGGAGCCCACGATTTTGCCCCCGATGGTGACCGGACACATGTCGCCGTAGCCCACCGTTGTCATGGAAACCACCGCCCACCAAAACGCGTCCGGGATGCTGCTGAAGCCCGAGTCCGGGTCGTCGGTCTCCGCGAAGTACACGGCGCTGGAGAAGAGGATGACGCCGATGAAGAGGAAGAAGATGAGCAGCCCCAGCTCCCGCATGCTGGCCTGCAGCGTCTTCCCCAGGATCTGGAGCCCCTTGGAGTGCCGGGACAGCTTGAAGATGCGGAAGACCCGGACCAGGCGGATGACCCTCAGGATGGCCAGAGACATGGCCTGCTGCCCGTTGCCCTGGTGCTCCGCCAGCTCCAGCCCCAGCGTGATGAAGTACGGCATGATGGCCACGATGTCGATGGTGTTCATGATGTTCCTGAAGAAAGCGGGTTTGCTGGGGCACGCGAGGAACCGGACCAGCAGCTCGAATGAGAACCAGATGATGCACAGCGTCTCCACGATGAAGAACGGGTCCGTGAACGGGTTTGGCTTCTTTGCGCGCGCGGTTCCGTTCACGGCCAACAGGTCGTCGGACGCTCTCGGGTCCTCTCTGAACTCGGGTAAAGTCTCCAGGCAGAAAATCACGATGGAGATGAGGATAACCAGAACGGAAACTATGGCGATGCCCCTGGCGGGTCCGGAGCTCTCCGGGTACTCGAACAGGAGCCAAACCTGCCGCTGGAACTCGTTCGCGGGCAGCGGTCGCTCCTCCTCCTTAATAAAGCCCTCGTCCTCCTTAAAATTCTCAATCACCTCTTCCCCCAATTCGTAGAATTTGATCTCCTCCATGAATATGTCCACCGGCACGTTGACGGGTCTCCGCAGCCGCCCTCCGGACTGGTAGTAGTAGAGGATGGCATCGAAGCTGGGTCGGTTCCTGTCGAAGAAGTACTCGTTCCTCAGCGGGTCAAAGAAGCGCATCCTCTTGCGGGGGTCCCCCAGCAGGGTGGTGGGGAACTGCGCGAGCGTCTTCAGCTGCGTCTCGAAGCGCAGCCCGGAGATGTTGATGACCACGCGCTCGCAGCACTCTTGGTTCTCGGCTCTCTCCGGGTCGTACACATCCTGGGCTGACAGCGCGGCCAGTGCCACAGTCTCATCCAGGTTCTCCGCGGGCACCACTGTCATCTTCCCCCCCAGTAAAGGGCGACGCTTCCCGCACCTCAGTCCTCTCTGTCCCCCTCCGGCGCGTCTTTGGAAACCAGCTGAGCGTTTCCGCGTGTCTTTCCGCGTGTCTTTCTCCTTCTTTTTTGCGGCGGGGGCGTCACGTCTGCGGGTGGGCTGGCTCTGCTGGCATGTTTGTGCCCCCACCTCTCCACGCACACCTTTCCCGTCCACGCGCCGCTGTAGTCTGGACTCAGCTGTCACATTCACTGCATTTTAAACAGGCTTTGCCCTCCCCGAGCTGACGCGTGTGCGCGCTCTCTCTCACTGGGGGGGGAATAAAAACACACACGCACGCACATATGCTCAGGATTAATCTGACACAGCTATTCAGAGACAAACATGCTAAAAAAAAAACAAAAAGAAACAGTCGTTTTATGGGGAAATGTCAGGATTTGGGAGGCAGAAAGTCTCGTGCGTAATGAGCCTGTTGTCTCCACGTCGCCTCCGGCGTGGCACAGGCTCAAGGTTATCATATGGCTTATTGTTTATGCTGTAACGTGGGGTGACGCTTGCAGAAATAAGCGCGCGCTCACAATGAAGGCGCTTGAAAAACAAACAATTTCACGCAAAATAGGCGATTTTCATGCAAAAATCACCGTTTTGTCATTCATTTCACCTCAAAGGAATACCTGTGGCTCAGCGGTTCGTCTTCCTCCATCCATTCAGCCTTTCATCCCTCCGCGACGGAGACATAAAGGGGGGAAACGGGCAAAAAGAGGCGCTGTAGCGTCACGCTGCAAAGCTTGCAGACGTTTCCTCAACAGCCCTGAACGCCGCAAGGTTGATCCACAAGTTGTACGCGGCTGGCGAGATGAGGCATGTCCGGGCCGCGCGCCGCCGCTGCTGTAGGCATGTTGCACCGTGCGCGAGGTCAAGGAACAACACGGAGAGCCGCGTTACACTTTGGGAGCAGCGTGACTCCGGATAGGAGGTAAACACCTCGGCGCTGAGCAACAAGTCCAGCGAGGGAGAAGACGGAGAGCCGGAGGGTGGAAATAAGGCAGCGTTTCTGGGCTGAGGCTCAAAGCAGTGACGTGTTTTCCTAAAATAACCGGATTTCTCCCCGGGCCGCAGGAAAAGTTTCTTTTCCCATGGAATGACCCGAGGGAGCTGCAGGGGAAATGAAAAAATGAGATGATAAAAAAAAGGAGAAAACAGAGTTGCATCTTCAGGCCGAACAGACCTGAGAGCTGCGGAATGTGAGAGGAAGAGGAGGAGAGGAAGAGGAGGAGAGGAAGAGGAGGAGAGGAAGAGGAGCTGAGGGAAAGAAAAGGAGAGGAAGAGGAGCTGAGAGAAAGAAAAGGAGAGGAAGAGGAGCTGAGAGAAAGAAAAGGAGAGGAAGAAGAGCTGAGAGAAAGAAAAGGAGAGGAAGAGGAGCTGAGAGAAAGAAAAGGAGAGGAAGAGGAGCTGAGAGAAAGAAAAGGAGAGGAAGAGGAGAGGAAGAGGAGCTGAGAGAAAGAAAAGGAGAGGAAGAGGAGAGGAAGAGGAGCTGAGTGAAAGAAAAGGAGAGGAAAAGGAGAGGAAGAGGAGGAGAGGAAGAGGAGGAGAGGAAGAGGAGCTGAGAGAAAGAAAAGGAGAGGAGAGGAAGAGGAGGAGAGAGAAAGAAAAGGAGAGGAAGAGGAGCTGAGTGAAAGAAAAGGAGAGGAAGAGGAGCTGAGAGAAAGAAAAGGAGAGGAAGAGGAGCTGAGTGAAAGAAAAGGAGAGGAAGAGGAGCTGAGAGAAAGAAAAGGAGAGGAAGAGGAGCTGAGAGAAAGAAAAAGAGAGGAAGAGGAGAGGAAGAGGAGCTAAGAGAAAGAAAAGGAGAGGAAGAGGAGCTGAGTGAAAGAAAAGGAGAGGAAGAGGAGCTGAGAGAAGGAAAAGGAGAGGAAGAGGAGCTGAGTGAAAGAAAAAGAGAGGAAGAGGAGCTGAGTGAAGGAAAAGGAGAGGAAGAGGAGCTGAGTGAAAGAAAAGGAGAGGAAGAAGAGCTGAGTGAAAGAAAAAGAGAGGAAGAGGAGCTGAGAGAAAGAAAAGGAGAGGAAGAGGAGCTGAGTGAAAGAAAATGAGAGGAAGAGGAGAGGAAGAGGAGCTCAGTGAAAGAAAAGGAGAGGAAGAGGAGAGGAAGAGGAGCTGAGAGAAAGAAAAGGAGAGGAAGAGGAGAGGAAGAGGAGCTGAGAGAAAGAAAAGGAGAGGAAGAGGAGCTGAGTGAAAGAAAATGAGAGGAAGAGGAGAGGAAGAGGAGCTCAGTGAAAGAAAAGGAGAGGAAGAGGAGAGGAAGAGGAGCTGAGAGAAAGAAAAAGAGAGGAAGAGGAGCTGAGAGAAAGAAAAAGAGAGGAAGAGGAGAGGAAGAGGAGCTGAGTGAAAGAAAAGGAGAGGAAGAGGAGAGGAAGAGGAGCTGAGAGAAAGAAAAGGAGAGGAAGAGGAGCTGAGAGAAAGAAAAAGAGAGGAAGAAGAGCTGAGAGAAAGAAAAGGAGAGGAAGAGGAGCTGAGAGAAGGAAAAGGAGAGGAAGAGGAGGAGAGGAAGAGGAGAGGAAGAGGAGGAGAGGAAGAGGAGCTGAGAGAAAGAAAAGGAGAGGAAGAGGAGAGGAAGAGGAGGAGAGGAAGAGGAGCTGAGAGAAAGAAAAGGAGAGGAAGAGGAGCTGAGAGAAAGAAAAGGAGAGGAAGAGGAGCTGAGAGAAAGAAAAGGAGAGGAAGAGGAGCTGAGTGAAAGAAAAGGAGAGGAAGAGGAGCTGAGAGAAAGAAAAGGAGAGGAAGAAGAGCTGAGTGAAAGAAAAGGAGAGGAAGAGGAGCTGAGTGAAAGAAAAGGAGAGGAAGAGGAGCTGAGAGAAAGAAAAGGAGAGGAAGAGGAGGAGAGGAAGAGGAGAGGAAGAGGAGGAGAGGAAGAGGAGCTGAGAGAAAGAAAAGGAGAGGAAGAGGAGCTGAGAGAAAGAAAAGGAGAGGAAGAGGAGAGGAAGAGGAGGAGAGGAAGAGGAGCTGAGAGAAAGAAAAGGAGAGGAAGAGGAGCTGAGAGAAAGAAAAGGAGAGGAAGAGGAGCTGAGTGAAAGAAAAGGAGAGGAAGAGGAGCTGAGAGAAAGAAAAGGAGAGGAAGAAGAGCTGAGTGAAAGAAAAGGAGAGGAAGAGGAGCTGAGAGAAAGAAAAGGAGAGGAAGAGGAGGAGAGGAAGAGGAGAGGAAGAGGAGGAGAGGAAGAGGAGCTGAGAGAAAGAAAAGGAGAGGAAGAGGAGCTGAGTGAAAGAAAAGGAGAGGAAGAGGAGCTGAGAGAAAGAAAAGGAGAGGAAGAGGAGGAGAGGAAGAGGAGAGGAAGAGGAGGAGAGGAAGAGGAGCTGAGAGAAAGAAAAGGAGAGGAAGAGGAGAGGAAGAGGAGCTGAGAGAAAGAAAAGGAGAGGAAGAGGAGCTGAGAGAAAGAAAAAGAGAGGAAGAGGAGCTGAGAGAAAGAAAAGGAGAGGAAGAGGAGAGGAAGAGGAGCTGAGAGAAAGAAAAAGAGAGGAAGAGGAGAGGAAGAGGAGCTGAGAGAAAGAAAAGGAGAGGAAGAGGAGAGGAAGAGGAGCTGAGTGAAAGAAAAGGAGAGGAAGAGGAGAGGAAGAGGAGCTGAGTGAAAGAAAAGGAGAGGAAGAAGAGCTGAGAGAAAGAAAAGGAGAGGAAGAGGAGCTGAGAGAAGGAAAAGGAGAGGAAGAGGAGCTGAGAGAAAGAAAAAGAGAGGAAGAGGAGCTGAGAGAAAGAAAAAGAGAGGAAGAGGAGAGGAAGAGGAGCTGAGTGAAAGAAAAGGAGAGGAAGAAGAGCTGAGAGAAGGAAAAGGAGAGGAAGAGGAGCTGAGTGAAAGAAAAGGAGAGGAAGAGGAGCTGAGTGAAAGAAAAGGAGAGGAAGAAGAGCTGAGAGAAAGAAAAGGAGAGGAAGAGGAGCTGAGTGAAGGAAAAGGAGAGGAAGAGGAGCTGAGAGAAAGAAAAGGAGAGGAAGAGGAGAGGAAGAGGAGCTGAGAGAAAGAAAAGGAGAGGAAGAGGAGAGGAAGAGGAGCTGAGAGAAAGAAAAGGAGAGGAAGAAGAGCTGAGAGAAAGAAAAGGAGAGGAAGAGGAGCTGAGAGAAGGAAAAGGAGAGGAAGAGGAGCTGAGAGAAAGAAAAGGAGAGGAAGAGGAGAGGAAGAGGAGCTGAGAGAAAGAAAAGGAGAGGAAGAAGAGCTGAGAGAAAGAAAAAGAGAGGAAGAGGAGCTGAGAGAAAGAAAAGGAGAGGAAGAGGAGAGGAAGAGGAGCTGAGTGAAAGAAAAGGAGAGGAAGAGGAGAGGAAGAGGAGCTGAGAGAAAGAAAAGGAGAGGAAGAGGAGCTGAGAGAAAGAAAAAGAGAGGAAGAAGAGCTGAGAGAAAGAAAAGGAGAGGAAGAGGAGCTGAGTGAAGGAAAAGGAGAGGAAGAGGAGCTGAGAGAAAGAAAAAGAGAGGAAGAAGAGCTGAGAGAAAGAAAAGGAGAGGAAGAGGAGCTGAGTGAAAGAAAAAGAGAGGAAGAGGAGCTGAGAGAAAGAAAAAGAGAGGAAGAGGAGCTGAGAGAAAGAAAAAGAGAGGAAGAGGAGCTGAGAGAAAGAAAAGGAGAGGAAGAGGAGAGGAAGAGGAGCTGAGTGAAAGAAAAGGAGAGGAAGAGGAGAGGAAGAGGAGCTGAGAGAAAGAAAAGGAGAGGAAGAGGAGCTGAGAGAAAGAAAAAGAGAGGAAGAAGAGCTGAGAGAAAGAAAAGGAGAGGAAGAGGAGCTGAGTGAAAGAAAAAGAGAGGAAGAGGAGCTGAGAGAAAGAAAAAGAGAGGAAGAGGAGCTGAGAGAAAGAAAAGGAGAGGAAGAGGAGCTGAGAGAAAGAAAAAGAGAGGAAGAAGAGCTGAGAGAAAGAAAAGGAGAGGAAGAGGAGCTGAGTGAAGGAAAAGGAGAGGAAGAGGAGAGGAAGAGGAGCTGAGTGAAAGAAAAGGAGAGGAAGAAGAGCTGAGTGAAAGAAAAAGAGAGGAAGAGGAGCTGAGAGAAGGAAAAGGAGAGGAAGAGGAGCTGAGTGAAAGAAAAGGAGAGGAAGAGGAGAGGAAGAGGAGCTGAGAGAAAGAAAAAGAGAGGAAGAAGAGCTGAGAGAAAGAAAAGGAGAGGAAGAGGAGCTGAGTGAAGGAAAAGGAGAGGAAGAGGAGAGGAAGAGGAGCTGAGTGAAAGAAAAGGAGAGGAAGAAGAGCTGAGTGAAAGAAAAAGAGAGGAAGAGGAGCTGAGAGAAGGAAAAGGAGAGGAAGAGGAGCTGAGTGAAAGAAAAGGAGAGGAAGAGGAGAGGAAGAGGAGCTGAGAGAAAGAAAAAGAGAGGAAGAGGAGAGGAAGAGGAGCTGAGTGAAAGAAAAGGAGAGGAAGAGGAGAGGAAGAGGAGCTGAGAGAAAGAAAAGGAGAGGAAGAGGAGAGGAAGAGGAGCTGAGAGAAGGAAAAGGAGAGGAAGAGGAGCTGAGAGAAAGAAAAAGAGAGGAAGAGGAGCTGAGAGAAAGAAAAAGAGAGGAAGAGGAGCTGAGTGAAAGAAAAGGAGAGGAAGAGGAGAGGAAGAGGAGCTGAGTGAAAGAAAAGGAGAGGAAGAGGAGCTGAGAGAAAGAAAAAGAGAGGAAGAGGAGAGGAAGAGGAGCTGAGTGAAAGAAAAGGAGAGGAAGAAGAGCTGAGAGAAGGAAAAGGAGAGGAAGAAGAGCTGAGAGAAAGAAAAGGAGAGGAAGAGGAGAGGAAGAGGAGCTGAGAGAAGGAAAAGGAGAGGAAGAGGAGAGGAAGAGGAGCTGAGAGAAGGAAAAGGAGAGGAAGAAGAGAGGAAGAGGAGCTGAGTGAAAGAAAAGGAGAGGAAGAAGAGCTGAGAGAAAGAAAAGGAGAGGAAGAGGAGCTGAGAGAAAGAAAAGGAGAGGAAGAGGAGAGGAAGAGGAGCTGAGAGAAGGAAAAGGAGAGGAAGAAGAGAGGAAGAGGAGCTGAGTGAAAGAAAAGGAGAGGAAGAAGAGCTGAGAGAAGGAAAAGGAGAGGAAGAAGAGCTGAGAGAAAGAAAAGGAGAGGAAGAGGAGCTGAGAGAAAGAAAAGGAGAGGAAGAGGAGAGGAAGAGGAGCTGAGAGAAGGAAAAGGAGAGGAAGAAGAGAGGAAGAGGAGCTGAGTGAAAGAAAATGAGAGGAAGAGGAGAGGAAGAGGAGCTGAGTGAAAGAAAAGGAGAGGAAGAAGAGCTGAGAGAAAGAAAAGGAGAGGAAGAGGAGAGGAAGAGGAGCTGAGAGAAGGAAAAGGAGAGGAAGAGGAGAGGAAGAGGAGCTGAGAGAAGGAAAAGGAGAGGAAGAAGAGAGGAAGAGGAGCTGAGTGAAAGAAAAGGAGAGGAAGAGGAGCTGAGTGAAAGAAAAGGAGAGGAAGAAGAGCTGAGTGAAAGAAAATGAGAGGAAGAGGAGAGGAAGAGGAGCTGAGTGAAAGAAAATGAGAGGAAGAGGAGAGGAAGAGGAGCTGAGTGAAAGAAAAGGAGAGGAAGAAGAGCTGAGAGAAAGAAAAGGAGAGGAAGAGGAGCTGAGTGAAAGAAAAGGAGAGGAAGAAGAGCTGAGAGAAAGAAAAGGAGAGGAAGAGGAGCTGAGTGAAGGAAAAGGAGAGGAAGAAGAGAGGAAGAGGAGCTGAGTGAAAGAAAAGGAGAGGAAGAAGAGCTGAGTGAAAGAAAATGAGAGGAAGAGGAGCTGAGAGAAAGAAAAGGAGAGGAAGAGGAGAGGAAGAGGAGCTGAGTGAAAGAAAAGGAGAGGAAGAGGAGAGGAAGAGGAGCTCAGTGAAAGAAAAGGAGAGGAAGAGGAGAGGAAGAGGAGCTGAGTGAAAGAAAAGGAGAGGAAGAAGAGCTGAGAGAAAGAAAAGGAGAGGAAGAGGAGAGGAAGAGGAGCTGAGAGAAGGAAAAGGAGAGGAAGAGGAGCTGAGAGAAAGAAAAGGAGAGGAAGAGGAGAGGAAGAGGAGCTGAGTGAAAGAAAATGAGAGGAAGAGGAGAGGAAGAGGAGCTCAGTGAAAGAAAATGAGAGGAAGAGGAGCTGAGAGAAAGAAAAGGAGAGGAAGAGGAGAGGAAGAGGAGCTGAGTGAAAGAAAAGGAGAGGAAGAGGAGCTGAGAGAAAGAAAAGGAGAGGAAGAGGAGAGGAAGAGGAGCTGAGAGAAGGAAAAGGAGAGGAAGAGGAGAGGAAGAGGAGCTGAGTGAAAGAAAAGGAGAGGAAGAGGAGAGGAAGAGGAGCTGAGTGAAAGAAAAGGAGAGGAAGAGGAGCTGAGAGAAAGAAAAGGAGAGGAAGAGGAGAGGAAGAGGAGCTGAGTGAAAGAAAAGGAGAGGAAGAGGAGCTGAGAGAAAGAAAAGGAGAGGAAGAGGAGAGGAAGAGGAGCTGAGTGAAAGAAAAGGAGAGGAAGAGGAGCTGAGAGAAAGAAAAGGAGAGGAAGAGGAGCTGAGAGAAGGAAAAGGAGAGGAAGAGGAGAGGAAGAGGAGCTGAGTGAAAGAAAAGGAGAGGAAGAAGAGCTGAGAGAAAGAAAAGGAGAGGAAGAGGAGCTGAGAGAAGGAAAAGGAGAGGAAGAGGAGAGGAAGAGGAGCTGAGAGAAGGAAAAGGAGAGGAAGAGGAGAGGAAGAGGAGCTGAGAGAAGGAAAAGGAGAGGAAGAAGAGCTGAGTGAAAGAAAATGAGAGGAAGAGGAGAGGAAGAGGAGCTGAGAGAAGGAAAAGGAGAGGAAGAGGAGAGGAAGAGGAGCTGAGAGAAGGAAAAGGAGAGGAAGAGGAGAGGAAGAGGAGCTGAGCGAAGGAAAAGGAGAGGAAGAAGAGCTGAGAGAAAGAAAAGGAGAGGAAGAGGAGCTGAGAGAAAGAAAAAGAGAGGAAGAAGAGCTGAGAGAAAGAAAAGGAGAGGAAGAGGAGCTGAGTGAAAGAAAAAGAGAGGAAGAGGAGCTGAGAGAAAGAAAAAGAGAGGAAGAGGAGCTGAGAGAAAGAAAAAGAGAGGAAGAGGAGCTAAGAGAAAGAAAAGGAGAGGAAGAGGAGAGGAAGAGGAGCTGAGAGAAAGAAAAGGAGAGGAAGAGGAGCTGAGAGAAAGAAAAAGAGAGGAAGAAGAGCTGAGAGAAAGAAAAGGAGAGGAAGAGGAGCTGAGTGAAAGAAAAAGAGAGGAAGAGGAGCTGAGTGAAAGAAAAGGAGAGGAAGAGGAGAGGAAGAGGAGCTGAGAGAAAGAAAAGGAGAGGAAGAGGAGCTGAGAGAAAGAAAAAGAGAGGAAGAGGAGCTGAGTGAAAGAAAAGGAGAGGAAGAGGAGAGGAAGAGGAGCTGAGAGAAAGAAAAGGAGAGGAAGAGGAGCTGAGAGAAAGAAAAAGAGAGGAAGAAGAGCTGAGAGAAAGAAAAGGAGAGGAAGAGGAGCTGAGTGAAAGAAAAAGAGAGGAAGAGGAGCTGAGAGAAAGAAAAAGAGAGGAAGAGGAGCTGAGAGAAAGAAAAGGAGAGGAAGAGGAGCTGAGAGAAAGAAAAAGAGAGGAAGAAGAGCTGAGAGAAAGAAAAGGAGAGGAAGAAGAGCTGAGAGAAGGAAAAGGAGAGGAAGAGGAGCTGAGTGAAAGAAAAAGAGAGGAAGAAGAGCTGAGAGAAAGAAAAGGAGAGGAAGAAGAGCTGAGAGAAGGAAAAGGAGAGGAAGAGGAGCTGAGTGAAAGAAAAAGAGAGGAAGAGGAGCTGAGAGAAAGAAAAAGAGAGGAAGAGGAGCTGAGAGAAAGAAAAGGAGAGGAAGAAGAGCTGAGAGAAGGAAAAGGAGAGGAAGAGGAGAGGAAGAGGAGCTGAGTGAAAGAAAAGGAGAGGAAGAAGAGCTGAGTGAAAGAAAAAGAGAGGAAGAGGAGCTGAGAGAAGGAAAAGGAGAGGAAGAGGAGCTGAGTGAAAGAAAAGGAGAGGAAGAGGAGAGGAAGAGGAGCTGAGAGAAAGAAAAAGAGAGGAAGAAGAGCTGAGAGAAAGAAAAGGAGAGGAAGAGGAGCTGAGTGAAGGAAAAGGAGAGGAAGAGGAGAGGAAGAGGAGCTGAGTGAAAGAAAAGGAGAGGAAGAAGAGCTGAGTGAAAGAAAAAGAGAGGAAGAGGAGCTGAGAGAAGGAAAAGGAGAGGAAGAGGAGCTGAGTGAAAGAAAAGGAGAGGAAGAGGAGAGGAAGAGGAGCTGAGAGAAAGAAAAAGAGAGGAAGAGGAGAGGAAGAGGAGCTGAGTGAAAGAAAAGGAGAGGAAGAGGAGCTGAGAGAAAGAAAAGGAGAGGAAGAGGAGAGGAAGAGGAGCTGAGAGAAGGAAAAGGAGAGGAAGAGGAGCTGAGAGAAAGAAAAGGAGAGGAAGAAGAGCTGAGAGAAGGAAAAGGAGAGGAAGAGGAGCTGAGAGAAAGAAAAGGAGAGGAAGAAGAGCTGAGAGAAAGAAAAGGAGAGGAAGAGGAGCTGAGAGAAAGAAAAGGAGAGGAAGAGGAGAGGAAGAGGAGCTGAGTGAAAGAAAAGGAGAGGAAGAGGAGAGGAAGAGGAGCTGAGAGAAAGAAAAGGAGAGGAAGAGGAGCTGAGAGAAAGAAAAAGAGAGGAAGAAGAGCTGAGTGAAAGAAAAAGAGAGGAAGAGGAGAGGAAGAGGAGCTGAGTGAAAGAAAAGGAGAGGAAGAAGAGCTGAGTGAAAGAAAAAGAGAGGAAGAGGAGCTGAGAGAAGGAAAAGGAGAGGAAGAAGAGCTGAGAGAAAGAAAAGGAGAGGAAGAAGAGCTGAGAGAAAGAAAAGGAGAGGAAGAAGAGCTGAGAGAAGGAAAAGGAGAGGAAGAGGAGCTGAGTGAAAGAAAAGGAGAGGAAGAGGAGAGGAAGAGGAGCTGAGAGAAAGAAAAGGAGAGGAAGAGGAGCTGAGTGAAAGAAAAAGAGAGGAAGAGGAGAGGAAGAGGAGCTGAGTGAAAGAAAAGGAGAGGAAGAAGAGCTGAGTGAAAGAAAAAGAGAGGAAGAGGAGAGGAAGAGGAGCTGAGTGAAAGAAAAGGAGAGGAAGAGGAGCTGAGAGAAGGAAAAGGAGAGGAAGAAGAGCTGAGAGAAAGAAAAGGAGAGGAAGAAGAGCTGAGAGAAAGAAAAGGAGAGGAAGAAGAGCTGAGAGAAGGAAAAGGAGAGGAAGAGGAGCTGAGTGAAAGAAAAAGAGAGGAAGAAGAGCTGAGAGAAAGAAAAGGAGAGGAAGAAGAGCTGAGAGAAGGAAAAGGAGAGGAAGAGGAGCTGAGTGAAAGAAAAAGAGAGGAAGAGGAGCTGAGAGAAAGAAAAAGAGAGGAAGAAGAGCTGAGAGAAAGAAAAGGAGAGGAAGAAGAGCTGAGAGAAAGAAAAGGAGAGGAAGAAGAGCTGAGAGAAGGAAAAGGAGAGGAAGAGGAGCTGAGTGAAAGAAAAAGAGAGGAAGAAGAGCTGAGAGAAAGAAAAGGAGAGGAAGAAGAGCTGAGAGAAGGAAAAGGAGAGGAAGAGGAGCTGAGTGAAAGAAAAAGAGAGGAAGAGGAGCTGAGAGAAAGAAAAAGAGAGGAAGAGGAGCTGAGAGAAAGAAAAGGAGAGGAAGAAGAGCTGAGAGAAGGAAAAGGAGAGGAAGAGGAGAGGAAGAGGAGCTGAGAGAAGGAAAAGGAGAGGAAGAGGAGCTGAGTGAAAGAAAAGGAGAGGAAGAGGAGAGGAAGAGGAGCTGAGAGAAAGAAAAAGAGAGGAAGAAGAGCTGAGAGAAAGAAAAGGAGAGGAAGAGGAGCTGAGTGAAGGAAAAGGAGAGGAAGAGGAGAGGAAGAGGAGCTGAGTGAAAGAAAAGGAGAGGAAGAAGAGCTGAGTGAAAGAAAAAGAGAGGAAGAGGAGCTGAGAGAAGGAAAAGGAGAGGAAGAGGAGCTGAGTGAAAGAAAAGGAGAGGAAGAGGAGAGGAAGAGGAGCTGAGAGAAAGAAAAAGAGAGGAAGAGGAGAGGAAGAGGAGCTGAGTGAAAGAAAAGGAGAGGAAGAGGAGCTGAGAGAAAGAAAAGGAGAGGAAGAGGAGAGGAAGAGGAGCTGAGAGAAGGAAAAGGAGAGGAAGAGGAGCTGAGAGAAAGAAAAAGAGAGGAAGAGGAGCTGAGTGAAAGAAAAGGAGAGGAAGAGGAGAGGAAGAGGAGCTGAGTGAAAGAAAAGGAGAGGAAGAAGAGCTGAGAGAAGGAAAAGGAGAGGAAGAGGAGCTGAGAGAAAGAAAAGGAGAGGAAGAAGAGCTGAGAGAAAGAAAAGGAGAGGAAGAGGAGCTGAGAGAAAGAAAAGGAGAGGAAGAGGAGAGGAAGAGGAGCTGAGTGAAAGAAAAGGAGAGGAAGAGGAGAGGAAGAGGAGCTGAGAGAAAGAAAAGGAGAGGAAGAGGAGCTGAGAGAAAGAAAAAGAGAGGAAGAAGAGCTGAGAGAAAGAAAAGGAGAGGAAGAGGAGCTGAGTGAAAGAAAAAGAGAGGAAGAGGAGAGGAAGAGGAGCTGAGTGAAAGAAAAGGAGAGGAAGAAGAGCTGAGTGAAAGAAAAAGAGAGGAAGAGGAGCTGAGAGAAGGAAAAGGAGAGGAAGAGGAGCTGAGAGAAAGAAAAAGAGAGGAAGAAGAGCTGAGAGAAAGAAAAGGAGAGGAAGAGGAGCTGAGTGAAGGAAAAGGAGAGGAAGAGGAGAGGAAGAGGAGCTGAGTGAAAGAAAAGGAGAGGAAGAGGAGCTGAGAGAAGGAAAAGGAGAGGAAGAGGAGCTGAGTGAAAGAAAAGGAGAGGAAGAGGATAGGAAGAGGAGCTGAGAGAAAGAAAAGGAGAGGAAGAGGAGCTGAGTGAAAGAAAAGGAGAGGAAGAAGAGCTGAGAGAAAGAAAAGGAGAGGAAGAGGAGCTGAGAGAAAGAAAAGGAGAGGAAGAGGAGCTGAGTGAAAGAAAAGGAGAGGAAGAAGAGCTGAGAGAAAGAAAAGGAGAGGAAGAGGAGCTGAGTGAAAGAAAAGGAGAGGAAGAGGAGCTGAGAGAAAGAAAAGGAGAGGAAGAGGAGAGGAAGAGGAGCTCAGTGAAAGAAAATGAGAGGAAGAGGAGAGGAAGAGGAGCTGAGTGAAAGAAAAGGAGAGGAAGAGGAGCTGAGAGAAAGAAAAGGAGAGGAAGAAGAGCTGAGTGAAAGAAAAGGAGAGGAAGAGGAGCTAAGAGAAAGAAAAGGAGAGGAAGAGGAGCTCAGTGAAAGAAAAGGAGAGGAAGAGGAGAGGAAGAGGAGCTGAGTGAAAGAAAAGGAGAGGAAGAGGAGCTGAGAGAAAGAAAAGGAGAGGAAGAAGAGCTGAGTGAAAGAAAAGGAGAGGAAGAGGAGCTGAGAGAAAGAAAAGGAGAGGAAGAGGAGCTGAGAGAAAGAAAAGGAGAGGAAGAGGAGAGGAAGAGGAGCTGAGAGAAAGAAAATGAGAGGAAGAGGAGCTGAGAGAAAGAAAAGGAGAGGAAGAAGAGCTGAGAGAAAGAAAAGGAGAGGAAGAGGAGCTGAGAGAAAGAAAAGGAGAGGAAGAAGAGCTGAGTGGAAGAAAAGGAGAGGAAGAGGAGAGGAAGAGGAGCTGAGAGAAAGAAAAGGAGAGGAAGAGGAGCTGAGTGAAAGAAAAGGAGAGGAAGAGGAGCTGAGTGAAAGAAAAGGAGAGGAAGAGGAGAGGAAGAGGAGCTGAGTGAAAGAAAAGGAGAGGAAGAGGAGCTGAGAGAAAGAAAAGGAGAGGAAGAGGAGCTGAGAGAAAGAAAAGGAGAGGAAGAGGAGCTGAGTGAAAGAAAAGGAGAGGAAGAAGAGCTGAGTGAAAGAAAAAGAGAGGAAGAGGAGCTGAGTGAAAGAAAAGGAGAGGAAGAGGAGCTGAGAGAAAGAAAAGGAGAGGAAGAGGAGCTGAGAGAAAGAAAAGGAGAGGAAGAGGAGCTGAGTGAAAGAAAAGGAGAGGAAGAAGAGCTGAGAGAAAGAAAAGGAGAGGAAGAGGAGAGGAAGAAGAGCTGAGAGAAAGAAAAGGAGAGGAAGAGGAGCTGAGAGAAGGAAAAGGAGAGGAAGAAGAGCTGAGAGAAAGAAAAGGAGAGGAAGAGGAGAGGAAGAGGAGCTGAGAGAAAGAAAAGGAGAGGAAGAGGAGTTTTCATTGCTTTACAGAGTTCTGGTTTCATTACTTTACAGAGTTCTGGTTTCATGGCTTTACAGAGTTCTGGTTTCATTACTTTACAGAGTTCTGGTTTCATTGCTTTACAGAGTTCTGGTTTCATGGCTTTACAGAGTTCTGGTTTCATTACTTTACAGAGTTCTGGTTTCATTGCTTTACAGAGTTCTGGTTTCATTGCTTTACAGAGTTCTGGTTTCATTGCTTTACAGAGTTCTGGTTTCATTACTTTACAGAGTTCTGGTTTCATTGCTTCACAGAGTTCTGGTTTCATTGCTTTACAGAGTTCTGGTTTCTTTACAGAGTTCTGGTTTCTTTACAGAGTTCTGGTTTCATTGCTTTACAGATTTCTGGTTTCATTACTTTACAGAGTTCTGGTTTCATTGCTTTACAGAGTTCTGGTTTCATTGCTTTACAGAGTTCTGGTTTCATTACTTCACAGAGTTCTGGTTTCATTACTTTACAGAGTTCTGGTTTCATTGCTTTACAGAGTTCTGGTTTCATTACTTTACAGAGTTCTGGTTTCATTGCTTTACAGAGTTCTGGTTTCATTACTTTACAGAGTTCTGGTTTCATTACTTCACAGAGTTCTGGTTTCATCGCTTTACAGAGTTCTGGTTTCATTGCTTTACAGAGTTCTGGTTTCATTGCTTTACAGAGTTCTGGTTTCATTGCTTTACAGAGTTCTGGTTTCATTACTTCACAGAGTTCTGGTTTCATTACTTTACAGAGTTCTGGTTTCATTACTTCACAGAGTTCTGGTTTCATTGCTTTACAGAGTTCTGGTTTCATTGCTTTACAGAGTTCTGGTTTCATTGCTTTACAGAGTTCTGGTTTCATTACTTCACAGAGTTCTGGTTTCATTACTTTACAGAGTTCTGGTTTCATTACTTTACAGAGTTCTGGTTTCATTACTTCACAGAGTTCTGGTTTCATTGCTTTACAGAGTTCTGGTTTCATTGCTTTACAGAGTTCTGGTTTCATTGCTTTACAGAGTTCTGGTTTCATTACTTTACAGAGTTCTGGTTTCATTGCTTTACAGAGTTCTGGTTTCATTGCTTTAGAGAGTTCTGGTTTCATTACTTCACAGAGTTCTGGTTTCATCACTTTACAGAGTTCTGGTTTCATCACTTTACAGAGTTCTGGTGTCATTACTTTACAGAGTTCTGGTTTCATTACTTTACAGAGTTCTGGTTTCATTACTTTACAGAGTTCTTGTTTCATTACTTTACAGAGTTCTGGTTTCATTACTTCACAGAGTTCTGGTTTCATCACTTTACAGAGTTCTGGTGTCATTACTTTACAGAGTTCTGGTTTCATCACTTTACAGAGTTCTGGTGTCATTACTTTACAGAGTTCTGGTTTCATTGCTTTACAGAGTTGTGGTTTCATGACTTTACAGAGTTCTGGTTTCATAGCTTTACAGAGTTCTGGTTTCATTACTTCACAGAGTTCTGGTTTTATTGCTTTACAGAGTTCTGTTTTCATTACTTTACAGAGTTCTGGTTTCATCGCTTTACAGAGTTCTGGTTGCATTACTTTACAGAGTTCTGGTTTCATCGCTTTACAGAGTTCTGGTTGCATTACTTTACACAGTTCTGGTTTCATTACTTTACAGAGTTCTGGTTTCATGACTTTACAGAGTTCTGGTTTCATTACTTCACAGAGTTGTGGTTTCATGACTTTACAGAGTTCTGGTTTCATAGCTTTACAGAGTTCTGGTTTCATTACTTCACAGAGTTCTGGTTTTATTGCTTTACAGAGTTCTGGTTTCATTGCTTTACAGAGTTCTGGTTTCATTAGTTTACAGAGTTCTGGTTTCATTGCTTTACAGAGTTCTGGTTTCATTACTTTACAGAGTTCTGGTTTCATTGCTTTACAGAGTTCTGGTTTCATTGCTTTACAGAGTTCTGGTTTCATTACTTTACAGAGTTCTGGTTTCATTGCTTTACAGAGTTCTGGTTTCATTACTTTACAGAGTTCTGTTTTCATTACTTTACAGAGTTCTGGTTTCATCGCTTTACAGAGTTCTGGTTGCATTACTTTACACAGTTCTGGTTTCATTACTTTACAGAGTTCTGGTTTCATTACTTTACACAGTTCTGGTTTCATTACTTCACAGAGTTCTGGTTTCATTACTTTACAGAGTTCTGGTTTCATTACTTTACACAGTTCTGGTTTCATTACTTCACAGAGTTCTGGTTTCATCACTTTACAGAGTTCTGGTTTCATCACTTTACAGAGTTCTGGTGTCATTACTTTACAGAGTTCTGGTTTCATCGCTTTACAGAGTTCTGGTTTCTTTACAGAGTTCTGGTTTCATTACTTTACAGAGTTCTGGTTTCATTGCTTTACAGAGTTCTGGTTTCATCGCTTTACAGAGTTCTGGTTTCATTACTTTACAGAGTTCTGGTTTCATTACTTCACAGAGTTCTGGTTTCATTGCTTTACAGAGTTCTGGTTTCATTGCTTTACAGAGTTCTGGTTTCATTACTTTACAGGGTTCTGGTTTCATTGCTTTACAGAGTTCTGGTTTCATCGCTTCACAGAGTTCTGGTTTCATTGCTTCAGAGAGTTCTGGTTTCATTGCTTTACAGAGTTCTGGTTTCATTGCTTTACAGAGTTCTGGTTTCATTACTTTACAGAGTTCTGGTTTCATTACTTTACAGAGTTCTGGTTTCATTGCTTTACAGAGTTCTGGTTTCATGGCTTTACAGAGTTCTGGTTTCATTACTTTACAGAGTTCTGGTTTCATTGCTTTACAGAGTTCTGGTTTCATTACTTTACAGAGTTCTGGTTTCATTGCTTTACAGAGTTCTGGTTTCATTACTTCACAGAGTTCTGGTTTCTTTACAGAGTTCTGGTTTCATTACTTTACAGAGTTCTGGTTTCATTGCTTTACAGAGTTCTGGTTTCATCGCTTTACAGAGTTCTGGTTGCATTACTTTACACAGTTCTGGTTTCATTACTTTACAGAGTTCTGGTTTCATTACTTTACACAGTTCTGGTTTCATTACTTCACAGAGTTCTGGTTTCATCACTTTACAGAGTTCTGGTTTCATCACTTTACAGAGTTCTGGTGTCATTACTTTACAGAGTTCTGGTTTCATCGCTTTACAGAGTTCTGGTTTCTTTACAGAGTTCTGGTTTCATTACTTTACAGAGTTCTGGTTTCATTGCTTTACAGAGTTCTGGTTTCATCGCTTTACAGAGTTCTGGTTTCATTACTTTACAGAGTTCTGGTTTCATTACTTCACAGAGTTCTGGTTTCATTGCTTTACAGAGTTCTGGTTTCATTGCTTTACAGAGTTCTGGTTTCATTACTTTACAGGGTTCTGGTTTCATTGCTTTACAGAGTTCTGGTTTCATCGCTTCACAGAGTTCTGGTTTCATTGCTTCAGAGAGTTCTGGTTTCATTGCTTTACAGAGTTCTGGTTTCATTGCTTTACAGAGTTCTGGTTTCATTACTTTACAGAGTTCTGGTTTCATTACTTTACAGAGTTCTGGTTTCATTACTTTACAGAGTTCTGGTTTCATTGCTTTACAGAGTTCTGGTTTCATGGCTTTACAGAGTTCTGGTTTCATTACTTTACAGAGTTCTGGTTTCATTGCTTTACAGAGTTCTGGTTTCATTACTTTACAGAGTTCTGGTTTCATTGCTTTACAGAGTTCTGGTTTCATTGCTTTACAGAGTCCTTACTCATGCCCTCCCCGTGTGTTCGTCTCATCATGCTGTGCATAACGAGCTCTGCAGTTGCCTCATTTCCTGCATCCTGTGAGCTCATCGCCTGAAACGCATCGGCTGCCAGCATCAAACATCTCCCCTCCACATGTTGCTGCTCCTCTGACTCCTCATCCTTCCTCCTTCCATCCAAGTCTTCACTTCCTGTTGGAAGCAGCGTGTCTGAAGGCTTCAGAAACAGCCCATAATGTCATATTAATCTGACAAACATCCACCTTTAAAGGATCAGCAGCTAAAGGGCAGATTTAAGGTTTACGAGGCTCCTCTCAGAGAAAATATCATCGTGATCCTTTGTGTGGAAACAAGCTGCTCATGAACCTCTGAAAATAAGATAAAAAATAATTCAGAATTCAGTTTGAAACAAAAGAATGTGAATAAATCTTTCATAGAAGCTGAGTTTAGGCCCAAAAAACTACAGAAAGAGGCCTAACGCATCACAACTGAGCAAAATGCTGTGTTCAAATGAAACATCCGTCCAGGTTTTCTCTGGTTTGGTGATAAAAAACAGGTGAAAAACAGCCCCTCAACACATGTCAGCGTGGAACTCCTCCCTCAGAGTTAAATAAATCATATTTTACAGCAACATCACCCAAAGTCTGAGCTGCTCACAGCAGGTTGGACCTCCAGATTTTGGATTTTGGTAGGTATTAGGCTGGTTTTAGGCTGGTTTTGGGCTGGTTTTAGGCTGGTTTTAGGCTGGTTTTAGGCTGGTTTTAGGCTGGTTTTAGGCTGGTTTTAGGTTGGTTTTAGGCTGGTTTTAGGTTGGTTTTAGGCTGGTTTTAGGCTGGTTTTAGGTTGGTTTTAGGTTGGTTTTAGGCTGGTTTTAGGCTGGTTTTAGGTTGGTTTTAGGCTGGTTTTAGGCTGGTTTTAGGTTGGTTTTAGGTTGGTTTTAGGTTGGTTTTAGGCTGGTTTTAGGTTGGTTTTAGGCTGGTTTTAGGCTGGTTTTAGGCTGGTTTTAGGTTGGTTTTGGGCTGGTTTTAGGTTGGTTTTAGGCTGGTTTTAGGCTGGTTTTAGGTTGGTTTTAGGCTGGTTTTAGGCTGGTTTTAGGCTGGTTTTGCCACATCATTTAGACCTTGTGATGCTTGGTAAAATGTTTAAAAGGTTTTGGACATCAGACTTGGTTCATGTTATTTAAACTGTATTCCTGCTGTTTTTTGGCTGGTTTTAGGTTGGTTTTAGGCTGGTTTTAGGCTGGTTTTAGGTTGGTTTTGGGCTGGTTTTAGGCTGGTTTTAGGTTGGTTTTAGGCTGGTTTTAGGCTGGTTTTAGGTTGGTTTTAGGTTGGTTTTAGGCTGGTTTTAGGCTGGTTTTAGGTTGGTTTTAGGTTGGTTTTAGGCTGGTTTTAGGTTGGTTTTAGGTTGGTTTTAGGCTGGTTTTAGGCTGGTTTTAGGTTGGTTTTAGGCTGGTTTTAGGCTGGTTTTAGGTTGGTTTTAGGCTGGTTTTAGGCTGGTTTTAGGCTGGTTTTAGGCTGGTTTTAGGCTGGTTTTAGGTTGGTTTTGGGCTGGTTTTAGGCTGGTTTTAGGTTGGAACTCCTCCCTCAGAGTTAAATAAATCATATTTTACAGCAACATCACCCAAAGTCTGAGCTGCTCACAGCAGGTTGGACCTCCAGATTTTGGATTTTGGTAGGTATTAGGCTGGTTTTAGGCTGGTTTTGGGCTGGTTTTAGGCTGGTTTTAGGCTGGTTTTAGGCTGGTTTTAGGCTGGTTTTAGGCTGGTTTTAGGTTGGTTTTGGGCTGGTTTTAGGCTGGTTTTAGGTTGGTTTTAGGCTGGTTTTAGGCTGGTTTTAGGTTGGTTTTAGGCTGGTTTTAGGCTGGTTTTAGGCTGGTTTTGCCACATCATTTAGACCTTGTGATGCTTGGTAAAATGTTTAAAAGGTTTTGGACATCAGACTTGGTTCATGTTATTTAAACTGTATTCCTGCTGTTTTTTGGCTGGTTTTAGGTTGGTTTTAGGCTGGTTTTAGGCTGGTTTTAGGTTGGTTTTGGGCTGGTTTTAGGCTGGTTTTAGGTTGGTTTTAGGTTGGTTTTAGGCTGGTTTTAGGCTGGTTTTAGGTTGGTTTTAGGTTGGTTTTAGGCTGGTTTAAGGTTGGTTTTAGGTTGGTTTTAGGCTGGTTTTAGGCTGGTTTTAGGTTGGTTTTAGGCTGGTTTTAGGCTGGTTTTAGGTTGGTTTTAGGCTGGTTTTAGGCTGGTTTTAGGCTGGTTTTGGGCTGGTTTTAGGTTGGTTTTAGGCTGGTTTTAGGCTGGTTTTAGGTTGGTTTTAGGCTGGTTTTAGGCTGGTTTTAGGTTGGTTTTAGGCTGGTTTTAGGCTGGTTTTAGGCTGGTTTTAGGCTGGTTTTAGGCTGGTTTTAGGTTGGTTTTGGGCTGGTTTTAGGCTGGTTTTAGGTTGGAACTCCTCCCTCAGAGTTAAATAAATCATATTTTACAGCAACATCACCCAAAGTCTGAGCTGCTCACAGCAGGTTGGACCTCCAGATTTTGGATTTTGGTAGGTATTAGGCTGGTTTTAGGCTGGTTTTGGGCTGGTTTTAGGCTGGTTTTAGGCTGGTTTTAGGCTGGTTTTAGGCTGGTTTTAGGCTGGTTTTAGGTTGGTTTTGGGCTGGTTTTAGGCTGGTTTTAGGTTGGTTTTAGGCTGGTTTTAGGCTGGTTTTAGGTTGGTTTTAGGCTGGTTTTAGGCTGGTTTTGCCACATCATTTAGACCTTGTGATGCTTGGTAAAATGTTTAAAAGGTTTTGGACATCAGACTTGGTTCATGTTATTTAAACTGTATTCCTGCTGTTTTTTGGCTGGTTTTAGGTTGGTTTTAGGCTGGTTTTAGGTTGGTTTTGGGCTGGTTTTAGGCTGGTTTTAGGTTGGTTTTAGGCTGGTTTTAGGCTGGTTTTAGGTTGGTTTTAGGTTGGTTTTAGGCTGGTTTTAGGCTGGTTTTAGGTTGGTTTTGGGCTGGTTTTAGGCTGGTTTTAGGTTGGTTTTAGGTTGGTTTTAGGCTGGTTTTAGGCTGGTTTTAGGTTGGTTTTAGGCTGGTTTTAGGCTGGTTTTAGGTTGGTTTTAGGCTGGTTTTAGGCTGGTTTTAGGTTGGTTTTGGGCTGGTTTTAGGTTGGTTTTGGGCTGGTTTTAGGCTGGTTTTAGGTTGGTTTTAGGCTGGTTTTAGGCTGGTTTTTGGCTGGTTTTGCCACATCATTTAGACCTTGTGATGCTTGGTAAAATGTTTAAAAGGTTTTGGACATCAGACTTGGTTTATGTTATTTAAACTGTATTCCTGCTGTTTTTGGCTGTGATTGTAGACGTCATTCTGGATGTTTTGGTGTTGGTTTTCGGCAGATTTTGGAGCATCATTAAGGCTTCTTCTAATGTATAGATGACAGGATTACGGGGCCATCGGAGCAGCTTTGCAGGGCTGTATGTTCTTTGGGATGTTTGTTATTCTGGACTCTGGAACATCTTCACTGAAGACAGAACCAAATCCAGGATCTGAAGCATCAACACTCAGTAAAAGTTGTTCCTTTAATGACTCTTTTTAATGCTTTGAACTGAGTTTTTCACAGGAATCTGAGTCCATTCCTGCTGAATCCCAGATTCCAGCTGCTCAGCAGTTTTTCCCAGAAGCAGCTGAAACGTGGACTCATCTGCCCACAGAACACCTGTCCACTGTCTTTCTGTCCCTCTGAGATGAGCTGGAGTCCAGAGAACTGGGCCGTGGTTCTGCTCAGAGCTGATATATGGCTTCCTCCTGGTGTGATGCAGCTTCAGCTCACATTTCTGGATGCAGCCGTGGACTGTGTTGAGTGGAAATGCTTTTCCCAGCTCCTCCTGAGCCCATGTGGCTGTATGGATCATGGTGGCCTGACGGTTTCTCCTGCAGTGCTGCCTGAGGGCTCCGAGCTCATCCAACAGGGCTTTCTGTCCTTGGCCTTTCCACACTGAGACTTCCCCAGACTCCCTGAATCTGTTCCCAATATTCTGCTCTGTAGATGCTGAAAGACCAAAGTTCTTTCCAGTCTGACTCTGAGGAATATTTCCTGAACTTATTGATGATTCTCTGATGGAGTTTGGCACAAAGCGGTGAGCCACGACCCATCCTTGTTGGAGAGACTGAACCTTTGGTGGAAGCTGCTTTTATACCCAACCCTGACACCCTCACCTGGCAGCAGGTAACCTGCTGGTTGGAGAAGCTTCCAGTGTACATTATTTATTTCTGGATGCTCTTATTGTGAAGTTTCTGACTTAGAAGGTCCATTTCCTGTGCACCTTCGGCTGGGAGCTGCTGGTTGGAGAAGCTTCAAGAAGCTGTTGCTGTAGATTATATAAACTTTCTGTCTTTCTTTGACTCCAGAACAACTTTCACTGAGTGTTGCTGCTTCAGATTCTGGGTTTGGTTCTAAATACACTGAAGTTGGTCAGTGAAGACTTGATTCTGCTTAATAAAGGTTCAAATTAATCGACCGATTACAGATTTAAACTTTTGTCGTGGTTGTTTCCAAACTTCTTTCAGAATATTTATAGAGGAATATTAACCTGCTGGTTGGAGAAGCTTCCAGATTAACGCTCTTATGTGTACATTATTTATTTCTGGATGCTCTTATTGTGAAGTTTCTGACTTTGAAGGTCCATTTCTGTGCACCTTCGGCTGGGAGCTGCTGCAGCTGTGGTCAGACAGTAAAGAGCGTCCTTTGACTTGAATTTAAATACCCTTTAGAGGGTGGAACCAGAGTTTTTCCCATATGTTGATGTTGAGTTGCTTATTATTAACCATGAGAGCTTCATTAGAGACTCTGACCACCTCATCCTCAGGTTGTTTTTGGACCTCACTGTGTCTTGGTTGAGCAAACAAGGCCGCACCTCTGGGATTAACTGAACTCTTTATCGCTGACCGCTGCACTCCTCCATCCACTTTAAATATCCACCGAGTGTCTGCAGGACTTTCCCACCCTTCAAAGTTTCTCCTTGTCATTATAATGGATGTTAGCGAGCGGGAGTTCTAAACTGTGCAGTTCTGGATCACTTAGAAGTCTGACATGACAAATGGATAAAGCAGAGGAGCCGAAGCATGTCACGTATACGCTGAAGAACTCCAGGAAGGAGCCGGTTTCTGTAAGAACGAGTGCTGGAAGACGTGGTCTGACCCTCTCAGCGCTGCAAACAGCCCACAGAGGAGCACAGACACACGGAAATGTGCTGAAAACATCATGCAAGGATCCAGGAGAAGCTGCATTTCTTTATATTTCATCCATATGGGTGAAATCTGAGGGGTCACGCATGATTTATGGGGTGAAAAAGACTCAATCAGTGGAAGTATGGAAGCTGTTGAGCTCAGCTGCTGCTCAGGATGCATCCTCAGGAGGAGGGAGTCTTTACAGGCCTCGTCCTGATCCTCTGATTCACCCTTTAAAAGGAATATGCATCAGAACACATCACACCGAGTCATTACTTACTGAGCAAAGACTGAGACGGGAGCAGGGTGTGAAGAACTAAGTGAATCCCTGATCCAGCAGCTGTGAGATGCAGTAATAATTTCCTGTGTGACGTTATCAGTCTCTCACAGGGATGTGGAGGAATCCTGGCCCTGAATGCACCATCAGTTATCATGGTTATGATCAATTAATCAGAGCATTGATCAGCAGCTCCTGCTTTCCTCCTTAGTTCCTGTGGAAGCAGAGAGGGTTCACTTAGTTTTAATGACACAGTGTGGGATTCACTGAGTTTAACACCTGGTTTTATGTTACATCCTGATCTATAAAGCTCAAGAACTCATGTGAACTCTTTTTCCGTGACTATGTATTGATTGAATTATTTTTTTAAAAACACGTGATTGATCCCAGACCAGTTAGCTAAGCAGCTAATCGGTTAGCTAAGCAGCTAACGGTTAGCTAAGCAGCTAATCGGTTAGCTAACCGGTTAGCTAAGCAGCTAATCGGTTAGCTAAGCAGCTAATCGGTTAGCTAAGCAGCTAATCGGTTAGCTAAGCCGCTAACCGGTTAGATAAGCCGCTAATCGGTTAGCTAAGCAGCTAATCGGTTAGCTAAGCAGCTAATCAGACTAATTCTGGTTGAGCTAAATGAAACCTCAACACGTCTGAGCTGCAGAGGCTGACTTATTTTAGCGGGTAGGATTCCACCGGTGGGGATGTGTCCCACTTTATCTCGTATGTTCATTTCATTCATGTCCTCATTCCTTCCCACACGAATCCACCAGCTTCAGCACATGCATGAAGTGTATCACAGTGGAAACTGTTTGCACCTGTTTCCAAATCAACAGAATTCCTGATAATTAACCCCAATCTGTTGCTGTGATTCCTGATGAAGATCAAAAGACGCTCCCCTGCAGAACCCTTTAAACCTCTGGTTCAGCAGAGGTTTAAAGGGTTCTGCAGAGATCGATTGGTGCGATGCATCAGGAGGATTCAGAGTTATCACAGCAGCAGGGAACGGACAAGCCTTTAATGGTAAATTGAGGTCATCGACACGTGCATTCGTTTCTGACCTTCGTTCACTTCGTTCTAAACATTAACTGCGACTATAATGACACAGTCAAAGAAAAAGAAAGGAAAACTGTTTCCACTTATCAGCTCCAGGAGCGAAGGTCGGAGGAAATCAGTCGTTTTATTGATTATCCGCTCTCTGGAAACATTACAGTATGTAATAAAAAGTTGGTATGGAGCCACGTTCATCTACACATGAAGGAATAAGTAACCAGCTGTGAGGCTGCACATCAGAAGACTTAAAAAAAGAGAATTAACAAGGGTTTGTGTACATCATGGTAACTAAAGATATCAGTAAATGCTGTAGGGATGAAAATGCATAAAAATAAAGAATGTCCTGAAGAAACAAGTCCATTTTCTACCCACTCGTGTCAGGTTGCTGTCAGCAGCAGGGGAGCAGAGAGGCTCAGGCCTCCCAATCTCAAAGGGCTCCTCCAGCTTTCACCTTTCCAACAAGTTCAGGGGAAACTTCCAACAGAGGAACCGAGAAAACATCCCCATCAGGCGCTGGAACAGCCTGGTGTCATTCAAAGGGTGTAGTACAGGTGTAGTACGGGCCTGGTATCATTAAAAGGGTGTAGTACGGGCCCTATGTCATTAAAAGGGTGTAGTACGGGCCCGGTGTCATTAAAAGGGTGTAGTACAGGTGTAGTACGGGCCCGGTGTCATTAAAAGGGTGTAGTACAGGTGTAGTACGGGCCTGGTATCATTAAAAGGGTGTAGTACAGGTGTAGTACGGGCCTGGTATCATTAAAAGGGTGTAGTACAGGTGTAGTACGGGCCTGGTGTCATTAAAAGGGTGTAGTACAGGTGTAGTACGGGCCTGGTATCATTAAAAGGGTGTAGTACAGGTGTAGTACGGGCCTGGTATCATTAAAAGGGTGTAGTACAGGTGTAGTACGGGCCTGGTGTCATTAAAAGGGTGTAGTACAGGTGTAGTACAGGCCTGGTGTCATTAAAAGGGTGTAGTACAGGTGTAGTACGGGCCTGGTGTCATTAAAAGGGCGTAGTACAGGTGTAGTACGGGCCTGGTATCATTAAAAGGGTGTAGTACGGGCCTGGTGTCATTAAAAGGGTGTAGTACAGGTGTAGTACGGGCCTGGTATCATTAAAAGGGCGTAGTACAGGTGTAGTACGGGCCTGGTGTCATTAAAAGGGCGTAGTACAGGTGTAGTACGGGCCTGGTGTCATTAAAAGGGCGTAGTACAGGTGTAGTACAGGCCTGGTGTCATTAAAAGGGTGTAGTACAGGTGTAGTACGGGCCTGGTGTCATTAAAAGGGTGTAGTACGGGCCTGGTGTCATTAAAAGGGTGTAGTACAGGTGTAGTACGGGCCTGGTGTCATTAAAGGGTGTAGAAAGGTCCCTGAAGTGCTTGAAGTGGCCTTGGCCATGAGGTCATGTTGGCCTGAACAGACACAACGAGATCCACTGAGAGCATGGCAGCCATCTTTCTCTGGAACCTCCCACTATTTAGAGAAGCTGCTTCTTATTGGGCAGCAGCTCAGGTGGGCGCTGATGCCTCACCTGCAACAACTCAGAAGGACAACATCCTCTGAAAATACAAAGACTGACGAGATTCGAGCTGATGCCAAACATCTGCCACGACTCTGACAAAAAGGTGTGATGTAGCTAGTTTATAAAACAAAGAATATTTAAAAAGAATGAATTTCAGCACAGCTGCTGCAGCATTGGCTGAGCCTGATCAGGCCACTGGAGCGGACCAATCAGAGCAGAGTGCGCTTTTTTCTGGAGAAAATGATAAAAGAACACATCTGTAAGCAAATAACGGGAACTTTAACCATTTCACGCTACATGAGCTTCTTCTTTTTCCTCTGGGTGACATCTGATCAGCTGTCAGAGGAGGCAGCTCAGTTCCAATCAGAAACATTGATCCCGCAGCACCACCACAACAAGCTGTTGTTTCTGATTGGTTCCTGGAGGACATGACCGTCTGCAGCGCTCACGGAGGGCAGGAGTCTCCTGGGGATGCATTAGCAAATTACACGGGTCACGACCAAAGTCCCAGCATGCAAAGCGATCAATTCATTTCCTGCTGAATCAAACCAGTCCGGGTAATGGTGGACTTCTGCTGACCAGCAGAATATCAATCACAGGCTGTTTTCTGTCAACAAAAAGGGACATTTCTTCAAATTCAGGAAGCTTTTTGTTAAATTTGGACTCATCCAGACATTTGCAGCTAATTTACATTTAATTTAAAGGTTCATACAAAAAGTAAGTGGGTCTAAGACCAAAGTAAGACGTTTTCCCTCTTTGTTTCCTGACAAAATGTCTGACTCACCGTGTGATTCAAACGCTGCCGGTCCAAAGGCTCATTCCCACCTGTTTCAGGTTAACTGGAGCTGCCGACATTTGTTCCTGAATCACCTCTCAGCCATTCTTTGGAAGCTTGTCGTTGTTCTTCAGTCTCTTTCAGGGACCTGGAAGAACTCAGAGGAGAGATTCATCTGGCGTTCTGCTGCTTATTGGAGGGGGAAACGCATTCCAGGAGCCCCGAGGATCAACAAATCTCCGTCCTTTGGCTTAGAAGACAGAGATTTCCTACAAAAATGGGAACAAATGCCTCTTCCATTTAATGCTTTTGACCATAGAAAAAAAACTAAAGCAGAAATATGAGGAAGAGCTGGTGGAAAAAGTCATATTTCATAAACCAAATCAGAGTTTTCTTAGCAGAGGACATCATAGAAACCACAACCATCAACATCTCTGCTGTGAGCCTTTCTACGGATGAAAGATCTGACTGATTGCATGTCTGAGTGCATTTAAACTCTTCAGCACTTTTTCAGAACTAGATCACGTATCACTAAAGCTGTGAGAAGTTTCACCTGTTTCATCCAACCTGAATGCTTCTACTGGATAAAGATGTAACTGAATTACACCAGAATTCTCATTCTGTGAGGAGAAATTAAAACAAATGTGACTTAAAGGGGAACTCCGGTGTTTTTAAACCTTATTTCTAGCATGAAATGCGTTCATCTGCTCACTGAGAACAGTTTGGTGAAAGTCGGCGTCCTTCGGAAGATATTTAGATAACTGGAGATCCATATAACGGAGAGAACGGGGCTTAGAGGATGCAGCCTCTAAATAAGGCATTATCTGTCTTTATTTCACCAATACTTTAAGAAGAATGAATGAATGAACGTGTGCTATAGCTCTGTTAGCTCATAGCTGCTGTTATGTGGCTACTTGCAGCTATAGGAGAGCTAACGGAGGGATTTCTACACAGGCACTCTACTGGGACCACTTCATCCATGTGGTTCTACATTTGTTTTGAGGGCTAAAAGTCTTGGATGAAGGCTCAGAGGTTCCTTATGGGGTTCTGGGAGTTTTGCTTCTATGAGGGTTTTTGGGCTCTAAGAGTCTGGATGTTTGAGGAGAATTAATCCCTGTGGAGAACAGTTTTTAAAGGAGGTTCTCTATGGGTCATTCTGGGCTTTCAGGTCTTATTAATCCGTCTTCATGCATGATTTGTTTGGGTTTTATGATCATTGTGGAGGTCTTGAAGTAAATATTTAAATAGTTAAATATCCTGCCATGTTGCACAAAACTATCAGCAGCAAACTCTGTGTGAAGTTAGCCGACTGTCACAGAGCACGGAGTGAATAAACTGTGCTGCAGGGGGGCGTGTGGATGAAGTGGTCCCAGTAGAGTGCCTGTGTAGAAATCCCTCCGTTAGCTCTCCTGTAGCTGCAAGTAGCCACATAACAGCAGCTATGAGCTAACAGAGCTATGAGCTAACAGCAGCTATGAGCTAACAGAGCTATGAGCTAACAGAGATATGAGCTAACAGCAGCTATGAGCTAACAGAGCTATGAGCTAACAGCAGCTATGAGCTAACAGAGCTATGAGCTATCAGCAGCAAAGTCTGTGTGAAGTTAGCCGACTGTCACAGAGCACGGAGTGAATAAACTGTGCTGCAGGGGGGCGTGTGGATGAAGGGGTCCCAGTAGAGTGCCTGTGTAGAAATCCCTCCGTTAGCTCTCCTATAGCTGCAAGTAGCCACATAACAGCAGCTATGAGCTAACAGCAGCTATGAGCTAACAGCAGCTATGAGCTAACAGCAGCAAACTCTGTGTGAAGTTAGCCGACTGTCACAGAGCACGGAGTGAATAAACTGTGCTGCAGGGGGGCGTGTGGATGAAGTGGTCCCAGTAGAGTGCCTGTGTAGAAATCCCTCCGTTAGCTCTCCTATAGCTGCAAGTAGCCACATAACAGCAGCTATGAGCTAACAGAGCTATGAGCTAACAGCAGCAAACTCTGTGTGAAGTTAGCCGACGGTCACAGAGCACGGAGTGAATAAACTGTGCTGCAGGGGAGCGTGTGGATGAAGTGGTCCCAGTAGAGTGCCTGTGTAGAAATCCCTCCGTTAGCTCTCCTGTATGGTCTGTCCTGGCATCAAGAAGAAGAATAAATGGATCTTTGCGTGTTAAAATGACTTCACAGTCACAGATTAGAGTACTTATCCTGAGGTACAGGGTGTTTTTAGAGGATTTATGTGGGTTTCATGCATCGAACAGTAAAAGTTGAAAAAAGAGATGTGTGTTTCCCAACAGCTGTACAGCTGTACGACCTCTGCTGCTTAGATAAACTGAACGAACAACAACACCCACAAAATATTCAGGCTCTGTGTCATCAGCCTCGTTTCATGTCATGATCCTGCCTGGCTGTGCTGTTTGTGGGTTTAAGGTGAGGTTGAGCAGGTTCTCCAGGTAACCCGGGGCGGAGTCTGGTTCAGCTCCTGCTCATCTGCACTCATCAAAACGCCTTCATAAAGATCAGGAACAACCAGTCCTCGCCCCGTTGTTCTCAGCGCTACAGCTGGCTGACTACAGTTTGAAGCCCTCTGTGTCCTTAACTCGCTCTCTTGTGCTCTCTGCTCCTCCACAGCTCGTTGCACTCTGGATTTCCAGGCTAAAGGACTTAGCTCTCCACTGTGGATTCTGAGACACCGGCCTGCTCGCCCCACAGCCAGCAACCCCCCCCTCCAGCCTGGAAACCCCCTCAGATTCAATAAGGAAAAACTTTCTCCAAACCTTCAACTAAACTACGTTGATGAGAGAGACTGTAAGTGAAGGTGGAGCCCCTCCCCCCGGATGGTGGAGCTCCTCCCCCCGGATGGTGAAGCCCCTCCCCCTGGATAGTGAAGCTCCTCCCCTTGGATGATGGAGCTCCTCCCCCGGATGGTGAAGCTCCTCCCACCGGATGGATGGTGGAGCTCCTCCCTCTGGATGGTGGAGCTCCTTCCCTATCTCTAAGGCTGAGCCCCGCCCCCCTCTGAAGGAACTCATTTCAGCCGCTTGTATCCAGGACCTCCTTCTTTGGGTCAGAACCCAGATCTGTGAGCTCAGGTGAGGGTTGGAACAAAGATGGAGCAGGAACCTGAAAGCTTCTCCTTCCGGCTCAGCTTCACCAAACGGACCGGAGCAGCGCCCTCATTACTGCTGACGAAGCCCCGATCCGTCTGTCCACCTCTGATCCAACTCACCATCACTGAGAACCAGAACCAGAGATGCTGAAACTGCTCCAGCTGAGGCAGAGACTCATCCCGACCCGGAGGATCAGAACCAGAACCAGAGATGCTGAAACTCCTCCAGCTGAGGCAGAGACTCCAGAAATCTCTATTCAGGGGATCAGGTTCAGGTTTATGCTTCAAACACCAACCATCACTAGTTCCATGTGTCATCTTTGCAGTTTAGGAGAAGCCTCCAGTCGTTTTTTATTGGTGTCTTACGGTCTTAAAGCCTTCTGTCTCATTATTAGTCACAAAGATGATTATTACTGTTTTCTGCAGCTCATCCATGCATCCTTCAGCCTTGTTGTCCTGGTGAACCTTGAAATAATCAGTTTATGTGCTGCTGTTATAAAAAGCACATTCACACGCAGTTGTTTCCATGTGTTCAGGCTGTTGTCCCCCTCTGGCAGCCATGTGCAGCTGTGACCTCTCTGCAGAAGAGTCTGTCAGACTATCACACAAAGACCCACGACCATCAGAGCTGGAGTGGAGGAAGGTAATCAGAGGGAAGCTGGGCTGACGGCACAATAACTTCGGTTCTGTTTCCAGCCTCAGTGGAAGTGTTTTTGGAAAGAGCTGAAGGCTTTAAGGCTGCAGATCAGCTGATGTCACAGATTAAAGACGGAAGTGAAAGATAGCTGCACAAACTGGGCATCCTGAGATAGTTTGTTCCTATTTTTTTAACTGAAAAATGAGTCTTAAGTGCTGCTTTAAGCCTTTAGGCTCTGGGGTCTTTTAACTTGTCCAGGTTCAGGTTCAGTCAGAGACGATCAGTGAGAGTCTGCAAAACACCCAAATTCTCTACGGTTACTTTAAAGGTTGCTTTATCCCAGAGCTGATGGCCTCACATCAATCCAGAGGAGTTCAAGTCCAAGTTTTCAGCTAATAGCTCTTTGGGAATCACCTTGTTGCTGCAGAAATCCTATTTTCTGTCTGTCAAACTGTGTTTTCTTTGCTGTTTTTCATAGATGCAGCTAAAGAAATGGGAACAAATGATGTGTCTTTGTGACAAAGGGCCTAAAGATGCAGTTTAAAATGGCTTCTTTGCTAAGTTGTCTGTTCTGTGTCGACACAACACTGGTTCATCCCTTCAGTTAGGAGCCTTTTTTCTGCCTGAAGGGTTCATAGCTCAGAGTTAAGTGGCTGAACAAAGACAAAACCTCTGAAAATGCTCAGGAACAAGGACTGAAGAAGAGGGAAAAGGCAGAAAATGTCCAAAGAAAAACTGTGAAAGAGCTTCAGAAAGCTGCAGAACTGTTGATCAGGACACTTTAAAGGTTTCAGAAAGCTGCAGAACTATTGATCAGGACACTTTAAAGGTTACAGAAAGCTGCAGAACTGTTGATCAGGACACTTTAAAGGTCACAGAAAGCTGTAGAACTATTGATCAGGACACTTTAAAGGTTTCAGAAAGCTGCAGAACTATTGATCAGGACACTTTAAAGGTTACAGAAAGCTGCAGAACTGTTGATCAGGACACTTTAAAGGTTACAGAAAGCTGCAGAACTGTTGATCAGGACACTTTAAAGGTTACAGAAAGCTGCAGAACTGTTGATCAGGACACTTTAAAGGTTTCAGAAAGCTGCAGAACTGTTGATCAGGACACTTTAAAGGTTTCAGAAAGCTGCAGAACTGTTGATCAGGACACTTTAAAGGTTACAGAAAGCTGCAGAACTGTTGATCAGGACACTTTAAAGGTTTCAGAAAGCTGCAGAACTATTGATCAGGACACTTTAAATGTTTCAGAAAGCTGCAGAACTATTGATCAGGACACTTTAAAGGTTTCAGAAAGCTACAGAACTATTGATCAGGACACTTTAAAGGTTTCAGAAAGCTGCAGAACTGTTGATCAGGACACTTTAAAGGTTACAGAAAGCTGCAGAACTATTGATCAGGACACTTTAAAGGTTTCAGAAAGCTGCAGAACTATTGATTAGGACACTTTAAAGGTTTCAGAAAGCTGTAGAACTATTGATCAGGACACTTTAAAGGTTTCAGAAAGCTGCAGAACTATTGATCAGGACACTTTAAAGGTTACAGAAAGCTGCAGAACTATTGATCAGGACACTTTAAAGGTTACAGAAAGCTGCAGAACTATTGATTAGGACACTTTAAAGGTTTCAGAAAGCTGTAGAACTATTGATCAGGACACTTTAAAGGTTTCAGAAAGCTGCAGAACTGTTGATCAGGACACTTTAAAGGTTTCAGAAAGCTGCAGAACTGTTGATCAGGACACTTTAAAGGTTTCAGAAAGCTGCAGAACTATTGATCAGGACACTTTAAAGGTTTCAGAAAGCTGCAGAACTGTTGATCAGGACACTTTAAAGGTTTCAGAAAGCTGCAGAACTATTGATTAGGACACTTTAAAGGTTTCAGAAAGCTGTAGAACTATTGATCAGGACACTTTAAAGGTTTCAGAAAGCTGCAGAACTGTTGATCAGGACACTTTAAAGGTTTCAGAAAGCTGCAGAACTGTTGATCAGGACACTTTAAAGGTTTCAGAAAGCTGCAGAACTGTTGATCAGGACACTTTAAAGGTTTCAGAAAGCTGCAGAACTGTTGATCAGGACACTTTAAAGGTTTCAGAAAGCTGCAGAACTATTGATCAGGACACTTTAAAGGTTTCAGAAAGCTGCAGAACTGTTGATCAGGACACTTTAAAGGTTTCAGAAAGCTGCAGAACTGTTGATCAGGACACTTTAAAGGTTTCAGAAAGCTGCAGAACTATTGATCAGGACACTTTAAAGGTTTCAGAAAGCTGCAGAACTATTGATCAGGACACTTTAAAGGTTTCAGAAAGCTGCAGAACTGTTGATCAGGACACTTTAAAGGTTTCAGAAAGCTTCAGAACTGTTGATCAGGACACTTTAAAGGTTTCAGAAAGCTGCAGAACTGTTGATCAGGACACTTTAAAGGTTTCAGAAAGCTGCAGAACTGTTGATCAGGACACTTTAAAGGTTCCAGGAGGTCTGGAAGTAATGAGGCTGATCAGGAGTTTTTCACAGAACTGTCAGTGTCACGCTCAATCTATTAGTTTTACTGATAATGACTTTAACAGTAAAGAAGATGTTCAATGGAAAGGAAAAGAGTAAAAATGCCCCCGCCACCTGAATGCAACATACCAGACCTTATTAAACACAGTCAGATTTGTTTCACATGTGGGGAAAATCCACATTTACGAGTTTCAGGAGTCGAAATGAAGTCAGGAACCTTTATTTACTACTTTTCCCTGGAAAGCTGCCTCCTCTGTTTCTGTGACATGTTCATACATTTCACCCTCCACAGGGAGTATATTTATTTGGAGAATGACCCCCCCCCCCCCGTCATCACATTGACTGCTCTGAGCCAGACATCAATAACTTTCATCCACAGCAGCACGTGGCTGACGTTAATGTGACTAATGTGGGAGTGGTCGAGGGGGGGCAGATTCCTGCTGCAGCACTAAAACAAACTATAAGCCTGCTCTTATTTTTAGGGTCGGACTGTGTTTTACGTAACGGGTCACTGTAGTAAGAATAGCTCCATCAATCACTGAGGCTGCAGCGTCCAAAAGCTCTGGGAACGCTGGGATCAGAAAACAGCTCGCCGAGCCAGAGGGGCCCCGGCCAGCCAAGTCCACGTTTCCACTTCCACTGTCCAAACACAAGTCCATGTACCCCGGAGCTCGTCTGTCAGCTGCAGTTCACACCGATTTTACTTTCTCGTTAACACACAACCGTGAAATCATGGAATCATTTCTGAGCACGCCGGTCATGTTCAGGTACCCCGGAGGCAAGAGCTCAGGAGTTGCTGTTCCAAAAAGGTCAAAAATGAGGTGCAGAAAAGCTAAAAACCAAGCTGTAAGAGATATAAAATCAGCACAAAAGGAGATAAAACAACCAGAAAGACTCAGAAAATGATCAAATTGTTCACAAAGATGCAAAAACATCCTGCTCTGCTGCTCATGGATCTCCTGAAGCTGCAGAAACTCTTAATATTTGGCTGAAAACACAAGGTGGACATGCCAACATTTTCTAAAACTTTGCATTACAGCCATTTGTTTGGGTTGTTTGGTAAAGTTTCAGTAAAACTGAAGTGAATGAGGCTGAAATGGGGACAGAGGGGAGCAGCAGTGCCCGTCTGAGCTGATATTACAGCAGCCAGGAGAGAAATGACAGGAGGCCGTTTCATTCATCCAGCTGCAATCATCACTAATAAGAGAAGAAGATATTTAAAGCTCCTCTCCTGCAGACATGAGAGGAAAGAGACCCGACGCCCCGATGAAAGCCCTGAAAACCAGGCTCAGGTTGGGCAGCACCACAGGTGACAGCAGGCAGATTGGAGCAGTGAAACCTCGCGATTACGCCTCGGTTGAACAAACAGACGGCTAAATCTGTGCCAGCTCCGGGCCGTGGGGTGAGGACAGGAAGTGACTGCTGATTCAGGACTGACTCAGCTCACACCGAGGAAACAGGCCGGTGGAGCTCAAACAGGGAAAACAGGGGAGGCATGAGAGTGAGGAGGCTCTGATGGAGGGGTTTCTGACCTCCTCGGACTCATTACCGGGCTCGGTACCCCAAACACAACCCAGACAGTAAGCCTGGAGTTTGGGTGAAGTTCTGTCAACCTGAAACTTTGAAAATGGACCTAAAAGAACCGATTCATAACCGTCCAACGCGCCGAAGTGAAGCTGAAGCACAGGAGCCTCCAAAGTAAAGCTGCTTTGGAGTGAAAGTAGAGTAAAACCTTCACTAAATGAATACTTTATGCCAGTAAATGCTTTTAAAGGTCATCCTCTACCGCAGCAGGGTGGTTTCTCAGGTCTTCAGGCCAACAAAAAGCTGGATTTCTGTCATTCAGCATCAAATCTGCACATCAGAGAAGCTAAAAAATACCAAATATTTGACAGTTTTTCATTCAAAGTGTCCGCATTACGCTTGTTGAAAGGTTTAAAATGCTATTTATCTTTTATTTGATCTTCTTAGATATTTTAAAGATGGTTTGTTTGCTTTTTTAAGGTCTTCAGGCCAACAAAAAGCTGGATTTCTGTCATTCAGCATCAAATCTGCACATCAGAGAAGCTAAAAAATACCAAATATTTGACAGTTTTTCATTCAAAGTGTCCGCCTTACGCTTGTTGAAAGGTTTAAAATGCTATTTATCTTTTATTTCCTCTTCTTAGATATTTTAAAGATGGTTTGTTTGCTTTTTTAAGGTCTTCAGGCCAACAAAAAGCTGGATTTCTGTCATTCAGCATCAAATCTGCACATCAGAGAAGCTAAAAAATACCAAATATTTGACAGTTTTTCATTCAAAGTGTCCGCATTACGCTTGTTGAAAGGTTTAAAATGCTATTTATCTTTTATTTCCTCTTCTTAGATATTTTAAAGATGGTTTGTTTGCTTTTTTAAGGTCTTCAGGCCAACAAAAAGCTGGATTTCTGTCATTCAGCATCAAATCTGCACATCAGAGAAGCTAAAAAATACCAAATATTTGACAGTTTTTCATTCAAAGTGTCCGCATTACGCTTGTTGAAAGGTTTAAAATGCTATTTATCTTTTATTTGATCTTCTTAGATATTTTAAAGATGGTTTGTTTGCTTTTTTAAGGTCTTCAGGCCAACAAAAAGCTGGATTTCTGTCATTCAGCATCAAATCTGCACATCAGAGAAGCTAAAAAATACCAAATATTTGACAGTTTTTCATTCAAAGTGTCCGCCTTACGCTTGTTGAAAGGTTTAAAATGCTATTTATCTTTTATTTCCTCTTCTTAGATATTTTAAAGATGGTTTGTTTGCTTTTTTAAGGTCTTCAGGCCAACAAAAAGCTGGATTTCTGTCATTCAGCATCAAATCTGCACATCAGAGAAGCTAAAAAGTACCAAATATTTGACAGTTTTTCATTCAAAGTGTCCGCATTACGCTTGTTGAAAGGTTTAAAATGCTATTTATCTTTTATTTCCTCTTCTTAGATATTTTAAAGATGGTTTGTTTGCTTTTTTAAGGTCTTCAGGCCAACAAAAAGCTGGATTTCTGTCATTCAGCATCAAATCTGCACATCAGAGAAGCTAAAAAATACCAAATATTTGACAGTTTTTCATTCAAAGTGTCCGCATTACGCTTGTTGAAAGGTTTAAAATGCTATTTATCTTTTATTTCCTCTTCTTAGATATTTTAAAGATGGTTTGTTTGCTTTTTTAAGGTCTTCAGGCCAACAAAAAGCTGGATTTCTGTCATTCAGCATCAAATCTGCACATCAGAGAAGCTAAAAAATACCAAATATTTGACAGTTTTTCATTCAAAGTGTCCGCATTACGCTTGTTGAAAGGTTTAAAATGCTATTTATCTTTTATTTCCTCTTCTTAGATATTTTAAAGATGGTTTGTTTGCTTTTTTAAGGTCTTCAGGCCAACAAAAAGCTGGATTTCTGTCATTCAGCATCAAATCTGCACATCAGAGAAGCTAAAAAATACCAAATATTTGACAGTTTTTCATTCAAAGTGTCCGCATTACGCTTGTTGAAAGGTTTAAAATGCTATTTATCTTTTATTTCCTCTTCTTAGATATTTTAAAGATGGTTTGTTTGCTTTTTTAAGGTCTTCAGGCCAACAAAAAGCTGGATTTCTGTCATTCAGCATCAAATCTGCACATCAGAGAAGCTAAAAAATACCAAATATTTGACAGTTTTTCATTCAAAGTGGCCTCATTACGCTTGTTGAAAGGTTTAAAATGCTATTTGTCTTTTATTTCCTCTTCTTAGATATTTTAAAGATGGTTTGTTTGCTTTTTTAAGGTCTTCAGGCCAACAAAAAGCTGGATTTCTGTCATTCAGCATCAAATCTGCACATCAGAGAAGCTAAAAAATACCAAATATTTGACAGTTTTTCATTCAAAGTGTCCGCATTACGCTTGTTGAAAGGTTTAAAATGCTATTTATCTTTTATTTCCTCTTCTTAGATATTTTAAAGATGGTTTGTTTGCTTTTTTAAGGTCTTCAGGCCAACAAAAAGCTGGATTTCTGTCATTCAGCATCAAATCTGCACATCAGAGAAGCTAAAAAATACCAAATATTTGACAGTTTTTCATTCAAAGTGTCCGCATTACGCTTGTTGAAAGGTTTGAAATGCTATTTATCTTTTATTTCCTCTTCTTAGATATTTTAAAGATGGTTTGTTTGCTTTTTTAAGGTCTTCAGGCCAACAAAAAGCTGGATTTCTGTCATTCAGCATCAAATCTGCACATCAGAGAAGCTAAAAAATACCAAATATTTGACAGTTTTTCATTCAAAGTGTCCGCATTACGCTTGTTGAAAGGTTTAAAATGCTATTTATCTTTTATTTCCTCTTCTTAGATATTTTAAAGATGGTTTGTTTGCTTTTTTAAGGTCTTCAGGCCAACAAAAAGCTGGATTTCTGTCATTCAGCATCAAATCTGCACATCAGAGAAGCTAAAAAATACCAAATATTTGACAGTTTTTCATTCAAAGTGTCCGCATTACGCTTGTTGAAAGGTTTGAAATGCTATTTATCTTTTATTTCCTCTTCTTAGATATTTTAAAGATGGTTTGTTTGCTTTTTTAAGGTCTTCAGGCCAACAAAAAGCTGGATTTCTGTCATTCAGCATCAAATCTGCACATCAGAGAAGCTAAAAAATACCAAATATTTGACAGTTTTTCATTCAAAGTGGCCTCATTACGCTTGTTGAAAGGTTTGAAATGCTATTTATCTTTTATTTCCTCTTCTTAGATATTTTAAAGATGGTTTGTTTGCTTTTTTAAGGTCTTCAGGCCAACAAAAAGCTGGATTTCTGTCATTCAGCATCAAATCTGCACATCAGAGAAGCTAAAAAATACCAAATATTTGACAGTTTTTCATTCAAAGTGTCCGCATTACGCTTGTTGAAAGGTTTGAAATGCTATTTATCTTTTATTTCCTCTTCTTAGATATTTTAAAGATGGTTTGTTTGCTTTTTTAAGGTCTTCAGGCCAACAAAAAGCTGGATTTCTGTCATTCAGCATCAAATCTGCACATCAGAGAAGCTAAAAAATACCAAATATTTGACAGTTTTTCATTCAAAGTGTCCGCATTACGCTTGTTGAAAGGTTTAAAATGCTATTTATCTTTTATTTCCTCTTCTTAGATATTTTAAAGATGGTTTGTTTGCTTTTTTAAGGTCTTCAGGCCAACAAAAAGCTGGATTTCTGTCATTCAGCATCAAATCTGCACATCAGAGAAGCTAAAAAATACCAAATATTTGACAGTTTTTCATTCAAACTGGCCGCATTACGCTTGTTGAAAGGTTTAAAATGCTATTTATCTTTTATTTCCTCTTCTTAGATATTTTAAAGATGGTTTATTTGCTTTTTTAAGGTCTTCAGGCCAACAAAAAGCTGGATTTCTGTCATTCAGCATCAAATCTGCACATCAGCGACGCTAAAAAATACCAAATATTTGACAGTTTTTCATTCAAAGTGGCCTCATTACGCTTGTTGAAAGGTTTAAAATGCTATTTATCTTTTATTTCCTCTTCTTAGATATTTTAAAGATGGTTTGTTTGCTTTTTTAAGGTCTTCAGGCCAACAAAAAGCTGGATTTCTGTCATTCAGCATCAAATCTGCACATCAGAGAAGCTAAAAAATACCAAATATTTGACAGTTTTTCATTCAAAGTGTCCGCATTACGCTTGTTGAAAGGTTTAAAATGCTATTTATCTTTTATTTCCTCTTCTTAGATATTTTAAAGATGGTTTGTTTGCTTTTTTAAGGTCTTCAGGCCAACAAAAAGCTGGATTTCTGTCATTCAGCATCAAATCTGCACATCAGAGAAGCTAAAAAATACCAAATATTTGACAGTTTTTCATTCAAAGTGTCCACATTACGCTTGTTGAAAGGTTTAAAATGCTATTTATCTTTTATTTCCTCTTCTTAGATATTTTAAAGATGGTTTGTTTGCTTTTTTAAGGTCTTCAGGCCAACAAAAAGCTGGATTTCTGTCATTCAGCATCAAATCTGCACATCAGAGAAGCTAAAAAATACCAAATATTTGACAGTTTTTCATTCAAAGTGGCCGCATTACGCTTGTTGAAAGGTTTAAAATGCTATTTATCTTTTATTTCCTCTTCTTAGATATTTTAAAGATGGTTTGTTTGCTTTTTTTAAGGTCTTCAGGCCAACAAAAAGCTGGATTTCTTTCATTCAGCATCAAATCTGCACATCAGAGAAGCTAAAAAATACCAAATATTTGACAGTTTTTCATTCAAAGTGTCCGCATTACGCTTGTTGAAAGGTTTAAAATGCTATTTATCTTTTATTTCCTCTTCTTAGATATTTTAAAGATGGTTTGTTTGCTTTTTTAAGGTCTTCAGGCCAACAAAAAGCTGGATTTCTGTCATTCAGCATCAAATCTGCACATCAGAGAAGCTAAAAAATACCAAATATTTGACAGTTTTTCATTCAAAGTGTCCGCATTACGCTTGTTGAAAGGTTTGAAATGCTATTTATCTTTTATTTCCTCTTCTTAGATATTTTAAAGATGGTTTGTTTGCTTTTTTAAGGTCTTCAGGCCAACAAAAAGCTGGATTTCTGTCATTCAGCATCAAATCTGCACATCAGAGAAGCTAAAAAATACCAAATATTTGACAGTTTTTCATTCAAAGTGGCCTCATTACGCTTGTTGAAAGGTTTAAAATGCTATTTATCTTTTATTTCCTCTTCTTAGATATTTTAAAGATGGTTTGTTTGCTTTTTTAAGGTCTTCAGGCCAACAAAAAGCTGGATTTCTGTCATTCAGCATCAAATCTGCACATCAGAGAAGCTAAAAAATACCAAATATTTGACAGTTTTTCATTCAAAGTGTCCGCATTACGCTTGTTGAAAGGTTTAAAATGCTATTTATCTTTTATTTCCTCTTCTTAGATATTTTAAAGATGGTTTGTTTGCTTTTTTAAGGTCTTCAGGCCAACAAAAAGCTGGATTTCTGTCATTCAGCATCAAATCTGCACATCAGAGAAGCTAAAAAATACCAAATATTTGACAGTTTTTCATTCAAAGTGTCCGCATTACGCTTGTTGAAAGGTTTAAAATGCTATTTATCTTTTATTTCCTCTTCTTAGATATTTTAAAGATGGTTTGTTTGCTTTTTTAAGGTCTTCAGGCCAACAAAAAGCTGGATTTCTGTCATTCAGCATCAAATCTGCACATCAGAGAAGCTAAAAAATACCAAATATTTGACAGTTTTTCATTCAAAGTGTCCGCATTACGCTTGTTGAAAGGTTTAAAATGCTATTTATCTTTTATTTCCTCTTCTTAGATATTTTAAAGATGGTTTGTTTGCTTTTTTAAGGTCTTCAGGCCAACAAAAAGCTGGATTTCTGTCATTCAGCATCAAATCTGCACATCAGAGAAGCTAAAAAATACCAAATATTTGACAGTTTTTCATTCAAAGTGTCCGCATTACGCTTGTTGAAAGGTTTAAAATGCTATTTATCTTTTATTTCCTCTTCTTAGATATTTTAAAGATGGTTTATTTGCTTTTTTAAGGTCTTCAGGCCAACAAAAAGCTGGATTTCTGTCATTCAGCATCAAATCTGCACATCAGAGAAGCTAAAAAATACCAAATATTTGACAGTTTTTCATTCAAAGTGGCCTCATTACGCTTGTTGAAAGGTTTAAAATGCTATTTATCTTTTATTTCCTCTTCTTAGATATTTTAAAGATGGTTTGTTTGCTTTTTTAAGGTCTTCAGGCCAACAAAAAGCTGGATTTCTGTCATTCAGCATCAAATCTGCACATCAGAGAAGCTAAAAAATACCAAATATTTGACAGTTTTTCATTCAAAGTGGCCTCATTACGCTTGTTGAAAGGTTTAAAATGCTATTTATCTTTTATTTCCTCTTCTTAGATATTTTAAAGATGGTTTGTTTGCTTTTTTAAGGTCTTCAGGCCAACAAAAAGCTGGATTTCTGTCATTCAGCATCAAATCTGCACATCAGAGAAGCTAAAAAATACCAAATATTTGACAGTTTTTCATTCAAAGTGTCCGCATTACGCTTGTTGAAAGGTTTGAAATGCTATTTATCTTTTATTTGATCTTCTTAGATATTTTAAAGATGGTTTGTTTGCTTTTTTAAGGTCTTCAGGCCAACAAAAAGCTGGATTTCTGTCATTCAGCATCAAATCTGCACATCAGAAAAGCTAAAAAATACCAAATATTTGACAGTTTTTCATTCAAAGTGGCCTCATTACGCTTGTTGAAAGGTTTGAAATGCTATTTATCTTTTATTTGATCTTCTTAGATATTTTAAAGATGGTTTGTTTGCTTTTTTAAGGTCTTCAGGCCAACAAAAAGCTGGATTTCTGTCATTCAGCATCAAATCTGCACATCAGAGAAGCTAAAAAATACCAAATATTTGACAGTTTTTCATTCAAAGTGTCCGCATTACGCTTGTTGAAAGGTTTAAAATGCTATTTATCTTTTATTTCCTCTTCTTAGATATTTTAAAGATGGTTTGTTTGCTTTTTTAAGGTCTTCAGGCCAACAAAAAGCTGGATTTCTGTCATTCAGCATCAAATCTGCACATCAGAGAAGCTAAAAAATACCAAATATTTGACAGTTTTTCATTCAAAGTGTCCGCATTACGCTTGTTGAAAGGTTTAAAATGCTATTTATCTTTTATTTCCTCTTCTTAGATATTTTAAAGATGGTTTGTTTGCTTTTTTAAGGTCTTCAGGCCAACAAAAAGCTGGATTTCTGTCATTCAGCATCAAATCTGCACATCAGAGAAGCTAAAAAATACCAAATATTTGACAGTTTTTCATTCAAAGTGTCCGCATTACGCTTGTTGGAAGGTTTAAAATGCTATTTATCTTTTATTTCCTCTTCTTAGATATTTTAAAGATGGTTTGTTTGCTTTTTTAAGGTCTTCAGGCCAACAAAAAGCTGAATTTCTGTCATTCAGCATCAAATCTGCACATCAGAGAAGCTAAAAAATACCAAATATTTGACAGTTTTTCATTCAAAGTGTCCGCATTACGCTTGTTGGAAGGTTTAAAATGCTATTTATCTTTTATTTCCTCTTCTTAGATATTTTAAAGATGGTTTGTTTGCTTTTTTAAGGTCTTCAGGCCAACAAAAAGCTGAATTTCTGTCATTCAGCATCAAATCTGCACATCAGAGAAGCTAAAAAATACCAAATATTTGACAGTCTTTCATTCAAAGTGGCCTCATTACGCTTGTTGAAAGGTTTAAAATGCTATTTATCTTTTATTTCCTCTTCTTAGATATTTTAAAGATGGTTTGTTTGCTTTTTTAAGGTCTTCAGGCCAACAAAAAGCTGGATTTCTGTCATTCAGCATCAAATCTGCACATCAGAGAAGCTAAAAAATACCAAATATTTGACAGTTTTTCATTCAAAGTGTCCGCATTACGCTTGTTGAAAGGTTTAAAATGCTATTTATCTTTTATTTCCTCTTCTTAGATATTTTAAAGATGGTTTGTTTGCTTTTTTAAGGTCTTCAGGCCAACAAAAAGCTGGATTTCTGTCATTCAGCATCAAATCTGCACATCAGAGAAGCTAAAAAATACCAAATATTTGACAGTTTTTCATTCAAAGTGTCCGCATTACGCTTGTTGAAAGGTTTGAAATGCTATTTATCTTTTATTTCCTCTTCTTAGATATTTTAAAGATGGTTTGTTTGCTTTTTTAAGGTCTTCAGGCCAACAAAAAGCTGGATTTCTATCATTCAGCATCAAATCTGCACATCAGAGAAGCTAAAAAATACCAAATATTTGACAGTTTTTCATTCAAAGTGTCCTCATTACGCTTGTTGAAAGGTTTAAAATGCTATTTATCTTTTATTTCCTCTTCTTAGATATTTTAAAGATGGTTTGTTTGCTTTTTTAAGGTCTTCAGGCCAACAAAAAGCTGGATTTCTGTCATTCAGCATCAAATCTGCACATCAGAGAAGCTAAAAAATACCAAATATTTGACAGTTTTTCATTCAAAGTGTCCGCATTACGCTTGTTGAAAGGTTTGAAATGCTATTTATCTTTTATTTCCTCTTCTTAGATATTTTAAAGATGGTTTGTTTGCTTTTTTAAGGTCTTCAGGCCAACAAAAAGCTGGATTTCTGTCATTCAGCATCAAATCTGCACATCAGAGAAGCTAAAAAATACCAAATATTTGACAGTTTTTCATTCAAAGTGTCCGCATTACGCTTGTTGAAAGGTTTGAAATGCTATTTATCTTTTATTTCCTCTTCTTAGATATTTTAAAGATGGTTTGTTTGCTTTTTTAAGGTCTTCAGGCCAACAAAAAGCTGGATTTCTGTCATTCAGCATCAAATCTGCACATCAGAGAAGCTAAAAAATACCAAATATTTGACAGTTTTTCATTCAAAGTGTCCGCATTACGCTTGTTGAAAGGTTTAAAATGCTATTTATCTTTTATTTCCTCTTCTTAGATATTTTAAAGATGGTTTGTTTGCTTTTTTAAGGTCTTCAGGCCAACAAAAAGCTGGATTTCTGTCATTCAGCATCAAATCTGCACATCAGAGAAGCTAAAAAATACCAAATATTTGACAGTTTTTCATTCAAAGTGTCCGCATTACGCTTGTTGAAAGGTTTGAAATGCTATTTATCTTTTATTTCCTCTTCTTAGATATTTTAAAGATGGTTTGTTTGCTTTTTTAAGGTCTTCAGGCCAACAAAAAGCTGGATTTCTGTCATTCAGCATCAAATCTGCACATCAGAGAAGCTAAAAAATACCAAATATTTGACAGTTTTTCATTCAAAGTGTCCGCATTACGCTTGTTGAAAGGTTTAAAATGCTATTTATCTTTTATTTGATCTTCTTAGATATTTTAAAGATGGTTTGTTTGCTTTTTTAAGGTCTTCAGGCCAACAAAAAGCTGGATTTCTGTCATTCAGCATCAAATCTGCACATCAGAGAAGCTAAAAAATACCAAATATTTGACAGTTTTTCATTCAAAGTGTCCGCATTACGCTTGTTGAAAGGTTTAAAATGCTATTTATCTTTTATTTCCTCTTCTTAGATATTTTAAAGATGGTTTGTTTGCTTTTTTAAGGTCTTCAGGCCAACAAAAAGCTGGATTTCTGTCATTCAGCATCAAATCTGCACATCAGAGAAGCTAAAAAATACCAAATATTTGACAGTTTTTCATTCAAAGTGTCCGCATTACGCTTGTTGAAAGGTTTAAAATGCTATTTATCTTTTATTTCCTCTTCTTAGATATTTTAAAGATGGTTTGTTTGCTTTTTTAAGGTCTTCAGGCCAACAAAAAGCTGGATTTCTGTCATTCAGCATCAAATCTGCACATCAGAGAAGCTAAAAAATACCAAATATTTGACAGTTTTTCATTCAAAGTGTCCGCATTACGCTTGTTGAAAGGTTTAAAATGCTATTTATCTTTTATTTCCTCTTCTTAGATATTTTAAAGATGGTTTGTTTGCTTTTTTAAGGTCTTCAGGCCAACAAAAAGCTGGATTTCTGTCATTCAGCATCAAATCTGCACATCAGAGAAGCTAAAAAATACCAAATATTTGACAGTTTTTCATTCAAAGTGGCCTCATTACGCTTGTTGAAAGGTTTAAAATGCTATTTATCTTTTATTTCCTCTTCTTAGATATTTTAAAGATGGTTTGTTTGCTTTTTTAAGGTCTTCAGGCCAACAAAAAGCTGGATTTCTGTCATTCAGCATCAAATCTGCACATCAGAGAAGCTAAAAAATACCAAATATTTGACAGTTTTTGGATTTTAAAGATGGTTTGTTTGCTCTTTTAATCCAAAGGAAAGTTTGTTGTCGAATGAATGGACAAATGAGTAAGAACTGAGCTGACTCAGACAGGCTGGATGACAGTAAAAAGTGTTTCAGAGTGATGTCATCAGGTCCAGGAGAGACCAGCAGGGCCATCTGTGGCAGAGAAGAACTCTGTTTAATGTGGACTTTAACAGGCTCAAAAGGTCAGAACATGGCCTCTTTGAGTGATGCCTTCATATCAGTGTGTTTGACTCTCTGAGGAGCCCTTTGATGGATGATTGGACGGATTAAATGAAGCAGCAAGGTGCAGGACGAGCTTCCTTATCACTGAGTGTCCTTGTTATTGGTTTATTATTATCTGTGTGCTTCAGGCAGGTGCAGACGGACTCTGCAAGGTGAGCTGAAATAATAAGAAACACACAAAGGAAGCTCTGCTGCCGACCTGGAGAGTCGTTATTCAGCCTCTGGTTGCACACGGAGGTGAACGAGCTGCCGCCAGTCAGGCCTGAAGCCGTCCTCCTGCCTCGCCGAATCGTCACGCACCCATCCATCATCTCCCTCCAGCACCAGCAGGGCTGTTAAACTGCACCCTGAACAACTGCAGCCTTCCAGGAAGAGGAAACAAGGTGTTTACCTGCCGTGCCAGACTGTCTGTAGCCGTGGCAACCGGGGATAGTCCTCCCTGCCTCCAGCAGCAGCAGCAGCAGCAGAGATTGACCTGTCACATCCCATCACACTGAGAATACATCCCTGGATGTTTGTGCTCCCAACAGGAAGCTCTGCAGCTGAGGCTTAAAGCAAAGACATGGCCCAAACTCCACTGCTGCTCCGTTTTAAGGCATTAAGATTTCCAATTAGAGATACTCTGTGAAAGCAGCAAGAAAAAGGTCCAAAAAGACGGGGATTAAAAAGACGAATGAAAGGATTTTAAAGTTTTAAAGCCATGAGGTTGCAGAGGGAGGAGCTGTAAAGTCTTTTGACCCGGTCCACCTTCAGTAATTAATGTCAGAGGCAGAATTATTATTATTAGAATAAGTTTTCCTTGTGTCCCTCCTTCTGGAAACAGTGGAGAGCCGGAAGGAGGCAGGAGCATCTCTGAAAAATCATTTATAAACCCTGTTTCAGGTGAAAACACACTCACCTCAGTCTTTACTGTCCGGTTAGACCCTGGAACTCCCCTCAGGGGCTTTTCCAGGGTCCTCTCCATGACCCCCTGCATCCCAGTCACAACAACCAGGACCTCAGTGAACTTCCTGGAACATACTTTAACTCCCCAGACAGGATTTAGGGACCCAGTCAAAGTCCCCGAGCTCATGATTGAAAGGTTTGGCCCCAAATCGAATGTCACAGACAAGAGAAAAAGCCTCCAAACGCGTGTCACTGCTTGTAAAGTCGTGCTCACACAGGTAGAAGGCAGCTGCTAGCCGCGAGCTGCTAGCTGCTAGCCGCGAGCTGCTAGCCGCTAGCCGCGAGCTGCTAGCCGCGAGCCGCTAGCTGCGAGCCGCTAGCTGCTAGCCGCGAGCCGCTAGCTGCTAGCCGCGAGCCGCTAGCTGCTAGCCGCGAGCTGCTAGCTGCTAGCCGCGAGCTGCTAGCTGCTAGCCGCGAGCTGCTAGCTGCTAGCCGCGAGTTGCTAGCTGCTAGCCGCGAGCTGCTAGCTGCAATATATATAAAAATATCTCACCTACGTTGAGGTGATGCCACTTGGTACTTTTTCCGTACTAAACCCAACAAGCTCACTGTGTCACCTCGCTCTTACCTGCCAACCATGACCATAAAACCTAAACCTACCCGCCTTCTTACCAGCAATAACTCCTCTGGGATCCTTTGGATCCTCCTACCTTTTGACTAAGGTGCAGCTTAGCTCTTCACCAGCTATCTGATGGAAAAAGCTTTTTGTAAAGTCATAGTACAGGCTGGAGACCAGTTAGGAAACCAGTTAGGAGACCAGTTAGGAAACCAGTTAGGAGACCAGTTAGGAGACCAGTTAGGAAACCAGTTAGGAGACCAGTTAGGAGACCAGTTAGGAAACCAGTTAGGAGACCAGTTAGGAAACCAGTTAGGAAACCAGTTAGGAGACCAGTTAGGAGACCAGTTAGGAAACCAGTTAGGAGACCAGTTAGGAAACCAGTTAGGAGACCAGTTAGGAGACCAGTTAGGAAACCAGTTAGGAGACCAGTTAGGAAACCAGTTACGAGACCAGTTAGGAAACCAGTTAGGAGACCAGTTAGGAGACCAGTTAGGAAACCAGTTAGGAAACCGGTTAGGAGACCAGTTAGGAGACCAGTTAGGAGATCAGTTAGGAAACCAGTTAGGAGACCAGTTAGGAAACCAGTTAGGAAACCAGTTAGGAAACCAGTTAGGAGAGCAGTTAGGAAACCAGTTAGGAGACCAGTTAGGAGACCAGTTAGGAGACCAGTTAGGAAACCAGTTAGGAGACCAGTTAGGAAACCAGTTAGGAGACCAGTTAGGAGACCAGTTAGGAAACCAGTTAGGAAACCAGTTAGGAAACCAGTTAGGAGACCAGTTAGGAGACCAGTTAGGAAACCAGTTAGGAAACCAGTTAGGAAACCAGTTAGGAGACCAGTTAGGAGACCAGTTAGGAGACCAGTTAGGAAACCAGTTAGGAGACCAGTTAGGAAACCAGTTAGGAGACCAGTTAGGAAACCAGCTAGGAAACCAGTTAGGAAACCAGTTAGGAGACCAGTTAGGAGACCAGTTAGGAAAGCAGTTAGGAGACCAGTTAGGAGACCAGTTAGGAGACCAGTTAGGAAACCAGTTAGGAGACCAGTTAGGAGACCAGTTAGGAAACCAGTTAGGAGACCAGTTAGGAAACCAGTTAGGAGACCAGTTAGGAAACCAGTTAGGAGACCAGTTAGGAAACCAGTTAGGAGACCAGTTAGGAGACCAGTTAGGAAAGCAGTTAGGAGACCAGTTAGGAGACCAGTTAGGAAACCAGTTAGGAGACCAGTTAGGAAACTGTTAGGAAGCTGTAAAGTCTTTTGACCCGGTCCACCTTCAGTAATTAATGTCAGAGGCAGAATTATTATTATTAGAATAAGTTTTCCTTGTGTCCCTCCTTCTGGAAACAGTGGAGAGCCGGAAGGAGGCAGGAGCATCTCTGAAAAATCATTTATAAACCCTGTTTCAGGTGAAAACACACTCACCTCAGTCTTTACTGTCCGGTTAGACCCTGGAACTCCCCTCAGGGGCTTTTCCAGGGTCCTCTCCATGACCCCCTGCATCCCAGTCACAACAACCAGGACCTCAGTGAACTTCCTGGAACATACTTTAACTCCCCAGACAGGATTTAGGGACCCAGTCAAAGTCCCCGAGCTCATGATTGAAAGGTTTGGCCCCAAATCGAATGTCACAGACAAGAGAAAAAGCCTCCAAACGCGTGTCACTGCTTGTAAAGTCGTGCTCACACAGGTAGAAGGCAGCTGCTAGCCGCGAGCTGCTAGCCGCTAGCCGCGAGCTGCTAGCCGCTAGCCGCGAGCTGCTAGCCGCGAGCCGCTAGCTGCTAGCCGCGAGCCGCTAGCTGCTAGCCGCGAGCCGCTAGCTGCTAGCCGCGAGCTGCTAGCTGCTAGCCGCGAGTTGCTAGCTGCTAGCCGCGAGCTGCTAGCTGCAATATATATAAAAATATCTCACCTACGTTGAGGTGATGCCACTTGGTACTTTTTCCGTACTAAACCCAACAAGCTCACTGTGTCACCTCGCTCTTACCTGCCAACCATGACCATAAAACCTAAACCTACCCGCCTTCTTACCAGCAATAACTCCTCTGGGATCCTTTGGATCCTCCTACCTTTTGACTAAGGTGCAGCTTAGCTCTTCACCAGCTATCTGATGGAAAAAGCTTTTTGTAAAGTCATAGTACAGGCTGGAGACCAGTTAGGAAACCAGTTAGGAGACCAGTTAGGAAACCAGTTAGGAGACCAGTTAGGAGACCAGTTAGGAGACCAGTTAGGAAACCAGTTAGGAGACCAGTTAGGAGACCAGTTAGGAAACCAGTTAGGAGACCAGTTAGGAAACCAGTTAGGAAACCAGTTAGGAGACCAGTTAGGAGACCAGTTAGGAAACCAGTTAGGAGACCAGTTAGGAAACCAGTTAGGAGACCAGTTAGGAGACCAGTTAGGAAACCAGTTAGGAGACCAGTTAGGAAACCAGTTACGAGACCAGTTAGGAAACCAGTTAGGAGACCAGTTAGGAGACCAGTTAGGAAACCAGTTAGGAAACCAGTTAGGAGACCAGTTAGGAGACCAGTTAGGAGATCAGTTAGGAAACCAGTTAGGAGACCAGTTAGGAAACCAGTTAGGAAACCAGTTAGGAAACCAGTTAGGAGAGCAGTTAGGAAACCAGTTAGGAGACCAGTTAGGAGACCAGTTAGGAGACCAGTTAGGAAACCAGTTAGGAGACCAGTTAGGAAACCAGTTAGGAGACCAGTTAGGAGACCAGTTAGGAAACCAGTTAGGAAACCAGTTAGGAGACCAGTTAGGAGACCAGTTAGGAGACCAGTTAGGAAACCAGTTAGGAAACCAGTTAGGAAACCAGTTAGGAGACCAGTTAGGAGACCAGTTAGGAGACCAGTTAGGAAACCAGTTAGGAGACCAGTTAGGAAACCAGTTAGGAGACCAGTTAGGAAACCAGCTAGGAAACCAGTTAGGAAACCAGTTAGGAGACCAGTTAGGAGACCAGTTAGGAAAGCAGTTAGGAGACCAGTTAGGAGACCAGTTAGGAGACCAGTTAGGAGACCAGTTAGGAAACCAGTTAGGAGACCAGTTAGGAGACCAGTTAGGAAACCAGTTAGGAGACCAGTTAGGAAACCAGTTAGGAGACCAGTTAGGAAACCAGTTAGGAGACCAGTTAGGAAACCAGTTAGGAGACCAGTTAGGAGACCAGTTAGGAAAGCAGTTAGGAGACCAGTTAGGAGACCAGTTAGGAGACCAGTTAGGAAACCAGTTAGGAGACCAGTTAGGAAACCAGTTAGGAGACCAGTTAGGAGACCAGTTAGGAAAGCAGTTAGGAGACCAGTTAGGAGACCAGTTAGGAGACCAGTTAGAAGACCAGTTAGGAGACCAGTTAGGAAACCAGTTAGGAGACCAGTTAGGAAACCAGTTAGGAGACCAGTTAGGAGACCAGTTAGGAGACCAGTTAGGAAACCAGTTAGGAGACCAGTTAGGGGACCAGTTAGGAAACCAGTTAGGAGACCAGTTAGGAAACCAGTTAGGAGACCAGTTAGGAGACCAGTTAGGAAACCAGTTAGGAGACCAGTTAGGAGACCAGTTAGGAAACCAGTTAGGAGACCAGTTAGGAGACCAGTTAGGAAACCAGTTAGGAGACCAGTTAGGAAACCAGTTAGGAGACCAGTTAGGAGACCAGTTAGGAGACCAGTTAGGAAACCAGTTAGGAAACCAGTTAGTAAACCAGTTAGGAGACCAGTTAGGAGACCAGTTAGGAAACCAGTTAGGAGAGCAGTTAGGAGACCAGTTAGGAAACCAGTTGGGAAACCAGTTAGGAAACCAGTTAGGAGACCAGTTAGGAGACCAGTTAGGAGAGCGTTGCTGTAGTGAAGGTGGGAGATGCCCATGGCCTGCAGCAGGAGCTGGGGGGCATGTTGGGTCAGGTATGGTCTGATCTTTCTTAGGTTTAGTGAGAAAAGTAGCTGTTGTTCTGTACCTGTGTGGTAATCCTCATGCCGTGTACTTTGGACTCTGGAGAACTTGAAATCCTTCTTTTTAGAGAACATGGCTTGAGGTTCCACAGTCAGAACTGTAACCTTGACATTCTCATTGGTGGCCCGCTGTGAGGCTCCTGGTCAGATGGCTTCGGCTGCTGCCTTGCTTTAAAGAGTAAAAGTCTCCCTTTTTTTCTCTCCTGACAGCTCAAAAATCCCCACAATTAAAATGAAAGATGAGCTGAGTAACTTCCAGTGTTTAACAGGAAGATGAATGGCTGCATGCCGACTGGAGAAAAGTCATTAAAAGCCTTTTCTTTCTTGTTCTCTGCTGAAAATTGGTCTCTCACCTCCCCGTGATGGTGGAGCCTCTCGGCTTTGCATAATGAACAGGGGGAGAACACAATTATTGCAATTACCCGCAGAGAGATGACCCCAATCAAGCCAGTCAAGAGAGGCAATCGTAATGAGGTACCAGACACATAAAACTCAAATTACAGTTTTTCTGTGTGATCATTAACACTGAAGAGGAGCAGCAGGGATGGGCGCTTTGCTAACAGCTTTTACCCCGTTAAATGGGCCTTTTTCTGGGGTTTTCCATGACTTTATCTCCTGCTGTGGTCGTGTTAAATGGGGAAAATCGTCGAGATGAGAAAGATTTGCATGTTAGTGAACTACAAGTGTTCCAGTTACTAGGCAACCCAAGAAGCTGAAGTTGTTCGACTCTTACTTACTTTCTGTTTGCCTGCGTTTTTGCACATATGTTCAACTTGGATTCCTGCAGCTGGTTATGTTTCGTGCAGAATGCAGCATTGCGTTGTCGTCTGTACCAACAGGAGAGGGGAGCGTGGGAGCACTGGATTAACACCCTGGTTTCAGGGGAAAAAAACACTTTGTCCAAACTGTACCAAAACACAGTCCGAAACCAGTCCAAACTGTACCAAAACACAGTCCGAAACCAGTCCAAACTGTACCAAAACACAGTCCGAAACCAGTCCAAACTGTACCAAAACACAGTCTAAAACCAGTCCAAACTGGTCTAAAACACAGTCCGAAACCAGTCCAAACTATACCAAAACACAGTCCGAAACCAGTCCAAACTGTACCAAAACACAGTCCGAAAGCAGTCCAAACTGTACCAAAACACAGTCCGAAACCAGTCCAAACTGTACCAAAACACAGTCCGAAAGCAGTCCAAACTGTACCAAAACACAGTCCGAAAGCAGTCCAAACTGTACCAAAACAGAGTCCGAAACCAGTCCAAACTGTACCAAAACACAGTCTAAAACCAGTCCAAACTGTACCAAAACACAGTCTGAGACCAGTCCAAACTGTAGCAAAACACAGTCCGAAACCAGTCCAAACTGTACCAAAACACAGTCTAAAACCAGTCCAAACTGTACCAAAACACAGTCTGAAACCAGTCCAAACTGGTCTAAAACAGTCCGAAACCAGTCCAAACTGTACCAAAACACAGTCTGAAACCAGTCCAAACTGTACCAAAACACAGTCTAAAACCAGTCCAAACTGTACCAAAACACAGTCCGAAACCAGTCCAAACTGTACCAAAACACAGTCTAAAACCAGTCCAAACTGTACCAAAACACAGTCCGAAACAAGTCCAAACTGTACCAAAACACAGTCCGAAACCAGTCCAAACTGTACCAAAACACAGTCTGAAACCAGTCCAAACTGTACCAAAACACAGTCTGAAACCAGTCCAAACTGTACCAAAACACAGTCTAAAACCAGTCCAAACTGTACCAAAACACAGTCCGAAACAAGTCCAAACTGTACCAAAACACAGTCCGAAACCAGTCCAAACTGTACCAAAACACAGTCTGAAACCAGTCCAAACTGTACCAAAACACAGTCTGAAACCAGTCCAAACTGTACCAAAACACAGTCCGAAACCAGTCCAAACTGTACCAAAACACAGTCTGAAACCAGTCCAAACTGTACCAAAACACAGTTTAAAACCAGTCCAAACTGTACCAAAACACAGTCCGAAACCAGTCCAAACTGTACCAAAACACAGTCTAAAACCAGTCCAAACTGTACCAAAACACAGTCCGAAACCAGTCCAAACTGTACCAAAACACAGTCTAAAACCAGTCCAAACTGTACCAAAACACAGTCTGAAACCAGTCCAAACTGTACCAAAACACAGTCTAAAACCAGTCCAAACTGTACCAAAACACAGTCTGAAACCAGTCCAAACTGTACCAAAACACAGTCCGAAACCAGTCCAAACTGTACCAAAACACAGTCCGAAACCAGACCAAACTGTACCAAAACAGTCCGAAACCAGTCCAAACTGTACCAAAACACAGTCCGAAACCAGTCCAAACTGTACCAAAACACAGTCTTAAATCAGTCCAAACTGGTCTAAAACAGTCCGAAACCAGTCCAAACTGTACCAAAACACAGTCTTAAATCAGTCCAAACTGTACCAAAACACAGTCTAAAACCAGTCCAAACTGTACCAAAACACAGTCCGAAACCAGACCAAACTGTACCAAAACAGTCCGAAACCAGTCCAAACTGTACCAAAACACAGTCTTAAATCAGTCCAAACTGGTCTAAAACAGTCCGAAACCAGTCCAAACTGTACCAAAACACAGTCCGAAACCAGTCCAAACTGTACCAAAACACAGTCCGAAACCAGTCCAAACTGGTCTAAAACAGTCCGAGACCAGTCCAAACTGTACCAAAACACAGTCTGAAACCAGTCCAAACTGTACCAAAACACAGTCCGAAACCAGTCCAAACTGTACCAAAACACAGTCCGAAACCAGTCCAAACTGTACCAAAACACAGTCTAAAACCAGTCCAAACTGGTCTAAAACACAGTCCGAAACCAGTCCAAACTGTACCAAAACACAGTCCGAAACCAGTCCAAACTGTACCAAAACACAGTCCGAAAGCAGTCCAAACTGTACCAAAACACAGTCTGAAACCAGTCCAAACTGTACAAAAACACAGTCCGAAACCAGTCCAAACTGTACCAAAACACAGTCCGAAACCAGTCCAAACTGTACCAAAACACAGTCTAAAACCAGTCCAAACTGTACCAAAACACAGTCTAAAACCAGTCCAAACTGGTCTAAAACAGTCCGAAACCAGTCCAAACTGTACCAAAACACAGTCCGAAACCAGTCCAAACTGTACCAAAACACAGTCTGAAACCAGTCCAAACTGTACCAAAACACAATCTGAAACCAGTCCAAACTGTACCAAAACACAGTCTAAAACCAGTCCAAACTGTACCAAAACACAGTCTAAAACCAGTCCAAACTGGTCTAAAACAGTCCGATTCCAGTCCAAACTGTACCAAAACACAGTCCGAAACCAGTCCAAACTGTACCAAAACACAGTCTGAAACCAGTCCAAACTGTACCAAAACACAGTCTAAAACCAGTCCAAACTGTACCAAAACACAGTCTAAAACCAGTCCAAACTGGTCTAAAACAGTCCGAAACCAGTCCAAACTGTACCAAAACACAGTCTAAAACCAGTCCAAACTGGTCTAAAACAGTCCGAAACCAGTCCAAACTGTACCAAAACACAGTCTGAAACCAGTCCAAACTGTACCAAAACACAGTCTAAAACCAGTCCAAACTGTACCAAAACACAGTCTAAAACCAGTCCAAACTGGTCTAAAACAGTCCGAAACCAGTCCAAACTGTACCAAAACACAGTCTAAAACCAGTCCAAACTGTACCAAAACACAGTCCGAAACCAGTCCAAACTGTACCAAAACACAGTCCGAAACCAGTCCAAACAGTACCAAAGCACAGTCTAAAACCAGTCCAAACTGGACCAAAACACAGTCCGAAACCAGTCCAAACTGTACCAAAACACAGTCTGAAACCAGTCCAAACTGTACCAAAACACAGTCTGAAACCAGTCCAAACTGGTCTAAAACAGTCCAAAACCAGTCCAAACTGTACCAAAAGACAGTCCGAAACCAGTCCAAACTGGTCTAAAACACAGTCTGAAACCAGTCCAAACTGGTCTAAAACAGTCCAAAACCAGTCCAAACTGTACCAAAACACAGTCCGAAACCAGTCCAAACTGTACTAAAACACAGTCCGAAACCAGTCCAAACTGTACCAAAACACAGTCTGAAACCAGTCCAAACTGGTCTAAAACAGTCCGAAACCAGTCCAAACTGTACCAAAACACAGTCCGAAACCAGTCCAAACTGTACCAAAACACAGTCTGAAACCAGTCCAAACTGGTCTAAAACAGTCCGAAACCAGTCCAAACTGTACCAAAACACAGTCTAAAACCAGTCCAAACAGTACCAAAACACAGTCTAAAACCAGTCCAAACAGTACCAAAACACAGTCTAAAACCAGTCCAAACTGTACCAAAACACAGTCTGAAACCAGTCCAAACTGTACCAAAACACAGTCTGAAACCAGTCCAAACTGGTCTAAAACAGTCCGAAACCAGTCCAAACTGTACCAAAACACAGTCCGAAACCAGTCCAAACTGTACCAAAACACAGTCCGAAACCAGTCCAAACTGTACCAAAACACAGTCCGAAACCAGTCCAAACTGTACCAAAACACAGTCTAAAACCAGTCCAAACTGGTCTAAAACAGTCCGAAACCAGTCCAAACTGTACCAAAACACAGTCTAAAACCAGTCCAAACTGGTCTAAAACAGTCCGAAACCAGTCCAAACTGTACCAAAACACAGTCTGAAACCAGTCCAAACTGTACCAAAACACAGTCTAAAACCAGTCCAAACTGTACCAAAACACAGTCTAAAACCAGTCCAAACTGTACCAAAACACAGTCTTAAATCAGTCCAAACTGGTCTAAAACAGTCCGAAACCAGTCCAAACTGTACCAAAACACAGTCTTAAATCAGTCCAAACTGTACCAAAACACAGTCTAAAACCAGTCCAAACTGTACCAAAACACAGTCCGAAACCAGACCAAACTGTACCAAAACAGTCCGAAACCAGTCCAAACTGTACCAAAACACAGTCTTAAATCAGTCCAAACTGGTCTAAAACAGTCCGAAACCAGTCCAAACTGTACCAAAACACAGTCCGAAACCAGTCCAAACTGTACCAAAACACAGTCCGAAACCAGTCCAAACTGGTCTAAAACAGTCCGAGACCAGTCCAAACTGTACCAAAACACAGTCTGAAACCAGTCCAAACTGTACCAAAACACAGTCCGAAACCAGTCCAAACTGTACCAAAACACAGTCTAAAACCAGTCCAAACTGGTCTAAAACACAGTCCGAAACCAGTCCAAACTGTACCAAAACACAGTCCGAAACCAGTCCAAACTGTACCAAAACACAGTCCGAAAGCAGTCCAAACTGTACCAAAACACAGTCTGAAACCAGTCCAAACTGTACAAAAACACAGTCCGAAACCAGTCCAAACTGTACCAAAACACAGTCCGAAACCAGTCCAAACTGTACCAAAACACAGTCTAAAACCAGTCCAAACTGTACCAAAACACAGTCTAAAACCAGTCCAAACTGGTCTAAAACAGTCCGAAACCAGTCCAAACTGTACCAAAACACAGTCCGAAACCAGTCCAAACTGTACCAAAACACAGTCTGAAACCAGTCCAAACTGTACCAAAACACAATCTGAAACCAGTCCAAACTGTACCAAAACACAGTCTAAAACCAGTCCAAACTGTACCAAAACACAGTCTAAAACCAGTCCAAACTGGTCTAAAACAGTCCGATTCCAGTCCAAACTGTACCAAAACACAGTCCGAAACCAGTCCAAACTGTACCAAAACACAGTCTGAAACCAGTCCAAACTGTACCAAAACACAGTCTAAAACCAGTCCAAACTGGTCTAAAACAGTCCGAAACCAGTCCAAACTGTACCAAAACACAGTCTAAAACCAGTCCAAACTGGTCTAAAACAGTCCGAAACCAGTCCAAACTGTACCAAAACACATTCTGAAACCAGTCCAAACTGTACCAAAACACAGTCTAAAACCAGTCCAAACTGTACCAAAACACAGTCTAAAACCAGTCCAAACTGGTCTAAAACAGTCCGAAACCAGTCCAAACTGTACCAAAACACAGTCTAAAACCAGTCCAAACTGTACCAAAACACAGTCCGAAACCAGTCCAAACTGTACCAAAACACAGTCCGAAACCAGTCCAAACAGTACCAAAGCACAGTCTAAAACCAGTCCAAACTGGACCAAAACACAGTCCGAAACCAGTCCAAACTGTACCAAAACACAGTCTGAAACCAGTCCAAACTGTACCAAAACACAGTCTGAAACCAGTCCAAACTGGTCTAAAACAGTCCAAAACCAGTCCAAACTGTACCAAAAGACAGTCCGAAACCAGTCCAAACTGGTCTAAAACACAGTCTGAAACCAGTCCAAACTGGTCTAAAACAGTCCAAAACCAGTCCAAACTGTACCAAAACACAGTCCGAAACCAGTCCAAACTGTACTAAAACACAGTCCGAAACCAGTCCAAACTGTACCAAAACACAGTCTGAAACCAGTCCAAACTGGTCTAAAACAGTCCGAAACCAGTCCAAACTGTACCAAAACACAGTCCGAAACCAGTCCAAACTGTACCAAAACACAGTCTGAAACCAGTCCAAACTGTACCAAAACACAGTCTGAAACCAGTCCAAACTGGTCTAAAACAGTCCGAAACCAGTCCAAACTGTACCAAAACACAGTCTAAAACCAGTCCAAACAGTACCAAAACACAGTCTAAAACCAGTCCAAACAGTACCAAAACACAGTCTAAAACCAGTCCAAACTGTACCAAAACACAGTCTGAAACCAGTCCAAACTGTACCAAAACACAGTCTGAAACCAGTCCAAACTGGTCTAAAACAGTCCGAAACCAGTCCAAACTGTACCAAAACACAGTCCGAAACCAGTCCAAACTGTACCAAAACACAGTCCGAAACCAGTCCAAACTGTACCAAAACACAGTCCGAAACCAGTCCAAACTGTACCAAAACACAGTCTAAAACCAGTCCAAACTGGTCTAAAACACAGTCCGAAACCAGTCCAAACTGTACCAAAACACAGTCCGAAACCAGTCCAAACTGTACCAAAACACAGTCCGAAACCAGTCCAAACTGTACCAAAACACAGTCTAAAACCAGTCCAAACTGTACCAAAACACAGTCCGAAACAAGTCCAAACTGTACCAAAACACAGTCCGAAACCAGTCCAAACTGTACCAAAACACAGTCTGAAACCAGTCCAAACTGTACCAAAACACAGTCTGAAACCAGTCCAAACTGTACCAAAACACAGTCTAAAACCAGTCCAAACTGTACCAAAACACAGTCCGAAACAAGTCCAAACTGTACCAAAACACAGTCCGAAACCAGTCCAAACTGTACCAAAACACAGTCTGAAACCAGTCCAAACTGTACCAAAACACAGTCTGAAACCAGTCCAAACTGTACCAAAACACAGTCCGAAACCAGTCCAAACTGTACCAAAACACAGTCTGAAACCAGTCCAAACTGTACCAAAACACAGTTTAAAACCAGTCCAAACTGTACCAAAACACAGTCCGAAACCAGTCCAAACTGTACCAAAACACAGTCTAAAACCAGTCCAAACTGTACCAAAACACAGTCCGAAACCAGTCCAAACTGTACCAAAACACAGTCTAAAACCAGTCCAAACTGTACCAAAACACAGTCTGAAACCAGTCCAAACTGTACCAAAACACAGTCTAAAACCAGTCCAAACTGTACCAAAACACAGTCTGAAACCAGTCCAAACTGTACCAAAACACAGTCCGAAACCAGTCCAAACTGTACCAAAACACAGTCCGAAACCAGACCAAACTGTACCAAAACAGTCCGAAACCAGTCCAAACTGTACCAAAACACAGTCCGAAACCAGTCCAAACTGTACCAAAACACAGTCTTAAATCAGTCCAAACTGGTCTAAAACAGTCCGAAACCAGTCCAAACTGTACCAAAACACAGTCTTAAATCAGTCCAAACTGTACCAAAACACAGTCTAAAACCAGTCCAAACTGTACCAAAACACAGTCCGAAACCAGACCAAACTGTACCAAAACAGTCCGAAACCAGTCCAAACTGTACCAAAACACAGTCTTAAATCAGTCCAAACTGGTCTAAAACAGTCCGAAACCAGTCCAAACTGTACCAAAACACAGTCCGAAACCAGTCCAAACTGTACCAAAACACAGTCCGAAACCAGTCCAAACTGGTCTAAAACAGTCCGAGACCAGTCCAAACTGTACCAAAACACAGTCCGAAACCAGTCCAAACTGTACCAAAACACAGTCCGAAACCAGTCCAAACTGTACCAAAACACAGTCCGAAACCAGTCCAAACTGTACCAAAACACAGTCTAAAACCAGTCCAAACTGGTCTAAAACACAGTCCGAAACCAGTCCAAACTGTACCAAAACACAGTCCGAAACCAGTCCAAACTGTACCAAAACACAGTCCGAAAGCAGTCCAAACTGTACCAAAACACAGTCTGAAACCAGTCCAAACTGTACAAAAACACAGTCCGAAACCAGTCCAAACTGTACCAAAACACAGTCCGAAACCAGTCCAAACTGTACCAAAACACAGTCTAAAACCAGTCCAAACTGTACCAAAACACAGTCTAAAACCAGTCCAAACTGGTCTAAAACAGTCCGAAACCAGTCCAAACTGTACCAAAACACAGTCCGAAACCAGTCCAAACTGTACCAAAACACAGTCTGAAACCAGTCCAAACTGTACCAAAACACAATCTGAAACCAGTCCAAACTGTACCAAAACACAGTCTAAAACCAGTCCAAACTGTACCAAAACACAGTCTAAAACCAGTCCAAACTGGTCTAAAACAGTCCGATTCCAGTCCAAACTGTACCAAAACACAGTCCGAAACCAGTCCAAACTGTACCAAAACACAGTCTGAAACCAGTCCAAACTGTACCAAAACACAGTCTAAAACCAGTCCAAACTGTACCAAAACACAGTCTAAAACCAGTCCAAACTGGTCTAAAACAGTCCGAAACCAGTCCAAACTGTACCAAAACACAGTCTAAAACCAGTCCAAACTGGTCTAAAACAGTCCGAAACCAGTCCAAACTGTACCAAAACACAGTCTGAAACCAGTCCAAACTGTACCAAAACACAGTCTAAAACCAGTCCAAACTGTACCAAAACACAGTCTAAAACCAGTCCAAACTGGTCTAAAACAGTCCGAAACCAGTCCAAACTGTACCAAAACACAGTCTAAAACCAGTCCAAACTGTACCAAAACACAGTCCGAAACCAGTCCAAACTGTACCAAAACACAGTCCGAAACCAGTCCAAACAGTACCAAAGCACAGTCTAAAACCAGTCCAAACTGGACCAAAACACAGTCCGAAACCAGTCCAAACTGTACCAAAACACAGTCTGAAACCAGTCCAAACTGTACCAAAACACAGTCTGAAACCAGTCCAAACTGGTCTAAAACAGTCCAAAACCAGTCCAAACTGTACCAAAAGACAGTCCGAAACCAGTCCAAACTGGTCTAAAACACAGTCTGAAACCAGTCCAAACTGGTCTAAAACAGTCCAAAACCAGTCCAAACTGTACCAAAACACAGTCCGAAACCAGTCCAAACTGTACTAAAACACAGTCCGAAACCAGTCCAAACTGTACCAAAACACAGTCTGAAACCAGTCCAAACTGGTCTAAAACAGTCCGAAACCAGTCCAAACTGTACCAAAACACAGTCCGAAACCAGTCCAAACTGTACCAAAACACAGTCTGAAACCAGTCCAAACTGTACCAAAACACAGTCTGAAACCAGTCCAAACTGGTCTAAAACAGTCCGAAACCAGTCCAAACTGTACCAAAACACAGTCTAAAACCAGTCCAAACAGTACCAAAACACAGTCTAAAACCAGTCCAAACAGTACCAAAACACAGTCTAAAACCAGTCCAAACTGTACCAAAACACAGTCTGAAACCAGTCCAAACTGTACCAAAACACAGTCTGAAACCAGTCCAAACTGGTCTAAAACAGTCCGAAACCAGTCCAAACTGTACCAAAACACAGTCCGAAACCAGTCCAAACTGTACCAAAACACAGTCCGAAACCAGTCCAAACTGTACCAAAACACAGTCCGAAACCAGTCCAAACTGTACCAAAACACAGTCTAAAACCAGTCCAAACTGGTCTAAAACACAGTCCGAAACCAGTCCAAACTGTACCAAAACACAGTCCGAAACCAGTCCAAACTGTACCAAAACACAGTCCGAAACCAGTCCAAACTGTACCAAAACACAGTCCGAAACCAGTCCAAACTGTACCAAAACACAGTCCGAAACCAGTCCAAACTGTACCAAAACACAGTCCGAAACCAGTCCAAACTGTACCAAAACACAGTCTAAAACCAGTCCAAACTGTACCAAAACACAGTCTGAGACCAGTCCAAACTGTAGCAAAACACAGTCCGAAACCAGTCCAAACTGTACCAAAACACAGTCTGAAACCAGTCCAAACTGTACCAAAACACAGTCTGAAACCAGTCCAAACTGGTCTAAAACAGTCCGAAACCAGTCCAAACTGTACCAAAACACAGTCTAAAACCAGTCCAAACAGTACCAAAACACAGTCTAAAACCAGTCCAAACAGTACCAAAACACAGTCTAAAACCAGTCCAAACTGTACCAAAACACAGTCTGAAACCAGTCCAAACTGTACCAAAACACAGTCTGAAACCAGTCCAAACTGGTCTAAAACAGTCCGAAACCAGTCCAAACTGTACCAAAACACAGTCCGAAACCAGTCCAAACTGTACCAAAACACAGTCCGAAACCAGTCCAAACTGTACCAAAACACAGTCCGAAACCAGTCCAAACTGTACCAAAACACAGTCTAAAACCAGTCCAAACTGGTCTAAAACACAGTCCGAAACCAGTCCAAACTGTACCAAAACACAGTCCGAAACCAGTCCAAACTGTACCAAAACACAGTCCGAAAGCAGTCCAAACTGTACCAAAACACAGTCCGAAACCAGTCCAAACTGTACCAAAACACAGTCCGAAACCAGTCCAAACTGTACCAAAACACAGTCCGAAACCAGTCCAAACTGTACCAAAACACAGTCTAAAACCAGTCCAAACTGTACCAAAACACAGTCTGAGACCAGTCCAAACTGTAGCAAAACACAGTCCGAAACCAGTCCAAACTGTACCAAAACACAGTCTAAAACCAGTCCAAACTGTACCAAAACACAGTCTGAAACCAGTCCAAACTGGTCTAAAACAGTCCGAAACCAGTCCAAACTGTACCAAAACACAGTCCGAAACCAGTCCAAACTGTACCAAAACACAGTCTAAAACCAGTCCAAACTGTACCAAAACACAGTCTAAAACCAGTCCTAACTGGTCTAAAACAGTCCGAAACCAGTCCAAACTGTACCAAAACACAGTCCGAAACCAGTCCAAACTGTACCAAAACACAGTCCGAAACCAGTCCAAACTGTACCAAAACACAGTCTGAAACCAGTCCAAACTGTACCAAAACACAGTCCGAAACCAGTCCAAACTGTACCAAAACACAGTCTAAAACCAGTCCAAACTGTACCAAAACACAGTCTGAAACCAGTCCAAACTGTACCAAAACACAGTCCGAAACTAGTCCAAACTGTACCAAAACCAGAGACCATTCACGGCATCTGCAAAGGTGCTAAACTTAGGATGCAGTTACTGTAAGTAATGCACAGAGGGGGCTTGTTCTTGACAGGCTGATGGGTGGATTGGGGCAGCTTCACCGGGTTGTTTTGGTGAGGTAAATCTGAGCTGATCTAACCTAATCTACCTAACCCTAACTTTGGGTACTGACCAAAGGACCCGTTTAGCTATTGACATGCTAGCATTAGCTAATTAGCAGGAAACACAAAGGACTGTTGCTTTCTTTGCTGTGTTACCATAGCGTACATTGGCACAGTAAAGGTGAACCTCTGGGGAACGTGAATGTCGTGGTTTGAAAGACATTTTCACAAATAAAGACCAGACTGATGGCCGTGAGACTTTGAAACGCTCCGTCCTGACAGGATGATTCAGGACTAAATGGAATCCAGAGGTCAGTGGCGTCGCCCTGGTTTCCTCACAGACGAGTCAGTGTCAGCAGCGGTGCTTTCCCATTGCTGGCAGTCTCAGCTGTCTAAGGAAGCAGTAACTTTCTCTGGCTTTAACTGCTCTGAGGTGAGAGGTCAGGCTTTCCCTGCACTTGTAGCAACAGATAACTGCAAACAGCTGAGAGGAGCTGACGCAGCGGTCTGTGCTTGGTTTGGATTTAGATTTGAGAAACTAAGGCTGTTGCATCATGTTTTGTTGCCCAGATTTTGTTCCCATTTTGAGCTGACTGACGATGGGATGGGCTCCAGCCCCCCCCGACTGATGCATAGAAAATGGATGGATGTCTTCTCACCAGCTGAGGAAATGAGCCTCTCTGTTTCCTCTCTTATCTCCTTTGACAAAGGAAACACACATCCTTCACGACATAAAGTCCTTTATTCTAATGCAGTTAGGCGGATTCCCAGAGTGAAGACAGCAGGGAGCACAACTGCTCTTTATGTGGCAGGGATAAAGAGGGGCATTTTTCACTGTTTTCGCCACATTTTCAGTGGGATATTCTTGTTTATATAAAGTCAGAACAGACGGGGTAAAGCAACTTTGCAGCATCTTTGAGCGTTTTACTTCATCTTTCATCAAGAAGTCTTTAGGAAAATTAAAGATAGTTGTAATAATTCTTTTGACTTTGACTCCAGCTCAGCCTGAGCTTTAACTTCAGTGCCTCACAATCCCTCAGACGTTTCCTACGTTTGCATTAAGGTTTGCTTTAATGTGCATTTTGAAGGTACACATTGGATAGGGTTGATGGAAATGTTTGAGTAATAGGAACACTGAGTCCACAGCCATGTGGAGTGTCAGCTGCAGTTTACCGATGGGTCTGAATTCCCTCAAAAGTTGAATGGAAACATGTCAAACAAATGTAGCGTCCCACGTCACACCGTTTTCAAACCGAATGTGCACACAGAGGAGCACAGAAGCAGCATTTGGATGTGCCACTGGGATTTCACGGAGCTGTTCGGTGTTAAAAACAGCTGAGCTGCTGCTCTGTTCTGCTGTGAAATCATTGGAAACACAGCAACCGCGCTCTGGATGATGCTCACACTCGTTTTCCTGATGTATTTGGAGGATTTAGACAGTTTTCTACTTACTGAAGTGAAGCAGCAGACTGTAAAAACACCATTAACACTTATTTGTGACGTGTTGGGGTGAATTTAATTTAGTTTTTCGTGAAACTGAAACTGACAGTGTTGGTTTTGGTGGTTTCTGAGGAGGTGATGGGCTCAAATGGGAAGATATTATCCTGATATCCTGAGTTCTTCATGGTTCTGAGCGTGATGATAATATCTTTGCACGGCAGCATTCGTTAGCTTCTGCAACAATACAATCATTCAACTGTGCCCCACTGAAAATTAGCCCCTCGTTGTTGAATTTGAAGTTAAAAATTCTTTTACAGCCTCCTCTGTCCGCTCTGATGACAGAGCATCAGTCACAGGAGGTCAGCACGGTCAGGCTGGAAGAGCTTCGATTACCCATCATCCCACGACCTCAGCAGCTCGTGTCATCCGTCCGAGATGAGTGGCCGTCGCCACGGTGACCTCATCCTTGTGTGGGGACACAAAGGTAACCTTTGTGCTGAGGTTCCCCAGAGAGGAGCAGCATGAACCAGATCCATTCAGGATCTGGCTTTGGTTACTACACACAGGATTTTCTTGAGCTTATTTTTGTGTTTTCAGGGCCTTTCTGGTTCCCTCTCACAGTCAAAGACGTGCACGTTATTCTGTTGCCTTCTTATCTGCTGTCTGCCAGTCTGGGGATGGAGTCTCGACTTGTCCAGCAGGAACAGAGTGGACGGCTCCTTGTAGATTCATATTGATTAGAAACAAACTTTTTCTGTTTTCACCACATTTTTCTCAAAAGTTGGAGCCAGTTCGAACCAAAGGTGAAGCTTGTAAAAGGGAAACATACAGATGGGCCGAAGAAGACGTCTAAGTTCTACATTAGCCCAGGAATTTACCTGCTTTTAATGATGCATTTGTGTGGCTACAACAAGTATACTTTGCTGTTTTTTTAAATCTTTTTAAGTTTCGGTTGCGCAGGTCCTCAGGAAATAACAGAAGTGTAAAGGTCTTTGTTTAGGGGCCTTAAATGCTGTCTGATTTCACTGCTGCGCCTTCTAGTGGAATCATCCAGTAACAAACGAAGCTCAGGTGCAACTATGCAAACTATTACAGCATCAGCAGAGCCATTTGCCCACATAATTACAGCCTTATGAACTGGGTCTGAGAGCCAGAATAGTTTTCCTCTGCAGAACAGCAGCAGCTCCAGTTTCTGACAGCAGCGAGGCTCTGTGATCGATGAGGACTGGATAACCATTTTCTGGAAGTTTTTTATGATTTGTCTTCTTTTCTTCAGTAGCCTCCTCCTCTCCTCTCCTCACGGTCTTTATATCCTCCCACACAGGCAGAGCTGAGACACTTTATCAACCACAAGGTCACAAAGATGAAAGAAATGGATCCAAAATCTGAAGATGACTGTGAGGGATGCTTTGTTGTGGGAGAAGTCAGCACAGAGTGTGTCTCTATAAAAGAAAATGGGTGTTTTTTCTGTCACATGAACATAAAGACTTGTCACTAATATTTCCAGCAGCTTTTTAAACATGGAATACGTGTAAACTCATGTGTTTGTTAAGCAAAATGCTCCTGGTGTGGATTGTTTCATGAAGGTAGGCCACTTCTCTGCTGGCCTAAAAAATATCTGAATCACAGACTGATCTTAATTATATTTTGTCCATGAATACTTATTAAATAACTCCAAATAGTCCAAATGTCCTCTTCCTTTCATCGTTTTTCTCCTGGTCGCGCTGTTTCCAGACGTGAATTTTCATATTAAAACATCTAACCAATCACATTTCAGCTATCATTTGTTGCTAGGGTCAAAGAAATCTGCCCGGAAGCCTTCACCCTGTCGCATAAAATAAGCGTCGATTAAACTGTTGCTTCAACCAATCAGATTTTGAGTTGGCGACATCGAGGCCTTCGGTGACGTCAGCATATTCGTACTCTCTGATTGGATAGTAAGAGAGTGAACTAGCCAGAGCTAGCAAACTGCATCTGTAGCGAGCGGCACGAGCAAAAATATAGTTGTGTTGATTTTATAACTGTTTTGTCAACCCACAATGGCCGAAGGAGGAGAATAAATTAATTTAAAACTTTAAAACTTATGAAACTTATGCCAGAAATAGACAGGGCAGGCTTAACTTTTAGCATTAGCTTGGATGGCGACAGAAAAAGACTTCTTGATGGAACTGAACCGGATCATTTCTAAGACAGAGTAACAAGGAAAGAAATGAGGATGGATTTTGTGTACAAATAATCAGGATTTTTGGGGAGTAAAATGTTGCTATTTTAATAAATAATGAGGTTGTTATTGATGCTTTTTTATGTGTGTGGCAGCTGTAGCTGCAGCAGAAGAAGACTTAAATTCACTTAAATGCACCCTGGGTTTGTTTCTTCAGTAAATGCATTTATTCTGGCTACATGAGCAGCTCTTTATGTTGCATTCCTGCATACAAAGATGATTTTTACAGCCATAAAATAGTTGTTGAGGGTGGATTGATTCAGACAGAGCACTACTGAAGGCCACGGTGTGAAATGCACGGTGCAACATCCATGATGTGACATCCAGGGTGTGAAGGTGCCACATGCTAATTACATCTATAGTTTTTTTTAAGCTACTGAACATAGAATTAACTCCATAAATCTCGACCAAAGCACATCACAAAACAGCAAAGCAGGAGTAAAACCGTCCCAGAGCGTTCATCTTTACAGGATGCTACATGTTCTTCTTCATGTTCTCCGCTCATCAGCAGTTCAGTCCAGCCTGGTCTGGTCTGGCAGCCTGGAAGGAGGTGGAGCCAAACCACAGGAAGGTATACGGCATCACCGTCCAGTTCCAACAGCTGAAATCCTGACCCTCAGAAACACTGGAGGTACACATTAGAAAGCACTTGGTTAAGGTTTGGCATCAAAAACAAGGTGTTTAAGCTTAGGAAAACATCCCGGCTTGCATCAGAACAGAAACTGTAATCACTCTCCCATCAAAGTGTCCGTTTCCTGGAGTCCTGCGGAGCTCAGGAACCCAGGAACCATCATCCTGCTGAGCTACGTTACGCAGAAAGTCGTGCAGGAAGTTCTGTGACGTGAGCCTGAACTGGACGCTGTGCAGATTCATATCAGTCAGGAGCCGATCAATCAACCAAATCAGCACTGATGGGCCTCAGCAGAGCTGCTGGTGATCAGATGCAGCTTCATGCTGACGCCGAACAGCTTGGTTTCATCACGGGATACATTTAATCTGTTCCAGAGCAGCAATAACTCAGACAGTCAGCTGATCATTAAGCCAATCGAGCCTAAAGATAAACATAATGAATACATGCTGCTCTCTGCCCCTCAGTTCCTATAAACGCTGCTGTTCTGGTGAATAAGCTGTGGAAATAAAGCTCTGCCCCCCCCCCTGGCAGGAGATCAGCACTCTTCCTGTTAGTTATGAGGGATGAAAGGAGCAAAAACTAATGATAAAAGCACGTAAACTGGGCTGAAAATGCATGAAAAGGTAGAAAAGAACTTAATTTAAAGCAGATTTACAGAGAAAACAGGGTCATCATTTACAGAGTTACATTCATCATGATTTATGTGCAACAAATCCGCTGTTTGGGTGTTTAATGATGTTGATCTGATAATCAGCTGGGCTGTGATGTCATCATTTACACCATCCAACAGACATGAATCATTTACAACAGGTCACTCTGACCCACACCAGCAGCCCTGACTTCTCATTTTTCCAGGCTGGAAGTCACAAAAGTGTCTCCTGGATGCTGTAAACAGTTAAGTTTAACAGTCTATCCTCCACTTTTCAGGCCACCAGCCTTCATTTTATCACTGTTTGTTACTTCCATCCTCGAGTGAACCTTCCTGATGGTGACGCATGGCTCTGTTTGGGAATCATGACTCTTTTAATCGATTCAGCTTCAAAATGATCAAGTTTTTTTTTTACTCCTTTTTGTAATAATCTAAAACAAATGTCCTCTGCTTCCTTTATTTCCTCCTTTAGGCAACACTGGAGCGTCCTTTATGGAAGATGAACTGCTTGCAGCCGAAGCTTTATTAGCTTTTTAAGGGGAACTCCGGTATTTTTAAACCTAGACCTATGTGGCTACTTGCGGCTAACGGAGGGAATTCTACAGCTTGGTGAAAGTCGGCGTCCTTCAGAAGATATTTATATAACTGGAGATCCATATAACGGAGTGAACGGGGCTTAGAGCCTCTAAATAAGGCATTATCTGTCTTTATTTCACCAATACTTTAAGAAGAATGAATGAATGAACGTGTGCTATAGCTCTGTTAGCTCATAGCTGCTGTTATGTGGCTACTTGCAGCTATAGGAGAGCTAACGGAGGGATTTCTACTCAGGCACTCTACTGGGACCACTTCATCCATGTGGTTCTGCATTTGTTTTGAGGGCTAAAAGTCTTGGATGAAGGCTCAGAGGTTCCTTATGGGGTTCTGGGAGTTTTGCTTCTATGAGGGTTTTTGGGCTCTAAGAGTCTGGATGTTTGAGGAGAATTAATCCCTGTGGAGAACAGTTTTTAAAGGAGGTTCTCTATGGGTCATTCTGGGGTTCCAGGTCTTATTAATCCGTCTTCATGCATGATTTGTTTGGGTTTTATGGTCATTGTGGAGGTCTTGAAGTAAATATTTAAATAGTTAAATATCCTGCCATGTTGCACAAAACTATCAGCAGCAAACTGTGAAGTTAGCCGACTGTCACAGAGCACGGAGTGAATAAACTGTGCTGCAGGGGGGCACCAAACTGTAGATTTACCTCCGTTAGCCGCAAGTAGCCACATAACGGCAGCTATGAGCTAACAGAGCTATGAGCTAACAGCAGCTATGAGCTAACAGAGCTATGAGCTAACAGCAGCTATGAGCTAACAGCAGCTATGAGCTAACAGAGCTATGAGCTAACAGCAGCCATGAGCTAACAGAGCTATGAGCTAACAGCAGCTATGAGCTAACAGCAGCTATGAGCTAACGGAGAAAGCTTTCAATATCTTTCCTTTTACTTTGACTATTTTTGGGAGTTTTTTAAGAGACTTTGTCAGATAACCAGAAACATTAAGGACTTAAGATGCCTGGCTTCCCTTCACTTGTATCCCTCCATTAAAGCAGCGTTCAGGTGACATCAGGTGGGTTTGATCAGCTCATCAGAGGCTCATTGCAGCTGTTGCTCGCCTCCATGTTTCCAGCAGATTGTTGCTGTGATGGTGGTGAATTTAAAGGTTTCCACAGGACTAGGAGCAGAAAGTGAACTGGATCTGAAGACTTGTTGTGTTCAGAAACAGGTTTTAAAGCGTGGAAAACAGAGTTCATGCTGCATGTAAACGGAGACGTTGTGTTTATGTAAGAAGCTGATAAGATGGATTCTTTTCTTTAGCGCCTCCAACCAAAATCAATAAAGTGCAGCGCGACTCGGCAGGTTGGTTACCTTCTCACCTCTGAACAAAGGCGCCGCAGTAAATTACACATGTGGAACTAATTACTGCGAGCCGTAAACCTGTCCACAGAGGACAGGAGGAAGGGCAGCAGGGAAGGAGAGAGCCACTTAGAGAAATAAGAAGAAGAAGAGGAAATACAGACTGACCACAGCATCTTTGATTTTCATGGTTTTATCTGTTTTCAGTTTGTTTCTAAACATGAACATTTCACTTTTATTTAGAAATATCCGTTCAATAATGTAGAAATATAAAGGGGGGGGTAATTACAACTAAGAAATGTTTATTAAAATCCCTAAATGAGAAAATGAATTGAAGCTCTTGATTTATCTTGCTTTCCACGTTCCTGTGTGTAGATTTTATATTTTACTAAAACTGCTCCAGATGCTCAGAGGAGCTCAGGATTAAGTAGCTTTAATTGTCTTTTTGCTTCGGGGAGGAAATGACCCAGAAGTATCCGAACCGCAGCCATGTTCAGACTCTAAGGACATTTATTTCCTTTAGCATCACATCATCAGCCATGAAAGAAGGCATAGAGCTGCTGAGACGCTGCATTATTTTTCCATTCAGTCGTATTCTGATTCATAGTCTGAGGACAGGAGGCTGAGCACCCTGAGGCCCTGTTTATATATATATATATATATATATATATATATATATATATATATATATATATATATATACACACCAGTTTAGTGTCATCTCTACCCGATTCACCACCTTTTCCATCAGGGCTTATTTTAGTTTTTGGACTATTCTAATGAACCCGAAGAGTATTTTTCACTGAATATGGACAAAACACCCGAGTTCAATTCAATTCAATTAAATTTTATTTATAAAGCGCCAGATTACAACAATTGTCATCTCAAGGCACTTAAGTAATAAAGTCCAATTCAAGCCAATTGGAATTCAATTCATTGTAATCATAATCCAATTAATTCATATGGAGCTAATTCAAAATTAATATCCTAGCTAAGGAAACCAACAGATTGGACCGAAACTTGTCTTCAGTCCAATCTCCCGTCCTGAGCCTGAGGGACTGTGGAAAGGAACGACTCCCTTTAACAGGAAGAAACCTCTGGCAGAACCAGAACCAGGAAGGAACCTCTGGCAGAACCAGACTCAGGAAGAAACCTCTGGCAGAACCAGAACCAGGAAGAAACCTCTGGCAGAACCAGAACCAGGAAGAAACCTCTGGCAGAACCAGACTCAGGAAGAAACCTCTGGCAGAACCAGAACCAGGAAGAAACCTCTGGCAGAACCAGAACCAGGAAGAAATCTCCGGCAGAACCAGGAAGAAACCTCTGGCAGAACCAGACCCAGGAAGAAACCTCTGGCAGAACCAGAACCAGGAAGAAACCTCTGGCAGAACCAGGAAGAAACCTCTGGCTGAACCAGAACCAGGAAGAAACCTCTGGCAGAACCAGGAAGAAACCTCTGGCAGAACCAGAACCAGGAAGAAACCTCTGGCAGAACCAAAACCAGGAAGAAACCTCTGGCAGAACCAGACTCAGGAAGAAACCTCTGGCAGAACCAGAACCAGGAAGGGTGGCCATCCGCCTCGACCAGCTGGGGTTTGAGAAGACAGAAAAGAGGGAAAAGAGGGGGGAAAACACCATAACACCATTCAAAAGATACCTGCTGGAACAGGGAAACACAAGTTAATAACCACAATAATGTCACATGGACAGAGTTGACTAAAAGATGTGAGCCGCTGGTTTGTGGACTCTGCTGATCGTCACCCTCATGGTCAGAAGATGCAAACTAATGGAGGGCTCAGGCTGTGGAGCTTTGGGGGAACGTGGCCTGTGTTTCCTCACATGATGGCTGTGATTAACGTGATTAATTACACATATTTAAACGTGTTTTTTGGCACGTGGCTGGGGTTAAAGGAGGGTCTGAGGTGCCAGTTCAGGTGTGATCTGAGGCCATGTTCCTCGGCTCTTTGCTCTGAATCACAGGATAGTCACTCGCCTCTCAAAGCAATAAATATATATTTATAGTTTTGAGTTTTAACATCACTCAAACGGGAGAGTTGGACTCTAATGCATGAAATTGTGCAATTAATTTGGCTTTTAGTCTGCATGAAATCCTGAGAAGGAGGGGATTTAATGACATTATCCCCACGCTGAATTAATCTCTCTTTAAGACTATGATGCATGAATATGATCTTTCTGAGAAGAAACTGACGGCTACATGACTTTCATGAGATCAGCGCATCTGAACAGGTGGTTTGTTGAGGTAAAGTCACCTGATTTATTGTTTAAAACTCCTTCTTCCTGCTCCTGGGAGCACCAGCAGGTGTAAAACACACCCTCAGCTCTGCTCACACCTGTTTTTAAGCATCTTTTAATGATTTTAGCTCTGTTTTTTACTATTTTAACTGTCGATGGGTTTTGTTTTTTGTCTAGCTAGCATTGTTTGCTAGCATCTGCTGCTAGCATCTGCTGCTAGGCTACGGAGGAGCTGCCTCCGGCCTCTGGTCTCAGGAGAGTTCTTTCAGGAGGGTGGCAGAAGGGCCAGTGGGCTTTAATCAACATAATTTGACCAAAGCTCGTCTCGTGCATTTCACCGACAGCCTGAGTCGTTGTCACGTCTCTGGTGGATGAACAAATGGCCCATCTGTGCTGAGCAGAGGCTCTAACAGCGCTGTGCATTAAACATTAAGTCCAAGGTCTTTAAGGGGGGCAAACGGTCGGAGCAGAACGACTGCTGACTGCTCCAGAAATATCCTCATATCCTGATTACAGTTTATCGAGCGGTTGGGAGGAAACGTATTGAACGGATGCGTCAGGTTGCTGCTTTTTCTGTCCTGCTCAGTGACTGTCACACGTCCCGGACTCACTGTGGTCTCCTGCAGGGTAAAAGCTGAAACCAAAGCCCTCTGTCCTCTGCAGGCACTGCTTCTCTGAGCTGTGAGGAACTTCAGAAAACAAAGTTCCTGTTTTTAACCTCTGCAGCAGACGGTTTCTTACAGAGGGAAGTGAGCTGGAGGCCTCTGAGAAGCAGCCGGTGGCTCCGGTCAGCTCAGTGTTGGCTCAGGTTAAGAGTTAAGAGCAGGAACGGCTGGGCTAACAGGGCTAACAGGGCTCAGCCCCCCCTACATTATTCAATAAAAATTAGAATATAATATATAAATATTTCAATAAAAACTTGAAACAAATTGTTTTTTAATTTTTGATCAGAGGCGGAGCAAAATCTGAACTAAAACCCATGAAATCTGTGAAAATGGGCTAATTATTTACAGCCCAAGCGAAGCAGCTCAGTTACATTTGACTTTTCTTCAACATTTGAGTGACAGGTTGCAAGTAATCTGTACAGCCCAAAGCCAGCAGATTTGGGCTGGATTATTTACTTTCTAATCCGTTTTCTTCAATGTCCTCAGGTGAAAAAAGTAGGGCCACATCATCCCAAGCATATCCAAATTACACAGAAAGAAAAGCGCCAAAATCATAGCTTTTGTGTAACTTGGTTTGAGAGAAAGGCTAACGGCTAACGGCTAACGGCTTAGAAAGGCTAACGGCTAACGTTAGAAAGGCTAACGGCTAACGTTAGAAAGGCTAACGGCTAACAGCTAGCCTCTCGAAGCTTCTCTTCAAATAAGGTAGACCCCCCCCCATTAATGTCACACAGATGGCACATTTTGTGGAGTATTTCTTTTAAGGCTCTCTTAACGTCTTTCTGGAGTGTTTTTCTGGAGTTACTATTTTAGTTTTGTGCTGATGTTTGGATTATTGTGTTCCAAAGCTAACTGCAATCGGCTATAAGTCTGGGTTGACCTTTTTTTAAAACCTTTTATGGTGTGAAAGTATTTGAATTTCCAGAGAGATGGTAGATGGTTTATTTTCCATCAGTGCATTCTTCTAAATAGTGTTTTGGTGTTTTGTTGAAAAGGCCCGTGCTGTTGTGATAGTTTAAACTTCCTAACAGGACACCTTTTATGTTGAAATACAACTACTTGGCTTTTATAATACATTAGCCCCCCCCATTCAATGTCACCACAAGCCGCCACTGAGGATGAGGCATCTGCAGCTCACTCTGTTGTTCCTTGTAGTTTCAGCACAACATGCTCATGTAGTGCAGGTGGGTTTTATGCAGCTTCTTGTGCATTTTGGCATCATTCTTTCCTGTTTTTCAGCTGTTTCTTGCAGCCTTCACCTGCTGACCACAGAGCAAACTGGTTTGTTTGCTGCAAACCAGGTGATGGACTTAAATCTGGAGACACAGCTCCGGTCCAGGTGCAGAACATGAACAGGTGGCTGGATCCTAAACGTTTTGCACTGTAACCGACACCTTTTTGGACGTTGCTGTGGCCCTTTAAGCTTCATGGCTGTGGAAATTAGTCCTGATTACGACGGTCTGCTGCTTTTTCTCCCTGTTTTCAGGCTGCAGTGATGAAGAGGAGGCTGAAGGTAGCCATTAAACAGCCTGGGGCATGAGGGTGATGATTATCTGAAGCTCTCTGCAGCCGGCCCTGAAAACAGGAGAAGGTAAGAAGGCTAAACCTGTCAGGTGGACGTCTATCAGGACAAAAATCACTGGACATGAGCATAAAACTGCTCACTGAATGTTGAAACCGCCGTGTTTAAAGAGCCAGAACCAGTCTGCTGACTCAACAAAACGAATAGCAGGCCTTCAGCATGAGCTCAGAGTTTGTCATTCCTGCCGTTTCCTCTCCACATGCAGCCAGTTGTTTCTGAACTCTGTCCACTGAGCTGCTTTCACTGAAGCTCTTTGCAGATAAACGCATAAAGCGCTTGATTTCTTGTCTTCTTTTTACTTGTGTCAGGTGTTTGTCTCCAGATGCTGTGTGGATCCCGCTCAAAACGGCATGTTTTAGTGTTTAAATCCTGTTTTTCAGTTCCTCTGGTGAATAATGAGCTGGTCAGAGACGGGTAAAACTAACCCTGGTGTAATCTCAGGTTAGTTGGTCACTGTGGTCCTGCTCAGATGTTCAGACGACACCAGAATCACATCTGTGACATGTTCAGGGAACATAAACCCAGCAGAGCTCTGAGATCCAAGGACTCAGGTCAGCTGGTCCAGTCCAGAGTCCAGACTGAACCTGGAGAAGCAGCATTTAGCTTTTAGTGGAGATTAAACTGACATGAAAGGTCAAAAACACGTCTTTTCTCACGTGTTTATGCATGAAATCTACAGAATATCTTTTACCTTATCCAGACTGTTGCTTGTTTTCATTAATTTCTCTTTATTTATATCATTTTACATATTTTTAATGCTTTTTCTGCTCCCCGCTGCGATGCTTTTATTTGATGTAAAGCACTCTGTAAAGCATGAAATGTGCAGAAAGGTTGCAACCTGCAGCCTCCAGGGACCGAGGAGACGTTTAAATGATGCAGCGGACGACCAACCAGCCTTTGGTTCATGCCTGTTTGCAGCTGCTGGAAAGGACAGCCATGAAAAGTGAACAAATCGCTGTGTTTACCGAGGAGTTTGCAGTTATTTTGGCTTATTTTGGCTTGCTGGCCACGCCCACCTCACCTCAGCTGCAGCATGACTCAAACTTGTTCATTTTTCCTCTCATTTTTGCTGTTTTCTTTACCAGTTTCTGGCTTAAATGTAAAGACATTGTGGCTATTAAAACACTCTTTTTTTATTGTAGACATTTTTAAATCCAGGTTAAAAACATTCAGAGTCCAGACTGAACCTGGAGAAGCAGCATTTAGCATTTAGTGGAGATTAAACTGACATGAAAGGTCAAAAACACGTCTTTTCTCATGTGTTTATGCATGAAATCTGCAGGATATCTTTTAACTTATCCAGACTGTTGCTTGTTTTAATTAATTTCTCTTTATTTATATCATTTTACATATTTTTAATGCTTTTGCTGTTTTCTTTACCAGTTTCTGGCTTCAATGTAAAGACATTATGGGTATTAAAACACTCTTTTTTATTGTAGACATTTTTAAATCCAGGTTAAAAACATTCAGAGTCCAGACTGAACCTGGAGAAGCAGCATTTAGCTTTTAGTGGAGATTAAACTGACATGAAAGCTCAAAAACACGTCTTTTCTCATGTGTTTATGCATGAAATCTGCAGGATATCTTTTACCTTATCCAAACTGTTGCTTGTTTTCATTAATTTCTCTTTATTTATATCATTTTACATATTTTTAATGCTTTTGCTGTTTTCTTTACCAGTTTCTGGCTTAAATGTAAAGACATTATGGCTATTAAAACACTCTTTTTTATTGTAGACATTTTTAAATCCAGGTTAAAAACATGTCTTTTCTCATGTGTTTATGCATGAAATCTGCAGGATATCTTTTACCTTATCCAAACTGTTGCTTGTTTTCATTCATTTCTCTTTATTTATATTATTTTACATCTTTTTAATGCTTTTTCTGCTCCCCGCTGCGATGCTTTTATTTGATGTAAAGCACTCTGTAAAGCATGAAATGTGCAGAAAGGTTGCAACCTGCAGCCTCCAGGGACCGAGGAGACATTAAATGATGCAGCGGACGACCAACCAGCCTTTGGTTCATGCCTGTTTGCAGCTGCTGGAAAGGACAGCCATGAAAAGTGAACAAATCGCTGTGTTTACTGAGGAGTTTGTAGTTATTTTGGCTTATTTTGGCTTATTTTGGCTTGTTGGACACGCCCACCTCACCTCAGCTGTAGCATTACTCAAACTTGTTCATTTTTCCTCTCATTTTTGCTGTTTTCTTTACTAGTTTCTGGCTTAAATGTAAAGACATTGTGGGTATTAAGACACTCTTTTTGATTGTAGCCATTTTTAAATCCAGGTTAAAAACATTCAGAGTCCAGACTGAACCTGGAGAAGCAGCATTTAGCATTTAGTGGAGATTAAACTGACATGAAAGGTCAAAAACACGTCTTTTCTCATGTGTTTATGCATGAAATCTGCAGGATATCTTTTAACTTATCCAAACTGTTGCTTGTTTTCATTAATTTCTCTTTATTTATATCATTTTACATATTTTTAATGCTTTTGCTGTTTTCTTTACCAGTTTCTGGCTTAAATGTAAATACATTATGGCTATTAAAACACTCTTTTTTATTGTAGACATTTTTAAATCCAGGTTAAAAACACGTCTTTTCTCACGTGTTTATGCATGAAATCTGCAGGATATCTTTTACCTTATCCAAACTGTTGCTTGTTTTAATTAATTTCTCTTTATTTATATTATTTTACATATTTTTAATGCTTTTTCTGCTCCCCGCTGCGATGCTTTTATTTGATGTAAAGCATGAAATGTGCAGAAAGGTTGCAACCTGCAGCCTCCAGGGACCGAGGAGACATTAAATGATGCAGCGGACGACCAACCAGCCTTTGGTTCATGCCTGTTTGCAGCTGCTGGAAAGGACAGCCATGAAAAGTGAACAAATCGCTGTGTTTACTGAGGAGTTTGTAGTTATTTTGGCTTATTTTGGCTTGTTGGCCACGCCCACCTCACCTCAGCTGCAGCATGACTTAAACTTGTTCATTTTTCCTCTCATTTTTGCTGTTTTCTTTACCAGTTTCTGGCTTAAATCTAAAGACATTGTGGCTATTAAGACACTCTTTTTTATTGTAGACATTTTTAAATCCAGGTTAAAAACATTCAGAGTCCAGACTGAACCTGGAGAAGCAGCATTTAGCTTTTAGTGGAGATTAAACTGACATGAAAGGTCAAAAACACGTCTTTTCTCATGTGTTTATGCATGAAATCTGCAGGATATCTTTTACCTTATCCAGACTGTTGCTTGTTTTCATTAATTTCTCTTTATTTATATTATTTTACATCTTTTTAAAGCTTTTTCTGCTCCCCGCTGCAATGCTTTTATTTGATGTAAAGCACTCTAAAGCATGAAATCTGCAGGATATCTTTTAACTTATCCAAACTGTTGCTTGTTTTCATTCATTTCTCTTTATTTATGTCATTTTACATCTTTTTAATGCTTTTTCTGCTCCCCGCTGCGATGCTTTTATTTGATATAAAGCACAAATAAACCTGACTTTGACCAGAAAGGTAGCACCAGGGACCGAGGAGACGTTTAAATGAGAACTGTGGCAGGTGAACAGCCAGAATCGGCTCGTTTATCGAGGTTTCTTTGAAATTAGCTGCTGGTGATGGACAGCTGAGGAAGAGGAGGCGGACAGATGTGAGCGATGGTGTGCAGCCGGACAAATAACGCCGGTGTCTGTTTCATAGATGGCAGGAGGTGGCTGCTGATGTGTGAAGGTTTTTACTGTCTGGTTCGGTGGGGGAGGGGCGCTGTGTCCTTGTCAAGGACCTAATTACCTGCAGGAAAAGTGGAGGAGGCGTAGCACAGACCTCGTTCTGTTATTTCCTGCCTGGATCCTGTGGGACGGGTCAGTGTTTGGCTTTTTAAAATGGGCTCGTTTCTCAGGCTGATGTGACAGACTCGGCCTGCAGCGGCTTCACATTTAGATTAATAACGCTCGGGCAGTGGCTGGATTCATGGGTATTTTAGGTGGTAAATATTAGGTTTGCTACTGTTTTTGTCATTTTGCTATTCATAGATTCCCTTTAAGTGTTCAGCTTTTGCATTTTATTTCCACACCTGTGTCCTGGAACTAGCCAGCATTCACCTGTCTGTGATGTCATCATATCCAGAACAACGTTACACCCCTCAAACCCAGCTTCAGATAGTCTGTACCTTATATTCTGTCCCCCGTTTGGGTTGGTACAGCTGGAATAAACTGCCACCTGTGATAAACTGTGGTACCTGTGGGGCGCAGACGGTGCCTGTGGGGTGCAGATGGTGCCTGTGGGGTGCAGATGGTGCCTGTGGGCCGCAGACGGTGCCTGTGGGCCGCAGACGGTGCCTGTGGGCCGCAGACGGTGCCTGTGGGCAGCAGACGGTGCCTGGGGGCCGCAGACGGTGCCTGTGGGCCGCAGACGGTGCCTGTGGGCCGCAGACGGTGCCTGTGGGCCGCAGACGGTGCCTGTGGGCCGCAGACGGTGCCTGGGGGCCGCAGACGGTACCTGTGGGCCGCAGACGGTGCCTGGAGGCCGCAGACGGTACCTGTGGGCCGCAGACGGTGCCTGTGGGCATAGAATGGAGAACTCCACCATCACGGTACCTTTGGGCCGCAGACGGTGCCTGTGGGCCGCAGACGGTGCCTGTGGGCTGCAGACGGTGCCTGGAGGCCGCAGACGGTGCCTGTGGGCATAGAATGGAGAACTCCACCATCACGGTACCTTTGGGCCGCAGACGGTGCCTGTGGGCCGCAGACGGTGCCTGTGGGCTGCAGACGGTGCCTGTGGGCTGCAGACGGTACCTGTGGGCCGCAGACGGTCCCTGTGGGCCGCAGACGGTACCTGTGGGCCGCAGACGGTGCCTGTGGGCCGCAGACAGTGCCTGGAGGCTGCAGACGGTGCCTGTGGGCATAGAATGGAGAACTCCACCATCACGGTACCTTTGGGCCGCAGACGGTGCCTGTGGGCCGCAGACGGTGCCTTTGGGCCGCAGACGGTGCCTGTGGGCCGCAGACGGTGCCTGTGGGCCGCAGACGGTGCCTGTGGGCCGCAGACGGTGCCTTTGGGCTGCAGACGGTGCCTGTGGGCTGCAGACGGTGCCTGTGGGCTGCAGACGGTGCCTTTGGGCCGCAGACGGTGCCTGGAGGCTGCAGACGGTGCCTTTGGGCCGCAGACGGTGCCTGGAGGCTGCAGACGGTACCTGGGGGCCGCAGACGGTGCCTGTGGGCCGCAGACGGTGCCTGGAGGCAGCAGGTGTTGGTGTCTCCACATGTCCCTGCCGGACGTCCTGCCTCCTGAGGCTGCAGTCCTGCCTCCTGAGGCTGCAGCGCAGCTGAGATGATGACCGCGGTGCCTTCAAAGACATAAGCTGCTGTCGTAATTCATGGCTGCGCTGTCACACATATGGGGGCAGCGGGAGCTAACTAGCTGCAGATGTATGAGGCCACTAATGGGAAGCTTTTAGCACCACAATTATTGTCTAATTTTATCCTCATTCTGGGCCTGTGGCTGCCGGTTATTATTACCGAGGGGCTTCGTGACTCATCCATCATGCTGCTGCACTCGCTGTGAAACGCGGCTGCATTGATCTATAAGTCTTCTATCGGACATGATCAATCAGCAGAAGCCTCGTTGGTCTCCTATGAGCCGTGTTTCTTCTTTGTTCTGCAGTTTTATTACAGATGCTGGGACGGTACAGTCATCTGTGGGCGTGGAGGGATTAAAAAATGACTTCTTTTATTTGACAAATCGGAAATCTGCTCAGTTTATGGTTTATTCTGAGTCGTTGGATTTAATTTATTCTGCTTACTTTTCTCTAAATTCATCGTTTGAGTCATAGTTTGACCACCAAATATCCAACTTTCTGCTGCTCCAGCTTCTCCACACGTGGACCAAATATATGCTGTTGGACACCAGCAGAGGTTTAAGCCTGTCCATGGCACAAAGAATGTATTTAAGTCCCAACCAGGATGATTTTACACTCATCCTGGCAGTGTAATGTACCTGCTGAGACCAGGAGGGACTGTTCAATGGAGCCCAGAAGTGAAAGAAATGGTTGAATCTGAGTATAAAATGGTATAAAAGTGGTCTTTAACCAGTTGGGTACGACGCTTTAATCCCCGCCTTGGGTCATATTGTTTATCCACTCAACTGTTCTTACATTTCTGAGTTCAGGTTGTAGTTGATGTATGTAATTATAAGATTAATTTACAATATGTAAACCCCATAAAACAGTAAAACACTTTGTTTCAGAGTAAATTTGACCTGTAGCATCTTACAAAAAGCAGTGAGTCTGTCTAAAAGTGAAGTGGGCCCAGTAGAGTGCCTGTGTAGAAATCCCTCCGTTAGCTCTCCTATAGCTGCAAGTAGCCACATAACAGCAGCTATGAGCTAACAGAGCTATGAGCTAACAGAGCTATAGCACACGTTCATTCATTCATTCTTCTTAAAGTATTGGTGAAATAAAGACAGATAATGCCTTATTTAGAGGCTGCATCCTCTAAGCCCCGTTCACTCCGTTATATGGATCTCCAGTTATCTAAATATCTTCTGAAGGACGCCGACATTCACCAAACTGTTCTCAGTGAGCAGATGAACGTATTTCATGCCAGAAATAAGGTTTAAAAATACCGGAGTTCCCCTTTAATGACCTCAGATTTATCTGTTTTCCTTGTTTCTGTAGCTGTGTTCAGACCAACCAGCATCAAAGAATCCTGCTGGCTATCGTGATCCAACCAGACTTCTACTAAAAGACCTAAATAAGTGTGGAAAAATGAGTGGATCCCTACAGATACTGGACCAGACTCCTAGTTTGTCCTTTCTAAATGCCAGTACGGCAGCATTTTCCCAGGACTGTTGGGGTTTAACAGAAGTAGACACGGTTTGATGAAATGTCTGTGACCAGCTTTGGTTAAAAGGACCACAGCTCTGTTCACAGCAGCTGGTTGCTGTTGTTGGTGCTGTGAGTCACTGAATTTAGATCCCTGGTTCAGCTTTGTGTCACCATGCAAATGTAGATTAGACACAAATCATGCTCCATAATCCCTGGACTGCGACTGTGTGTATAATGCAGCTGTTTATATGGTATTGATGCCTATGATGAAGTCTCACCAGGCGTAGTTCAGCACGATGCATTCACTGTCAAAAAGAACAGGTGTAGTTTAGCACGATGCATTCACTGTCAACACCAACAGGCGTAGTTCAGCACGATGCATTCACTGTCAACACCAACAGGCGTAGTTCAGCACGATGCATTCACTGTCAACACCAACAAGCGTAGTTCAGCACGATGCATTCACTGTCAACACCAACAGGCGTAGTCTAGCACGATGCATTCACTGTCAACACCAACAGGCGTAGTTCAGCACGATTCATTCACTGTCAACACCAACAGGTGTAGTCTAGCACGATGCATTCACTGTCAACAAGAACAGTCGTAATTTAGCACGATGCATTCACTGTCAACACCAACAGGCGTAGTTTAGCACGATGCATTCACTGTCAACAAGAACAGGCGTAGTTCAGCACGATGCATTCACTGTCAACACCAACAGGCGTAGTTCAGCACGATTCATTCACTGTCAACACCAACAGGTGTAGTCTAGCACGATGCATTCACTGTCAACAAGAACAGTCGTAATTTAGCACGATGCATTCACTGTCAACACCAACAGGCGTAGTTTAGCACGATGCATTCACTGTCAACACCAACAGGCGTAGTTTAGCACTATACATTCACTGTCAACACCAACAGGCGTAGTCTAGCACGATGCATTCACTGCCAACACCAACAGGCGTAGTCTAGCACGATGCATTCACTGTCAACACCAACAGGCGTAGTTCAGCACGATTCATTCACTGTCAACACCAACAGGCGTAGTTTAGCACTATACATTCACTGTCAACACCAACAGGCGTAATTTAGCACGATGCATTCACTGTCAACACCAACAGGCGTAGTTTAGCACGATGCTTTCACTGTCAACACCAACAGGCGTAGTTTAGCAAGGATGCATTCACTGTCAACACCAACAGGCGTAGTTTAGCACGATGCATTCGCTGTCAACACCAACAGGCGTAGTTTAGGACGATGCATTCACTGTCAACACCAACAGGCGTAGTTTAGCACGATGCATTCACTGTCAACACCAACAGGCGTAGTTTAGGACGATGCATTCACTGTCAACAATAACAGGTGTAGTCTAGCACGATGCATTCACTGTCAACACCAACAGGTGTAGTTTAGCACGATGCATTCACCATCAACACCAACAGGCGTAGTTTAGCACGATGCATTCACTGTCAACACCAACAGGCGTAGTTTAGCACGATGCATTCACTGTCAACACCAACAGGCGTAGTTCAGCACGATGCATTCACTGTCAACACCAACAGGCGTAGTCTAGCACGATGCATTCGCTGTCAACACCAACAGGCGTAGTTTAGCACGATGCATTCGCTGTCAACACCAACAGGCGTAGTTTAGCACGATGCATTCACTGTCAACACCAACAGGCGTAGTTTAGCACGATGCATTCACTGTCAACACCAACAGGCGTAGTTTAGCACGATGCATTCACTGTCAACAATAACAGGCGTAGTTTAGCACGATGCATTCACTGTCAACACCAACAGGCGTAGTTCAGCACGATGCATTCACTGTCAACACCAACAGGCGTAGTTTAGCATGATGCATTCACTGTCAACACCAACAGGCGTAGTTTAGCACGATGCATTCACTGTCAACACCAACAGGTGTAGTTTAGCACGATGCATTCACTGTCAACACCAACAGGCGTAGTTCAGCACGATGCATTCACTGTCAACACCAACAGGCGTAGTTTAGCACGATGCATTCACTGTCAACACCAACAGGCGTAGTTTAGCACGATGCATTCACTGTCAACACCAACAGGCGTAGTTTAGCACGATGCATTCACCGTCAACACCAACAGGCGTAGTCTAGCACGATGCATTCACTGTCAACACCAACAGGCGTAGTCTAGCACGATGCATTCACTGTCAACACCAACAGGTGTAGTCTAGCACGATGCATTCACTGTCAACACCAACAGGCGTAGTTTAGCACGATGCATTCACTGTCAACACCAACAGGTGTAGTCTAGCACGATGCATTCACTGTCAACACCAACAGGCGTAGTTTAGCACGATGCATTCACTGTCAACACCAACAGGTGTAGTTTAGCACGATGCATTCACTGTCAACACCAACAGGCGTAGTTTAGCACGATGCATTCACTGTCAACACCAACAGGCGTAGTTTAGCACGATGCATTCACCGTCAACACCAACAGGCGTAGTCTAGCACGATGCATTCACTGTCAACACCAACAGGCGTAGTTTAGCACGATGCATTCACCGTCAACACCAACAGGTGTAGTCTAGCACGATGCATTCACTGTCAACACCAACAGGTGTAGTTTAGCACGATGCATTCACTGTCAACACCAACAGGTGTAGTCTAGCACGATGCATTCACTGTCAACACCAACAGGTGTAGTCTAGCACGATGCATTCACTGTCAACACCAACAGGCGTAGTTTAGCACGATGCATTCACTGTCAACACCAACAGGCGTAGTCTAGCACGATGCATTCGCTGTCAACACCAACAGGCGTAGTTTAGCACGATGCATTCGCTGTCAACACCAACAGGCGTAGTCTAGCACGATGCATTCGCTGTCAACACCAACAGGCGTAGTTTAGCACGATGCATTCACTGTCAACACCAACAGGCGTAGTCTAGCACGATGCATTCACTGTCAACACCAACAGGCGTAGTTTAGCACGATGCATTCACTGTCAACACCAACAGGCGTAGTTTAGCACGATGCATTCACTGTCAACACCAACAGGCGTAGTTTAGCACGATACATTCACTGTCAACACCAACAGGCGTAGTTTAGCACGATGCATTCACTGTCAACACCAACAGGCGTAGTTTAGCACGATGCATTCACTGTCAACACCAACAGGCGTAGTTTAGCACGATGCATTCACTGTCAACACCAACAGGCGTAGTTTAGCACGATGCATTCACTGTCAACACCAACAGGCGTAGTTTAGCACGATGCATTCACTGTCAACACCAACAGGCGTAGTTTAGCACGATGCATTCACTGTCAACACCAACAGGAGTAGTTTAGCACGATGCATTCACTGTCAACACCAACAGGCGTAGTCTAGCACGATGCATTCACTGTCAACACCAACAGGCGTAGTCTAGCACGATGCATTCACTGTCAACACCAACAGGCGTAGTTTAGCACGATGCATTCACTGTCAACACCAACAGGTGTAGTTTAGCACGATGCATTCACTGTCAACACCAACAGGCGTAGTTTAGCACGATGCATTCACTGTCAACACCAACAGGTGTAGTTTAGCACGATGCATTCACTGTCAACACCAACAGGTGTAGTTTAGCACGATGCATTCACTGTCAACACCAACAGGCGTAGTTTAGCACGATGCATTCACTGTCAACAAGAATATCGGTCAATGCCACTTTAAAAACTGCTGAAAATCCTTTCACTGATCCTGGGATGCTGCAGAAGTGGACATATAAGTGATTCCTAACCCTAACCAACTGTCCCATCACAGGTTTCTTATCTAGTCACATCATATCCTCTTGTTTACTTTTTTTTTAAGTGTTTTTTTATTTATTTGAATAAAAGATGAGTGTTTTACTGGTGTAAACGTAATGTTGGACATTACATCTAACAAGTCTTTCCCATCATGCCCTTTAAGCCCTGCAGAAGTGGACTGATAAGTGATTCCTAACCCTAACCAGGTGCAGCATGAAGTCAGTCCTAAGTATAGACCCCCACCCTCCACCAGCACCACCCGAGCATTCCTGCTGCGGGGAAAACAATACGGCGGCTCAGATGACTGAAAAGCCTCCTGCTGTCACAACACCAGAGGCTCATCGAGCTCTCTGCACTCCACCATGTGACCCCACCCCCCCACACCACCACCCCCATCACACAACAAAAAGGCTCCACTCGAGTCCTTGCTGTTGTGCAAACAAATGTAACCGGTTGTGTCCAGAAGCAGAGTGAAAGTCGGGTTCTTACAGCTGATGGTTGGAGGTTCGTTCTGATTCGATGAACCTGACTTATTGGCAGAGATTGTTGGGGACACCGAGTCTCCTGATAGTTGGTTCTGTACCTCGAGCACTGCAGGATGAAGATGGAGCTGATTTTATATACTTAAGCACTTATGCACAAGAACCAAACTAACCAGATGGAGTTTAGATTCCTGAGCCCAGCTCTATGATGTCATAGCTTTTACTTTCACTTTAGGGCCTTTTCAAGAGATATGATGTCATAGCTGCCATTTAATGCATCCAAATCAGACCTTTTACGTTCACTTTAGGGCCTTTTCAAGAGATATGATGTCATAGCTGCCATTTAATGCATCCAAATCAGACCTTTTACGTTCACTTTTGGGCCTTTTCAAGAGATGTGATGTCATAGCTGCCATTTAATGCATCCAAATCAGACCTTTTACGTTCACTTTAGGGCCTTTTGAAGAGATATGATGTCATAGCTGCCATTTAATGCATCCAAATCAGACCTTTTACGTTCACTTTAGGGCCTTTTCAAGAGATATGATGTCATAGCTGCCATTTAATGCATCCAAATCAGACCTTTTACGTTCACTTTAGGGCCTTTTCAACAGATATGATGTCATAGCTGCCATTTAATGCATCCAAATCAGACCTTTTAGGTTCACTTTAGGGCCTTTTCAAGAGATATGATGCCATAGCTGCCATTTAATTCATCCAAATCAGACCTTTTACTTTCACTTTAGGGCCTTTTCAAGAGATATGATGTCATAGCTGCCATTTAATGCATCCAAATCAGACCTTTTACTTTCACTTTAGGGCCTTTTCAAGAGATATGATGCCATAGCTGCCATTTAATGCATCCAAATCAGGCCTTTTACGTTCACTTTAGGGCCTTTTCAAGAGATATGATGTCATAGCTGCCATTTAATGCATCCAAATCAGACCTTTTACGTTCACTTTAGGGCCTTTTCAAGAGATATGATGTCATAGCTGCCATTTAATGCATCCAAATCAGACCTTTTACGTTCACTTTAGGGCCTTTTCAAGAGATATGATGTCATAGCTGCCATTTAATGCATCCAAATCAGACCTTTTACGTTCACTTTAGGGCCTTTTCAAGAGATATGATGTCATAGCTGCCATTTAATGCATCCAAATCAGACCTTTTACGTTCACTTTAGGGCCTTTTCAAGAGATATGATGTCATAGCTGCCATTTAATGCATCCAAATCAGACCTTTTACGTTCACTTTAGGGCCTTTTCAAGAGATATGATGTCATAGCTGCCATTTAATGCATCCAAATCAGGCCTTTTACATTCACTTTAGGGCCTTTTCAAGAGATATGATGTCATAGCTGCCATTTAATGCATCCAAATCAGACCTTTTACGTTCACTTTAGGGCCTTTTCAAGAGATATGATGTCATAGCTGCCATTTAATTCATCCAAATCAGACCTTTTACTTTCACTTTAGGGCCTTTTCAAGAGATATGATGTCATAACTGCCATTTAATGCATCCAAATCAGACCTTTTACGTTCACTTTAGGGCCTTTTCAAGAGATATGATGTCATAGCTGCCATTTAATGCATCCAAATCAGACCTTTTACTTTCACTTTAGGGCCTTTTCAAGAGATATGATGTCATAGCTGCCATTTAATGCATCCAAATCAGACCTTTTATGTTCAGTTTAGGGCCTTTTCAAGAGATATGATGTCATAGCTGCCATTTAATGCATCCAAATCAGACCTTTTACTTTCACTTTAGGGCCTTTTCAAGAGATATGATGTCATAGCTGCCATTTAATGCATCCAAATCAGACCTTTTACGTTCACTTTAGGGCCTTTTCAAGAGATATGATGTCATAGCTGCCATTTAATGCATCCAAATCAGACCTTTTACGTTCACTTTAGGGCCTTTTCAAGAGATATGATGTCATAGCTGCCATTTAATGCATCCAAATCAGACCTTTTACGTTCACTTTAGGGCCTTTTCAAGAGATATGATGTCATAGCTGCCATTTAATGCATCCAAATCAGACCTTTTACGTTCACTTTAGGTCCTTTTCAAGAGATATGATGTCATAGCTGCCATTTAATGCATCCAAATCAGACCTTTTACGTTCACTTTAGGGCCTTTTCAAGAGATATGATGTCATAGCTGCCATTTAATGCATCCAAATCAGGCCTTTTACGTTCTCTTTAGGGCCTTTTCAAGAGATATGATGTCATAGTTGCCATTTAATGCATCCAAGTCAGACCTTTTACGTTCACTTTAGGGCCTTTTCAAGAGATATGATGTCATAGCTGCCATTTAATGCATCCAAATCAGACCTTTTACGTTCACTTTAGGGCCTTTTCAAGAGATATGATGTCATGGCTGCCATTTAATGCATCCAAATCAGACCTTTTACGTTCACTTTAGGGCCTTTTCAAGAGATATGATGTCATAGCTGCCATTTAATGCATCCAAATCAGACCTTTTACGTTCACTTTAGGGCCTTTTCAAGAGATATGATGTCATAGCTGCCATTTAATGCATCCAAATCAGACCTTTTACGTTCACTTTAGGGCCTTTTCAAGAGATATGATGTCATAGCTGCCATTTAATGCATCCAAATCAGACCTTTTACGTTCACTTTAGGGCCTTTTCAAGAGATATGATGTCATAGCTGCCATTTAATGCATCCAAATCAGACCTTTTACGTTCACTTTTGGGCCTTTTCAAGAGATGTGATGTCATAGCTGCCATTTAATGCATCCAAATCAGACCTTTTACGTTCACTTTAGGGCCTTTTCAAGAGATATGATGTCATGGCTGCCATTTAATGCATCCAAATCAGACCTTTTACGTTCACTTTAGGGCCTTTTCAAGAGATATGATGTCATAGCTGCCATTTAATGCATCCAAATCAGACCTTTTACGTTCACTTTTGGGCCTTTTCAAGAGATGTGATGTCATAGCTGCCATTTAATGCATCCAAATCAGACCTTTTACGTTCACTTTAGGGCCTTTTCAAGAGATATGATGTCACGGCTGCCATTTAATGCATCCAAATCAGACCTTTTACGTTCACTTTAGGGCCTTTTCAAGAGATATGATGTCACAGCTGCCATTTAATGCATCCAAATCAGACCTTTTACGTTCACTTTAGGGCCTTTTCAAGAGATATGATGTCATAGCTGCCATTTAATGCATCCAAATCAGACCTTTTACGTTCACTTTAGGGCCTTTTCAAGAGATATGATGTCATAGCTGCCATTTAATGCATCCAAATCAGACCTTTTACGTTCACTTTTGGGCCTTTTCAAGAGATGTGATGTCATAGCTGCCATTTAATGCATCCAAATCAGACCTTTTACGTTCACTTTAGGGCCTTTTCAAGAGATATGATGTCATAGCTGCCATTTAATGCATCCAAATCAGGCCTTTTACGTTCACTTTAGGGCCTTTTCAAGAGATATGATGTCATAGCTGCCATTTAATGCATCCAAATCAGGCCTTTTACGTTCACTTTAGGGCCTTTTCAAGAGATATGATGTCATAGCTGCCATTTAATGCATCCAAATCAGACCTTTTACGTTCACTTTTGGGCCTTTTCAAGAGATGTGATGTCATAGCTGCCATTTAATGCATCCAAATCAGACCTTTTACGTTCACTTTAGGGCCTTTTCAAGAGATATGATGTCATGGCTGCCATTTAATGCATCCAAATCAGACCTTTTACGTTCACTTTAGGGCCTTTTCAAGAGATATGATGTCATAGCTGCCATTTAATGCATCCAAATCAGACCTTTTACGTTCACTTTTGGGCCTTTTCAAGAGATGTGATGTCATAGCTGCCATTTAATGCATCCAAATCAGACCTTTTACGTTCACTTTAGGGCCTTTTCAAGAGATATGATGTCATGGCTGCCATTTAATGCATCCAAATCAGACCTTTTACGTTCACTTTAGGGCCTTTTCAAGAGATATGATGTCATAGCTGCCATTTAATGCATCCAAATCAGACCTTTTACGTTCACTTTAGGGCCTTTTCAAGAGATATGATGTCATAGCTGCCATTTAATGCATCCAAATCAGACCTTTTACGTTCACTTTAGGGCCTTTTCAAGAGATATGATGTCATAGCTGCCATTTAATGCATCCAAATCAGACCTTTTACGTTCACTTTTGGGCCTTTTCAAGAGATGTGATGTCATAGCTGCCATTTAATGCATCCAAATCAGACCTTTTACGTTCACTTTAGGGCCTTTTCAAGAGATATGATGTCATAACTGCCATTTAATGCATCCAAATCAGACCTTTTACGTTCACTTTTGGGCCTTTTCAAGAGATGTGATGTCATAGCTGCCATTTAATGCATCCAAATCAGACCTTTTACGTTCACTTTAGGGCCTTTTCAAGAGATATGATGTCATAGCTGCCATTTAATGCATCCAAATCAGACCTTTTACGTTCACTTTAGGGCCTTTTCAAGAGATATGATGTCATAGCTGCCATTTAATGCATCCAAATCAGACCTTTTACGTTCACTTTTGGGCCTTTTCAAGAGATGTGATGTCATAGCTGCCATTTAATGCATCCAAATCAGACCTTTTACGTTCACTTTAGGGCCTTTTCAAGAGATGTGATGTCATAGCTGCCATTTAATGCATCCAAATCAGGCCTTTTACGTTCACTTTTGGGCCTTTTCAAGAGATGTGATGTCATAGCTGCCATTTAATGCATCCAAATCAGGCCTTTTACGTTCACTTTAGGGCCTTTTCAAGAGATTTGATGTCATAGCTGCCATTTAATGCATCCAAATCAGACCTTTTACGTTCACTTTAGGGCCTTTTCAAGAGATATGATGTCATAGCTGCCATTTAATGCATCCAAATCAGACCTTTTACGTTCACTTTTGGGCCTTTTCAAGAGATATGATGTCATAGCTGCCATTTAATGCATCCAAATCAGACCTTTTACTTTCACTTTAGGGCCTTTTCAAGAGATATGATGTCATAGCTGCCATTTAATGCATCCAAATCAGACCTTTTACGTTCACTTTTGGGCCTTTTCAAGAGATATGATGTCATAGCTGCCATTTAATGCATCCAAATCAGACCTTTTACGTTCACTTTAGGGCCTTTTCAACAGATATGATGTCATAGCTGCCATTTAATGCATCCAAATCAGACCTTTTACGTTCACTTTAGGGCCTTTTCAAGAGATATGATGTCATAGCTGCCATTTAATGCATCCAAATCAGACCTTTTACTTTCACTTTAGGGCCTTTTCAAGAGATATGATGTCATAGCTGCCATTTAATGCATCCAAATCAGACCTTTTACGTTCACTTTAGGGCCTTTTCAAGAGATATGATGTCATAGCTGCCATTTAGTGCATCCAAATCAGACCTTTTACTTTCTCTTTAGGGCCTTTTCAAGAGATATGATGTCATAGCTGCCATTTAATGTATCCAAATCAGACCTTTTACTTTCACTTTAGGGCCTTTTCAAGAGATATGATGTCATAGCTGCCATTTAATGCATCCAAATCAGACCTTTTACGTTCACTTTTGGGCCTTTTCAAGAGATGTGATGTCATAGCTGCCATTTAATGCATCCAAATCAGACCTTTTACGTTCACTTTAGGGCCTTTTCAAGAGATATGATGTCATAGCTGCCATTTAATGCATCCAAATCAGGCCTTTTACGTTCACTTTAGGGCCTTTTCAAGAGATATGATGTCATAGCTGCCATTTAATGCATCCAAATCAGGCCTTTTACGTTCACTTTAGGGCCTTTTCAAGAGAAAATGTGTTGAATGAACTCACAAACTACTTGATTTAATGCAACCTCCATGTTGGCTCTTCTGCTTCCCAGTGTGTGCTGTTTGGATAGATAAGTGTCATTATGTGATGTAGGTCATTTTGAACGGTTTCTTACAGTGAAGCCACTGAACAGGAAGGGAGGTCTTACCTTAACGAGGCGCCGTAATGAGCACCATGTCGGCTGCAGGTGGTTTCCAGGCTGTGGTTTCCCTTCCTGCTGCTCATTAGCTCGCTTTGGACCGTCGTTACCCCGTCACGTGGCTGGAATAGAGCGTGCACGCTCTTTCACAGCGGCGAGCACATGCTGTGGTGACAGGGCTTTGTCTTCAGCTGCATCAGAGGATGTACAGGACCGTGTTGCCTCTGCCGTGTCTGTAGGACAAACCTGAGCGTCCTCTGCTCTCAGACATGATTTTATCTAAAGAGCTCATTGGTCATCTTATCTGAGGTGCCTGTCGGATCCTTTTAGACGGGGTAGAGCCTCAGCTGCATACTGAGCAGGGATCAGGATTTACCTTGCATCACTTGATTCAAACGTACAGCGATGACCCCCCCCCCGACTGATGGAATATCGCTGTGCTAAACAAAGCTGACAAACTAGCTTTCTTTAAACCATTTTTATGTCAATGTGTGTTTGTGTCCCTTTGTGCCCAAAGTAGCTCTTTATTTTGTAATTGGATCCCAGTTTGGTTAAATAACCAGACGTTTGTCTTATATCGATCTTTTGTGGTAACAGATATCAGTGGTATCCAGTATCACTGAGGGTAAAGAATGAATATGAAGCTTGTGTAGCCTTCATCATTAAAATGTCACATGTACAGCTCAGTTTGTGGCTGTGAAACCTCAAATGTTAACATGGGACATTTTTCTGTTGACTCACAAGATTCAGATTTTAACTTCAAATAAGTCAAATTACTGAGCAAAAGTCTTTATGTTTTCACTGAAACATTAAGTAAAAAAGGTAAAAACAGAGTTTTTTCTCAGTTCTCAGCAGCTTTAAAGTGAATATCTGGTCTGAGCTTCTTTATTCTCCAACACAGCCTGAACCCTCTGAGACAAGCTTTCTGTCATTTCTTTAAGGAGTCTTCAGAAATAGTTCTCCAGGCTTCTTGAAGGACATCCCAAAGCTCTTCTTTGGATGTGGGCTGCCTTTTGTTCCGTTCTCTGTCAGATGATCCCACACTGCTTCAATAATGTTGAGGTCCGGGCTCTGGGGAGGATTCATCCCTCCATAAGACCTGTTGCCACTGATTTTCAGTCCACTTCTTGTGTCATTTGGCACAGCTCAGCCTTTTCTCCCTGTTTCCCTTCCTTAAGAACGGCTTCTTGACAGCCACCCTTCCATGGAGACCATTTCTGATGAGGCTTGGGCCAACAGTAGATGGATCAGCTGAAGGTCCAGATGCATCTCTCAGGTCCTGTCAGGTCACAGCTGGATTTTTTCCTCTTTCTTAAGGACATCACTTTCAGATCCTGTTCATCTGCTGTAGATAGTTTTTTAGGCCTGACACTTCTTCTTTTGTCCTCCACTTGTCCAGTTTCCTCAAATGTTTTAAGGACACACTGCACACCATGCTGAGATATGCCAAGTTTTCAGCTAATAGCTCTTTGGGAATCACCTTGTTGCTGCAGAAATCCTATTTTCTGTCTGTCAAACTGTGTTTTCTTTGCTGTTTTTCATAGATGCAGCTAAAGAAATGGGAACAAATGATGTGTCTTTGTGACAAAGTGCCTAAAGTTCCAGTTTAAAATGGCTTCTTTGCTAAGTTGTCTGTTCTGTGTCGACACAACACTGGTTCATCCCTTGAGTTAGGAGCCTTTTTTCTGCCTGAATGGGTCAAAGGTCAGAGTTCAGTGGCTGAACAAAGAAAAAAACCTCTGAAAATGTTCAGGAACAAGGACTGAAGATGAGGGAAAAAGCAGAAAATGTCCAAAGAAAAACTGTGAAAGAGCTTCAGAAAGCTGCAGAACTGTTGATCAGGACACTTTAAAGGCTTCAGAAAGCTGCAGAACTATTGATCAGGACACTTTAAAGGTTACAGAAAGCTGCAGAACTATTGATCAGGACACTTTAAAGGTTACAGAAAGCTGCAGAACTGTTGATCAGGACACTTTAAAGGTTTCAGAAAGCTGCAGAACTGTTGATCAGGACACTTTAAAGGTTTCAGAAAGCTGCAGAACTGTTGATCAGGACACTTTAAAGGTTTCAGAAAGCTGCAGAACTGTTGATCAGGACACTTTAAAGGTTTCAGAAAGCTGCAGAACTATTGATCAGGACACTTTAAAGGTTACAGAAAGCTGCAGAACTGTTGATCAGGACACTTTAAAGGTTTCAGAAAGCTGCAGAACTGTTGATCGGGACACTTTAAAGGTTTCAGAAAGCTGCAGAACTATTGATCAGGACACTTTAAAGGTTTCAGAAAGCTGCAGAACTGTTGATCAGGACACTTTAAAGGTTTCAGAAAGCTGCAGAACTATTGATCAGGACACTTTAAAGGTTACAGAAAGCTGCAGAACTGTTGATCAGGACACTTTAAAGGTTTCAGAAAGCTGCAGAACTGTTGATCAGGACACTTTAAAGGTTTCAGGAAGAAATGAGGCTGATCAGGACTTTTCCACAGAGCTGTACTTTTCAGATTGTCTGTAAGAAATGAGCAGAATTGAATTTAATGCAAAGATAAATCTTCTATGACGTGCGCTCGCCACACTGAGACGTCCTCCTCTCTCCCAGTTTAGGTTTTTTACCGGTAACCCCTTCGTTTATGACCAGGCCGTTTAGATTTTATTGGTGAGAAGCTATTGTGATGATTTTAATCTTCTGCTCTGAGTTAAGAGGAATAAATGGTGCCATTTAAGATTCTGACTGTATATATACTGTTTTATTGGTATATAATCCATTAAGGGAAGCTTCTGACTGTTTCCTCCCCTGCATTAATGATCCATAAACCGTTACTGGAGCTGTGATCATGAACAGAGATTAACTTCCTCATGGGTCAAACCTAAATTTGAACCCATTTACTTTGTTCAAGTTCTTTAAAATTGGTTGAGGGGAATCTAAGCTGTAGTTTATATGGAGATATTTTCATATTTTACCAAGGTTGGACCTAATTTCAGTGCATTTAATCTAATATATGGATTATTAATGTGGAACTGTTCAGTTCCTGTGGCACAAAGAGTCCCTCTGAGCACTGTAAAGGTGCCACTTTCATGCATAAATATGTAGAATCGTAATGATTTGACATGGTTTAGGTTTCACAGTCTGCTGGAGTCAGGGATGCTCTATAGCCTGGGGTACAAGGTACAAGGTACAGGGTACAAGCTAGAGCTACCGAGCAGGGTACAAGCTAGAGCTACCGAGCAGGGTACAAGCTAGAGCTACCGAGCAGGGTACAAGCTAGAGCTACCGAGCAGGGTACAAGCTAGAGCTACCGAGCAGGGTACAAGCTAGAGCTACCGAGCAGGGTACAAGCTAGAGCTACCGAGCAGGGTACAAGCTAGAGCTACTGAGCAGGGTACAAGCTAGAGCTACCGAGCAGGGTACAAGCTAGAGCTACCGAGCAGGGTACAAGCTAGAGCTACTGAGCAGGGTACAAGCTAGAGCTACCGAGCAGGGTACAAGCTAGAGCTACCGAGCAGGGTACAAGCTAGAGCTACTGAGCAGGGTACAAGCTAGAGCTACTGAGCAGGGTACAAGCTAGAGCTACCGAGCAGGGTACAAGCTAGAGCTACTGAGCAGGGTACAAGCTAGAGCTACTGAGCAGGGTACAAGCTAGAGCTACCGAGCAGGGTACAAGCTAGAGCTACTGAGCAGGGTACAAGCTAGAGCTACTGAGCAGGGTACAAGCTAGAGCTACTGAGCAGGGTACAAGCTAGAGCTACTGAGCAGGGTACAAGCTAGAGCTACTGAGCAGGGTACAAGCTAGAGCTACCGAGCAGGGTACAAGCTAGAGCTACTGAGCAGGGTACAAGCGAGCCAGCAGCAACCCGGCAAGGTGACTATAATTCCGCTAGCTTAGCTGGATCTTTAGCAATAGTGAGGAACGGAAAACCATTCACAGATGGCGAGTATGCTAATAAATAATATGCTAATATATGCTAATATAATACGCTAATAAATTCAGAGGCTTATTATACTGACATTTAGTTGAATTCACTTTTAAAATATATTATATGGCTCTCATTGAAATAAATTTCAAAGTTTTTTGCTTTCATGGCTCTCTTAGTCAAAAAGGTTCCCGACCCCTGCTGTAAAGCCTGGTTGTTTATCTGTGACTCAGAGGGTAATGAGAGGCATTCTCCAGCTGACATGTCTGACATTTCCATGCTGAATGGACCCGATTTAGGCAGGAAAAAACTGTCCAACGAGTCAAATCTTTGTGGTTTACTCGATGAAGACTCCTGCCACTTATGCCAAGGACAAAAAAACAGCCTGAAGACTCTACAAAACTGAGCCTTTGTCCATCAGCGGGGGTCCAGAGATCCAGAGCCCCCGACATCAAGAGGAAGGAAAGAATAAAGGCTCGCTGTGTGACTCTGTTTCAGCAGCCATTTGTATCATTCATTGTGCTTCTGGATTCCTCCGGGGGGGGGGACATAACTCTGATGAACTCCTGTTTGGTTTTATTGATCTGAGAGGCTGCAGGCTGCATGATTTACAGGCATTTAGATTGAGTGAAACCCTGTTCCCGCCCCCTGGCTGCACATGCATGTGCACACATAGCTACACACGGCCATCGAGTGATTGCTGTTGTGTTGAGGGGGGGGGGGCGTCCTTGTCTTTCTGCAGCCAGTTTAGTTCCTGATGTGCAGCTTTGAGCGACACAGAGCATTTCTACTGCAGTCAAAGTCAATTAACCACAAGATTTTTACGGCAAATGGTGCAAATCTGAGTAAATGACCCCATTCCAGATGATGTTTGGCTGCAGCCTGCAGATGTTCCTGCTTCCTAAAGGCTCGTGTGCAGTAAAATCCATTGATTTATACACGTTTTCTCTCCATATGTTAGTTTAGTTAAAATACATCAGTGACCTCCTGACCCACTGTGAACCTCCCAGACCCCTCAGGTCATCTGGATCCGGTTCTTTATCAGTTCCCAGAGTCAGAACCAGACCTGGAGGAGCTGCATTCAGCTTCTATGCTCCACATGTCTGGAACAAACTCCCAGAAAGCCTCAGATCAGCTGAAACTCTCAGGATTTAAGTCCAGTTCTATCTATTTTCAGCTGCATTTGAATAAGCTTATTTATCATATTTTAACTCCTGATTTTATCTTTCATATATATAATTTTTTCTGATTTTATCTATTGTTCTTATTTCTTTCTTTTGTTTAAATTTTAAATCCTGCTTTTTATTTCTTCTGTTTTAATGTCTCTGTAAAGCACTTTGAATCACCTTGTTGTTGAATTGTTCTACTTGCCTAAAAACACTAACAAATTGTGACTATTGACAGTAATCTAAAGACTTAATGTTGAATTGTTCTATAAAATAAACTCGCCTTGCCTTTAGTTTCAGGAGATGTTGTCCTACAGGATGGATGTGAGTTTGATTTTTCACACTAACTCTCATTTAATGCTGTACATTCTTATTTTATTTAGATATATTTGAAACCGCTGCCTCTAGTTTAGATGAGTTTGGGCCAAACTGAGGACATAAACTGATTTTTTCCTGCATAATTACCTCATTTTACTTTGTTCAGGTTCATTTTATGGACAAAGAATCTGATTTGGATAAAGATTTTCTTTGATTTTATCCTGGAATCATCACAGTGTGAATGAAAGCAAAAGATGTGAAGGTGGATCCATGTGAAGAAGAACCTCTGTTTGAGAATGGAAAATGGTCAGAAAACAGAATGTATTGATCCTGATCAGCATGAATTGCGTTTGAAATGACTTTCATAGTAATTTAGTCCTGTTTAGTTCATTTGATTTGAGGATTTAAGGCAATTTAATGAGCTTCGAACACCACGGATAGTTTTAGTTGATGGTTTGGAAGACATGTTTCCATGGATGGGAGGAATCTAAGCTGCGGCTGGACAGAAACACAACTAATCAATCGACAGCTCTGATTAGTTTCACAGCTTTCACTGCCCAACAGTTTATATCCTGTGAGATTTAAGCTCCTGAACGATTATATCCAGAAAAGTCCTGAATCCATCACAAAAGCTTTTCTTACTCTGAAGACGGATTTTTCTTCATTTTCAGCTGATTTCTCAGGGTCAGGAAGTAGTAACCACAAAGCTGGGTTTAGGCATCCAAAACTTCTTGGTTAGGTTCAGGAAATCAGTGTTTTTGCTTGAACATGAGACAGTTTGTGGCCCAATGAGCTGCATGTGACCTCATTGTTGTGTCATTTAACCCCAAAGTCTGTCTAAACTTAGATCCTTAGATCCTTATGACTTCATTTTTCCTTTTTAAGTAACATGTAAGTTACTGTGACTGATGTTCAAATCCTCAAACCTGGAATTCAGCGCTGACTCTTGGTTGAAGATTGTTTGGTTCACAGTTTGAATGTTTTAGTAATGCACAGAGTCAGTGGTTTCTTCTGAGGAGATAAGAGGCTTTTATTATGATATTATCTTATTATAAGAACAGTGCAAAGTACAGAGCTGCTCTCACCAGTTAAAGTTACCCGGATACAGTCGTAAATACCAGCCTCAGCCCTTAGAGTGCAGCTATATCATTACAACAGGGAAGAGGGACAGGACGGCATCTTGCAGCTCAGTCACAGTAACACTCAATACAAGCATATTTCAGACAAATGTGCGCGATAACGCGCACTAACTCATATGTTTCCATTATTCTGAACAGATCAACCGGGTCTTATGTGTCTAAAGCAGGCAGGTTTCACCAGAACAAGCCAGAATCTCATATTTCAGACTGGATTATGATCATATAATGGTTGACCTTCAACTTGACCTTCAACTCTCAGCACATTAACTCATATGTTTCCATTATTGTGAACAGATCAACCGGGCCTTATGTGTCTAAAGCAGGCAGATTTCACCAGAACAAGCCAGAATCTCATATTTCAGACTGGATTATGATCATATAATGGTTGACCTTCAACTTGACCTTCAACTCTCAGCACATTAACTCATATGTTTCCATTATTCTGAACAGATCAACCGGGCCTTATGTGTCTAAAGCAGGCAGATTTCACCAGAACAAGCCAGAATCTCATATTTCAGACTGGATTATGATCATATAATGGTTGACCTTCAACTTGACCTTCAACTCTCAGCACATTAACTCATATGTTTCCATTATTCTGAACAGATCAACCGGGTCTTATGTGTCTAAAGCAGGCAGATTTCACCAGAACAAGCCAGAATCTCATATTTCAGACTGGATTATGATCATATAATGGTTGACCTTCAACTTGACCTTCAACTCTCAGCACATTAACTCATATGTTTTCCATTATTCTGAACAGATCAACCGGGCCTTATGTGTCTAAAGCAGGCAGATTTCACCAGAACAAGCCACAATCTCATATTTCAGACTGGATTATGATCATATAATGGTTGACCTTCAACTTGACCTTCAACTCTCAGCACATTAACTCATATGTTTCCATTATTCTGAACAGATAAACCGGGCCTTATGTGTCTAAAGCAGGCAGATTTCACCAGAACAAGCCAGAATCTCATATTTCAGACTGGATTATGATCATATAATGGTTGACCTTCAACTTGACCTTCAACTCTCAGCACATTAACTCATATGTTTCCATTATTCTGAACAGATCAACCAGGCCTTATGTGTCTAAAGCAGGCAGATTTCACCAGAACAAGCCAGAATCTCATATTTCAGACTGGATTATGATCATATAATGCTTGACCTTCAACTTGACCTTCAACTCTCAGCACATTAACTCATATGTTTCCATTATTCTGAACAGATCAACCGGGCCTTATGTGTCTAAAGCAGGCAGATTTCACCAGAACAAGCCAGAATCTCATATTTCAGACTGGATTATGATCATATAATGGTTGACCTTCAACTTGACCTTCAACTCTCAGCACATTAACTCATATGTTTCCATTATTGTGAACAGATCAACCGGGCCTTATGTGTCTAAAGCAGGCAGATTTCACCAGAACAAGCCAGAATCTCATATTTCAGACTGGATTATTATCATATAATGGTTGACCTTCAACTTGACCTTCAACTCTCAGCACATTAACTCATATGTTTCCATTATTCTGAACAGATCAACCGGGCCTTATGTGTCTAAAGCAGGCAGATTTCACCAGAACAAGCCAGAATCTCATATTTCAGACTGGATTATGATCATATAATGGTTGACCTTCAACTTGACCTTCAACTCTCAGCACATTAACTCATATGTTTCCATTATTCTGAACAGATCAACCGGGCCTTATGTGTCTAAAGCAGGCAGATTTCACCAGAACAAGCCAGAATCTCATATTTCAGACTGGATTATGATCATATAATGGTTGACCTTCAATTTGACCTTCAACTCTCAGCACATTAACTCATATGTTTCCATTATTCTGAACAGATCAACTGGGCCTTATGTGTCTAAAGCAGGCAGATTTCACCAGAACAAGCCACAATCTCATATTTCAGACTGGATTATGATCATATAATGGTTGACCTTCAACTTGACCTTCAACTTGACCTTCAACTTGACCTTCAACTCTCAGCACATTAACTCATATGTTTCCATTATTCTGAACAGATCAACCGGGCCTTATGTGTCTAAAGCAGGCAGATTTCACCAGAACAAGCCAGAATCTCATATTTCAGACTGGATTATGATCATCTAATGCTTGACCTTTAACTTGACCTTCAACTCTCAGCACATTAACTCATATGTTTCCATTATTCTGAACAGATCAACCGGGCCTTATGTGTCTAAAGCAGGCAGATTTCACCAGAACAAGCCAGAATCTCATATTTCAGACTGGATTATGATCATATAATGGTTGACCTTCAACTTGACCTTCAACTCTCAGCACATTAACTCATATGTTTCCATTATTCTGAACAGATCAACCGGGCCTTATGTGTCTAAAGCAGGCAGATTTCACCAGAACAAGCCAGAATCTCATATTTCAGACTGGATTATGATCATCTAATGCTTGACCTTTAACTTGACCTTCAACTCTCAGCACATTAACTCATATGTTTCCATTATTCTGAACAGATCAACCGGGCCTTATGTGTCTAAAGCAGGCAGATTTCACCAGAACAAGCCAGAATCTCATATTTCAGACTGGATTATGATCATATAATGGTTGACCTTCAACTTGACCTTCAACTCTCAGCACATTAACTCATATGTTTCCATTATTCTGAACAGATCAACCGGGCCTTATGTGTCTAAAGCAGGCAGATTTCACCAGAACAAGCCAGAATCTCATATTTCAGACTGGATTATGATCATATAATCGTTGACCTTCAACTTGACCTTCAACTCTCAGCACATTAACTCATATGTTTCCATTATTCTGAACAGATCAACCGGGCCTTATGTGTCTAAAGCAGGCAGATTTCACCAGAACAAGCCAGAATCTCATATTTCAGACTGGATTATGATCATATAATGGTTGACCTCCAACTTGACCTTCAACTCTCAGCACATTAACTCATATGTTTCCATTATTCTGAACAGATCAACCGGGCCTTATGTGTCTAAAGCAGGCAGATTTCACCAGAACAAGCCAGAATCTCATATTTCAGACTGGATTATGATCATATAATGGTTGACCTTCAACTTGACCTTCAACTCTCAGCACATTAACTCATATGTTTCCATTATTCTGAACAGATCAACCTGGCCTTATGTGTCTAAAGCAGGCAGATTTCACCAGAACAAGCCAGAATCTCATATTTCAGACTGGATTATGATCATATAATGGTTGACCTTCAACTTGACCTTCAACTCTCAGCACATTAACTCATATGTTTCCATTATTCTGAACAGATCAACCGGGCCTTATGTGTCTAAAGCAGGCAGATTTCACCAGAACAAGCCAGAATCTCATATTTCAGACTGGATTATGATCATATAATGGTTGACCTTCAACTTGACCTTCAACTCTCAGCACATTAACTCATATGTTTCCATTATTCTGAACAGATCAACCGGGCCTTATGTGTCTAAAGCAGGCAGATTTCACCAGAACAAGCCAGAATCTCATATTTCAGACTGGATTATGATCATCTAATGCTTGACCTTTAACTTGACCTTCAACTCTCAGCACATTAACTCATATGTTTCCATTATTCTGAACAGATCAACCGGGCCTTATGTGTCTAAAGCAGGCAGATTTCACCAGAACAAGCCAGAATCTCATATTTCAGACTGGATTATGATCATATAATGGTTGACCTTCAACTTGACCTTCAACTCTCAGCACATTAACTCATATGTTTCCATTATTCTGAACAGATCAACCGGGCCTTATGTGTCTAAAGCAGGCAGATTTCACCAGAACAAGCCAGAATCTCATATTTCAGACTGGATTATGATCATATAATGGTTGACCTTCAACTTGACCTTCAACTCTCAGCACATTAACTCATATGTTTCCATTATTCTGAACAGATCAACTGGGCCTTATGTGTCTAAAGCAGGCAGATTTCACCAGAACAAGCCAGAATCTCATATTTCAGACTGGATTATGATCATATAATGGTTGACCTTCAACTTGACCTTCAACTCTCAGCACAGCACAGTCTCTCTGCCTCTCTGTGTGGACGGGCAGCAGCTTGGCACCCATCAAAATTTCTTCAGAAATGTTCTAGTTATTATTATTATTATTAATTAGATGGAACCATAAAGCCTGTACAGCTTCTTCTTCTGTTTCACCCAGTTCTCCTTTGAGAGATTGAGATTCTCTGGAGATCTCAGACCAAACAGAAGCTCCAGAGTAGCAGAATGTAGATGAAAGGTTTTTCTTTTTAACACAGGTTAATCAGTCTCAATCTGTCTTTTCCACATTTCTACTGGAGCAGGATTCATTTCTGGATATGGATTCATGTTTCAATATGTTTCAGTCATAAGCAGCGGCCTGTTTCTGTGCAAAAGCTCCTTAAGACGACAGTTTCATCTCTTTTTAGTGCTATCTGTTGGCTTCACGTGAACAGGAATGATCTTTTATGGGGACGGCTATAAAGGAATTAGCTAGATATTCATTAATCCGGACGTGGCGGTGCAGTCATGAGGATGCTGTTAATCATTTGACTGTTTTAGGGGAACATCCGTGGCTCTTTCATGCAAAGGTGATCAGATAATTTAGTCAATGATCAACTCTTATCAGTCAAACTAATAAAGGAACAGCCCAGCTTTGCACAACGGGTGGAACGTACCTCGCTTTTACACAGGTTGTTCTTTTGTTTGAAACTGGATGTGCTTCCTGACGTCGGTTTGAATGTCACATAATGAAGGTAATCTTCCTGCTGCGCCTCACTGACCTGAGAAGGGTGTAAAAGTGTGTCTGAGTGTGAGAAAAGGGAAATTATTCACTCAATAATCCTTTATTATAGTAAAAAAATGGCATTTCAGTCGGTGAAACTCTTATAATTCTGAGATTTTACATTAAAACATATCATCTAGTGTCTTTATGGAACAGAAACTGAGACTAAACACTAAACAGAGAAAGATTATTCACAAGTGGAAAACATTGAGGACAGCTGTCAATCTTCCCAGGAGTGGACGTCCCAGCAAGTTCACCCCAAGGTGAAAAAGCCCAGAGCTACATCTCAGACTCTACAGGCCTCAGTTAGCATGTTAAAGGTCAAAGGTCACCCCAAGGTGAAAAAGCCCAGAGCTACATCTCAGACTCTACAGGCCTCAGTTAGCATGTTAAAGGTCAAAGGTCACCCCAAGGTGAAAAAGCCCAGAGCTACATCTCAGAGTCTACAGGCCTCAGTTAGCATGTTAAAGGTTAAAGGTCATGGCAGCACAGTTAGAAAAAGACTGAACAAGGATGGCTTGTTTGGAAGGGCTGCAGGAGAAAGCCTCTTCTCTCTAAAAAGAACATGGCAGCACAGCTTAGGTTTGCAAAGCTGCATCTGAACAAAGCTCAAGACTTCTGGAACAATGTCCTTTGGACAGACCAGAGCAAAGTGGAGATGTTTGGTCCTAATGCACAGCAGCACGTTTGGAGGAAACCAAACACAGCATATCAGCACAAACACCTCATACCAGCTGTCAAGCACGGTGGTGGAGGGCTGATGATCTGGTTCTGCAGCCACAGGACCTGGGCACCTTGCAGGCATTGAGTCCACCATGAACTCCTCTGGATACCAAAGTATTCTAGAGTCAAATGTGAGGCAACACTAACAGACCTGTGCACATCACTCCTGTTCTTAACTCCCTTCACTGGCTTCCTGTCCTTTATAGAACTGATTTTAAACTTTTAATGTTTGGTTTTAAAGCTCTTAACTGCCTCACCCCATCATATTTATCTGAGCTTTTAACTGTAACCCTGGCAGAGCTCTGAGGTCAACAAATCACCTTCTGCTGGAAGTGTTCAGGTCCAAATACAAGCCCTGGGGTGCCCCCAGGCTCTGGAATAAGCCCCCCCCCCCGAGATGAGTCTTATTTCTGACCTGGGCCTCTTTAAATCAGGGCTAAAAACCTACTTATTTCTGATGGATTTTAATACCCAGTAGTATGGTGACACTTTTATATTATCTTATTCAATTTTACTGTTATTTTATTGTTTTGTACTTATTCTTTTCTTTATTTATTATCTGCTGTAAAGCACTTTGGATACACCGAAATGGATTGTTGTAAAGGGCTGTAGAAATAAAGTACATTTACATTTACAATCTGGTTATTTAACTGTTTCAGATGTTGTTCCATTCGTTATTAGAAACATAAAAGTGACGGCCCATCTTAACAGATGCTGAAAACTTGGCATAGAATCCTAAAATGTGGCATCGGCTGAGGATAACTGAGCATTTCTAATGCTGGGCAAAGACCTCGGAGTCCTCAGCTCACCTGGTCTATTAGCAGCTAATCTAAAGAAATAGATAAAAAGAATCAGTGCTCCTGGTTTCTGTGCAGCTTTTTCAGTTTTAACTAGATGTCAGAGCAGCTCAAAACCTCCCAATAATCCGTGTTTTGCCCTCTTTGTCCTTCCTCGAGTCCCTTTGTGACAAATGTCCCTCACTGCTGGGACCCTGCAGCAAAAGTGATGCGTGAAAATGTACCATAAAGGTTTCCAGAAAGCTGCACGCACACCGATTCTTTCCTGTCGACACTCTGTGTGAGCTTTGGTACACAGGAGGGATGCTGTCACACTCCAGCAACTCCGGGCAGATTTCACAATCCTTTTTAAAGCTCTGCTGCATAGGGAAGAGCTCAGATTTTGCTTTTGCAGCTCTTTGAGCTTTCAAAAGTGAAAGAACTGTGTTCATAAGGTCATTTTAGAGGAATGCCAGACTGAAAGTCCCCATAAGATTGGTCTATTATCAGTTTAACAGGCAGATTGTTGCTGTATTTGTGCTACAGACGGATCATTTGTGTCTGATTTTATTTTTATTAACCTTTTATTTATACAGGTAAAATCTCACTGAGACCCAGAGTCTCATTTGACCTGTTTTAGGCAGCAGCAAAACACAAAGTTACAGATTAACTGAACGTCCAAGAGACAAAAACAGGAATATATGATCATTAATAATAATAAAATTAAAGCAAAATGAACTAGTTAAGTACAGAACATGTGCACTGACTGTCTCACCAGCCTTCCTACAAGTCATTTGAAGTCCTCTAGTGAAATAAAACTGGACAGCTTCAGCTTCTGTTGGGCCACTTGATATTGAAAAACAAGGAAGGAAACACAACACAGTTTTAAAATGTCTTTTAAAGCCTTAAAGATCAGTAGAAGTGGAAGATATCTTGGTACGAGGCTAAGGCCTGATCCCCTTTCCACTCAGTTTTGCTTAAAGGGGAGCAGTGATGCAACCATACAAATGGACTAAGTGACCTTCAGCTGGACCAGCAGGTCCCATGAAGGTCTCCCTCACCCCCATAACAACAGGAACATCTGATTGGTATCAGGCATTCTGAATAAACTATGCTTCTTTTAACCAGTTCGTCACATTCAGGCACAAAAACATGTAGAAGTCAGAGCTTCTGAGGGGCTGGAATTGTATGGAATACCAAAGTCTCGCCTTTATTTTGGTCGTGAACTCTTCAAATCCCTCGCTGACCAGGGGTCTGCGGGTCGAACCAGGAGCTGAATGCATCATGCACCCAAAGTGGTGTTTCTAAAGACCGTGCACGCCTCATGCATTCTTCATTCACACGTTTTCAGACCAATTTGAGCTTCGTGCACCATACTTAAAACATAGATTCCCAGGGCTTGATCAGCAGGTCAGTGATTTTTCTTTTTCCTGTTCTAATTGTTGTGGCTATAAATAACTGCAGCTGCGCATCATTGCTGTGGAAGGCCTCGTTAAAATGCCATCAATAATCATACCCCGCTACAGACATCCAAGGTCAAGGTTATTTTAGCAGTTTTTTTGTCTCGTGACTGAAACTACAGCAAGATATCATGAGCAGAGAATTGGTCAAACCTGGAGTTTTCCACCTCTCTGAATTGTAAAAAGATTGGTTTAGTTTCCCGCTGCTGTTTTTATGCACAAGGTAGCACTGAGTAGGACTACATGCACACTTAAGTTACAGCTCTGTATGTGGAGGGAAACTGAGTGATTACACTTTAACAGTCCGTGTATATGACCGATTTTCCCTTTAATACTGAAAAACAAACCAATAATAAAAGGAGAAACGACTCGTTTTTAAAAAAAATTTATTTTGAAAATAAAAAACGAGTAGTTTTTTCCTTTTATTATTGGTTTGTTTTTCGGTATCAAAAGGAAAAAGCTGTTATTTGTTTTACGACAGGATTTCTAAGATGAAAACTTGGAATCGGAAAAAGGCGGGAAAATTTAGATTTTCGATGCGTGTACGTAAAACACGAGAAGAAAGTTCGCCTCACCTGTCACGCAAGTTTAATTCGGATGAAACATTGATGCAAAAACAGTTTTGCTGATTTCATCAGGGAGAAACTAGCTCATGGAATGACGTCTGGGGGATATTCCCGCTGCTTTATGTGATAATTTTAGCGCCACAGCAGGTTTTTCTGAGAGAAATGTGAGCAGGTGTCTGTTTCATTTTACTTATTATTTATTTACTTATTCATTACTTTCCGTTGATGTGCTGCATGGGCGCCTAATGTGCTAATGGACAGCTTCCGGGTCACAACCAAAAAAGTCACAGACCATAAGTAAATATTGAAAGATTAAAATTTTCCCGCCTTTTTCTGATACCAAGTTTTCATCTTGAAACATGCTGTTGGAAAACAAAAAGCAGCTGTTTTTTTTAGAGAGCAGCAGCAGTTAATGTGGCGTCTATGTATATATATGTGTATATATGTCCAGAGTGGTGTAAAAAGAGTGTTGACACTCCCATAGACTTCTATAGAAAGAAAGGAATGCACAATAATAATAATTATCAGCTTGTAAGGCACTAATCTCTGCAGTCAGCCTTGAGGGCAGCTGACTGAATAATGACATGCAATATGAAGTCATCATTATCCCAATAATTAGCCTGCAAGGCACTCATTTCTCCAGTTACTCTTGAAAGTAGCTAGCAGAATACTGAAAAAATATGCCTTTTGTATCAACAATCTAGCTAAGCTAAGCTAACGAAAATGCTAACGTTTTAGCATTTTCAAGCAGCTCAACTAACCAGTTTATTTACAAAAATACAGTGTATGGTTGTTGTTGGGCGCTTGTTTAGCCTGACCAAACTTCACGTAAACCCGACCAATTAAATATTAAAATCATTGGGATAATGATGATTTCATATTGCATGTCATTATTCAGCCAGCTGACTTCAAGGCTGACTGCAGAGATTTGTTTTTGTGTGGAATATGTGAAAAAAGGCATTTTTTTGGTTATATTTTTTTGTTATAATAAAAAACTAAACAACCAGTCAAATTTTCAATATTTGATTTTTGATTGCCAACTGAAAATGGATGATAGCCTGATTCGGCTTGTTTGTTTGTTGAAGAATGTGTAGTTTGTGTTAATAGTCCTTAAAGCCTGAACATGGTTAACACAGTTAACGCTGGAAAACTGGCTTCCACAGACCGTCGTGGCTCTTCTGATACCTTTTGATTTAAATAACTTTGCATTTAACCCACGCAGTTAAACCAAAGCCTAATGGACACAGTGTGATATTAACACATTTCTTCACCACCCCTCTCATAAGACATGACAGTGGTGTTAATTATTCCCTTTCATAGCCACAGTCCTTTTGCTAAATTCATCCTTTGGGGAGAGGGAATGTACCATCTAATTTCCATCTTCCATCCAGCAACATATTTGACACCAGATCAAAGCTCTGGGCTGACATTTCCAGCCCTACAGTCCCAGTGCTCATGTGTCTAAAAAAACTTTTAATTGCTTCATAAATCCCAGTAAATCTACTTCACCCAAACAGCTCCAACGTCCACCAACCCATGACCCACCAAGGTTTACGAGGTGACCGGAACAAAGGGTTTTCTCCTGCTGGGTTTCTCTTCATCCTGGAAAACGCTTAAAGCTACAGCTGCGTTTTTACTGTTGCCTTCACTGTTTCAGGTGCAATTCAACCATCAAACGTCTACAAAATGTATTCTTTTAGATTCATAAATCAATGCATATCTTCTCCATTCACTAATTTAACTGCTGCCTCACTAAAGTGGCCACATTTCCCTTTTGTGCAGGTTCATAGTGTCATTGTAGTGTTCTGCTGAAATAAAGTGTCATGCTTTAAAGGACACATCCTTGGAGGACTTAATGAAATGTATGATGTGATTTAAGGTAACTATTAGAGGGATAAATCACAAGTTTACAACCGTGTCTTTACAGCTTTGTTCATAAAAGCCAGTTTTAAGGGGTTTTTAAATCAGCAAAATGTGGATGCAACCTACAGTAAAACCACAGAAGCATGTTTAGAACCATAGTTGGTGCCGATCAATCACTCATATCACCATTCCTTTTATTGGTGTTGAGTTTTTTTTTTGTCGTGGTGCGTTCAGGTGCTGCTCTTTCAGGCCTCTTGAAGCTCTCCTTGGTAACTAATTGAAACTCTGACTAATTTACAACCTCTGACTGGGAAAATCAGAAGTCGGAGTCCGTTTCTGAGTTGGAACTTCGGGTAAGATTGATGCTTTTTAAGTCGGTCCTGACATAGATGGCAGATATATTTGGGCCTAACTTCTGGTATTTATGGCTCAGCTACGGCACTGGTGAGTGGTACGTTACCCAGAAGTTGCTCAATGGTCCAAAGAAGAGAGTCGGGCCATGTCTGGTGGATATTTGGCCGAGTTTAGAAACCACCAAAGGGAAAACGTGGCCTGTGAGCCACAAGTTGGGGTGAAAACACAATGAAGGTCGTTGGCTTTTATCACACCAACAGGAAGCATCTGATCTCACAGATCTGGGCTTTGGTTTATCGGGTTTAGGGGATAGTGCCGGCATCCCGTTATGTTCCAGCTTATATTCCAGGACCGATGGAGTTGTATCGGCAGTAATAATGAGCATATCCTCCTCAGTTCTCGAGTTCAGATGAGATCATGTCTGCCGATTCGATAACTTCTCATCGTGTTTTCTTTGGAGTTCAGAAGTTTAGAGCCTGTTTCTTCTTGTCCATCTTAATTTCCTCACAGGCTGCCGGTCTGATCTGATGAGGCTTGTCTTGTGTTTCCGTGTCACTACACTGCCTTCAACAGCCCAAAATGTCAGTGATTATCGTCTCCATGTCTGCCATCCCTCATCAGATTCAGAGCCAGTTGTAGGAAATGAAGCCATCAAGCCAGTGTTGAGCACTTTACTTCTGAAATACTCTGTTTTTGTACATAAATCCAAACTATTCTGCTCTCATCGTTCCACTGCCTTTATGTTTTGCATGATAAACTAAAGAAAACAGTTTTATTTAACACCTGAACACTCTCACTTTGTAAAATTAAGCAATTTTCAATGAATTGTATGTTTTTGCCTTTTTAGAATAATCTTGTAAGCGTCATTTCTAAAATATCTGCACAAGTCTCAATATGCACATGAGCCTGCAGAGCTTAACAGGCTGGTGCAGCTGCAACAAGAGGAAACGCTACAAAGGATTATAGAACTCCTTCAAGAAGGTAATTATATAAGGTAAGTAAGATGTTGGTTGTTCCCAGTCAGCTGGGTCTGAAATCTGGAGCAGGTACAAACAAACTGGGAAGCTGTAAAAGGGAAACATACAGGTCGACCGAGGAGGACATTGAATTCTGCTGGATCTTTATTTTGGTCCAATGAGACACAGAAAGATGAAAAGCAGCACATTTCCACCATCACTGACATTGATGTCAGGTAACGGACCAGGGGAGATGGCAGCCTCACCTCTGCAGGACATAGGGAGGGGAATTGTTAAGGATTTAGCAATTCCGGTTCGATTATCGATATCGCTTATCGATCCTCTTAGCGATTCTGTTATCGATTCTCCTATAGATTATCTTGTCAATTCTCTTATCGATTCTCATCCTGTCGGCTTTGGTTGCAGTCACAGAGAGGGGTATCTACAGGTATGGGGGTCTTCGAAAAGGAGGACGTCGAATTCTGCTGGATCTTTATTTTGGTCCAATGAGACACAGAAAGATGAAAAGCAGCACATTTCCACCATCACTGACATTGATGTCAGGTAACGGACCAGGGGAGATGGCAGCCTCACCTCTGCAGGACATAGGGAGGGGAATTGTTAAGGATTTAGCAATTCCGGTTCGATTATCGATATCGCTTATCGATCCTCTTAGCGATTCTGTTATCGATTCTCCTATAGATTATCTTGTCGATTCTCTTATCGATTCTCATCCTGTCGGCTTTGGTTGCAGTCACAGAGAGGGGTATCTACAGGTATGGGGGTCTTCGAAAAGGAGGACGTCGAATTCTGCTGGAACTTTATTTTGGTCCAATGAGACACAGAAAGATGAAAAGCAGCACATTTCAACCATCATTGACTATATGGGGTTGATGTCAGGTAACGGACCAGGGGAGATGGCAGCCTCACCTCTGCAGGACATAGGGAGGGGAATTGTTAAGGATTTAGCAATTCCGGTTCGATTATCGATATCGCTTATCGATTCTCTTATCGATTCTCGTCCAGTCGACTTTGGTTGCAGTCACAGAAAGGGGTATCTACAGGTATGGGGGTCGTCGAAAAGGAGGACGTCGAATTCTGCTGGAACTTAATTTTGGTCCAATGAGACACAGAAAGATGAAAAGCAGCACATTTCAACCATCACTGACATTGATGTCAGGTAACGGACCAGGGGAGATGGCAGCCTCACCTCTGCAGGACATGTACATAGGGAGGGGAATTGTTAAGAAGTTAGCAATTCCGGTTCGATTATCGATATCGCTTATTGATCCTCTTATCAATCCTCTTATCGATCCTCTTATCGATTCTCTTGTAGATTCTCTTGTCGATTCTCGTCCAGTCGGCTTTGGTTGCAGTCACAGAGAGGGGTATCTACAGGTATGGGGGTCTTTCATTAATATTATTATCAGTGTTGTTGTTATTAATAACTGCTCTGCTCAGACTCACGGGAGGCGTGCTTGTTTCCTGCCGTTTCCATAGCGATAGCGACGTGAAAAATTTATATTATCTGGGTTTTTTTAGCGTTAGAAATACAGTGTGTAGCGGGAGTGTGTGACAAAAGACCGAAAAGTGGGACTTTAGAGCCCTGCGTTATCTGGGACTTTCGAGACGGAAGACGCTGTGCCGCGAGCTCCGCTGCGAGAGTCGCCGGCATCGCTTAGCAGCGTGTCAAAGACTTTACATCTATGTGGTCAAATGTCTCCATGTTGGAGCCATTTCCCCCTTTGGTGTGATCACAGCTCTGCACATGTTGCTACTGGCCCTATAATTGTCCTTTTTGGTAAAATCAACCAAACTTTGGCGCGCTTCTGCCTCGACGCCGTGTTGGAAACATTCTGAGGCAAAATACGAAGCATGACGTCATCGTGCAAATGCGTCAGACGTTAGCCGAACCTATTAACTGAAGTTAGGCAGTCGGATTAACGACTCTAGATGTACAAGTGGAGAACTTTCTCACTCCATCAATCCAAAGGAGTCACTGATCAGCCGTTTCTCCTCTTTGTGCTTGGGTTCGGTTAGTTTTGGATCATCTGTTCTGCAGCAGCCCTGGTTTGGTTCAGTTCAACGCAGTTTCCCTCCGGCCCATTTGTGTCCACCTCCACATTTTCAGTTTGACTCGTGCTTAAATGCATTTTAAGATTCTTTTCTTTTAGCAGTTACTTTATTGTTAGTGACATGTCAACATATCCACTCACACCTTCCCTCAGTGATAGAAAAACCACTTCACAACTCAAAACTTTGAGGTTGAGGTGGCAAAGACACTGAACCCAAAACTTATTCTGTGTTAGATTCCAACTGTTGTTAACTATCATGATATTATCATTAAAATCTCAGCGGTTTCCATCCCTTGTGCTGCTGAACATATTAGTAAATTATTATCTTTGTGAGAGAATCTGAATGAGAGAATCCAGGATTTTCAGCCATAACTGATCAGAAAGTGTATTTCAGGTCATTTCACAAGCCTTTTAATTAAGAATTGAACAAAGTGTCGTAAGACGATGTTTATTCTGAGGCTGAGTTTCACTCTGCCCTGCACACATGAAACCCCGGACGAGGGGAATGCCGGTCTCCCAGCAACACTGTCACAAACTGGAGGGCCGAGCAGGTGCCCAGGACTTCTGCTGGTGGGTGGCAGCAACGCTTGGCACCAGTGTTACTTTTATTGGTCAGTGTGGGTATTTTTATCCCTGAGCCCAACCCATGAAGGGAAATATGGCCCGATAAAAGTTCCACATCGCTGACTCAGTGCATGGGCAGAGCAGAAAGATTAGCTTCAGTTTTACCATTAAAACATTTCTGTCATGTAAATCTATGCCAGTAGCAGCGGTACAAATCATGATGGACTGTAACACTAACATGTTTAAAAATGTCTGCAGAAATCACAAAAATGGTTAATGTTCAGAGCCAAAAAGCACAAATAATTTGGTTGTCAGTTGGACATAAAGTATAGAAATCAGTTAAAACAGAAATGAATTAATGTAAATGTATAGAAATGATCAAGATAAATTGATCATTGGAAAGGCAGGACTTGTTTTTTTTAACTAAAATCTGATAGATTTGATGCGTCCTCCTCATTTTTCATTCTCCTGAAAACAGAGACTGAACCTGACAGAAAATATTTACTCCATATTCAAAAAGGCTATAAAGTCAGCAGAGTTGGTGACAATTTAGTCCAAAGCTGGACGTGGGAGTGTAAATAAAGAAATCTTGGTTTAAAGCTACTGCAACACTGACTAAATGAGCTCTCGCTGAGGTTTTGCCCTTTAAAATTACCAGGTGGAGGTTTAGAGTAAAAATAGTTTCACCAAACTAGTGCAGATGGAAAACAGAAGCAGTGTGTTGCAGCTTTTCCAAGAGCTTTCAGGAGGAGATTATTTATTTAACTGAATAGTAGTGAGTCTGCTGTCATGAAGAAACCAGTATAGCTCATGGAAATGTGGCCTATTATCAAAGGTCATGCCCAGAAACAAATGATACACGCACCAAGTCATCTTTCTAATTCAAATTGATACCACATTGGTTTTCAGTTGCATGTTGAAGGTAAGTCACATCCCTCAGGATCTTTGTAGAATTACAGCATCAACAGTCTGATAGGGCTGCAGGGTGCTGTGGTGGTTAGATCACAGCAGAGGGTTCCAGGTTCAGCTCCCGGCTGGTTCTTTCTGTGGGAGTCTGCATGTTCTTCCCATGTATGCCTGGGTTCTCTCCGGGTTCTCCGGCTTCCTCCCACCGTCCAAAAACATGCAGTTAGGTTAACTGGTGACTCTAACTTTGTCCTTAGGAGTGAGAGTGTGTGGCCCTGTGATGGACTGGCGACCTGTCCAGGGTGACCCCGCCTCTCGCCCGATGACCGCTGGGATAGGCTCCACCCCCCCGCGACCCGACCGACGGATTAAGCAGGTATAGAAAATGGATGGATGGATGGATGGATGGATGGAACAGTCTGAGAACACACTTAAAACAGCAAAGAGAACACCAAAGTGTGTAAAACTATTAGAAAATCAGGATTTTATTAGAGTAGAGCGACCGCCTGAATTTGGTTTGACTAACTGAAAAAATCCCATTAAAGTAACTTAAAGACAGCGTCTCTGCAGTGAATTCAGCGTCTCTGCAGTGAATTCAGTGTCTGTACAGTGAATTTATCGCCTGTGCAGTGAATTTAATGCCTGTGGAGTGAATTCAACGCCTTTGCAGTGCATTCAGTGTCTCTGCAGTGAATTCAGCGCCTGTGCAGTGAATTCAGTGTCTGTGCAGTGAATTCAACGCCTTTGCAGTGCATTTAACGACTGTGCAGTGAATTCAACGCCTGTGCAGTGCATTTAACAACTGTGCAGTGCATTTAACAACTGTGCAGTGAATTCAACGCCTGTGCAGTGAATTAAGCATCTGTGCAGTGAATTCAGCGTCTGTGCAGTGAATTCAGTGTCTGTGCAGTGAATTCAACGCCTTTGCAGTGCATTTAACGACTGTGCAGTGAATTCAACGCCTGTGCAGTGCATTTAACAACTGTGCAGTGAATCCAACGCCTGTGCAGTGAATTAAGCATCTGTGCAGTGAATTCAGCGTCTGTGCAGTGAATTCAGTGCCTGTGCAGTGAATTCAGCGTCTGTGCAGTGAATTCAGTGTCTGTGCAGTGAATTCAACGCCTGTGCAGTGCATTTAACGACTGTGCAGTGAATTCAACGCCTGTGCAGTGCATTTAACAACTGTGCAGTGCATTTAACAACTGTGCAGTGAATTCAACGCCTGTGCAGTGAATTCAGCGCCTGTGCAGTGAATTCAGCGTCTGTGCAGTGAATTCAGCTGGACTTACATGTACCATGATCTCCCACAGAGGAAGTTAGAGGCAGCAGGATGTCCTAAAGGTTTTCTCTCACACAGACATACCTCAGTTCACCGTCCATGTTGTGTGTTTGTTTTGATAAAGTCCATGCAGACATGAGTGGGAGCACTTTTTAATGAGGCACTTCCCACTTCCATCACAACTAAACACGCAGCGGGCTTTTTACTGTATTCTGCATTTCCACCTATAATTGGGCTCGTTTTGTCCTGAGCCATTAGCAGGGTTTTCATTTAAATCTCACTTTTTGAATAAGAAAAGCTACCAGTCAACAAAAATATCCACAAACCATTTAGCTTAGATAGTAATTCAATCATTAAAAGGCGTTACGACGGCGGTCCGGTTTGACAAAGTTGAGCTGTAACTGAGCTTGACTCCACTGTAGATGTAACTGTACTGAGGAAATACCCCTTTTCAAAAGCACTCATTGCCTGTTCTCCATTTATTTGAAATGTGTTGGTTGGTTCAGCTCCCAGCTGGGGCCTTTCTGTGGGAGGCTGCATGTTCTCCCCATGTATGCCTGGGTTCTCTCCGGGTTCTCCGGCTTCCTCCCACCGTCCAAAAACATGCTGTTAGGTTAACTGGTGTCTCTAAACTGTCCTTAGGAGTGAGTCTGTCTCTGTGATGGACTGGCGATCTGTCCAGGGTGAACCCGCCTTTAGCCAATGACCGCTGGGATAGGCTCCACCCCCCCGCGACCCGACCGACGGATTAAGCAGGTATAGAAAATGGATGGATGGATGGAACAGTCTGAGAACACACTTAAAACAGCAAAGAGAACACCAAAGTGTGTAAAACTATTAGAAAATCAGGATTTTATTAGAGTAGAGCCTGAATTTGGTTTGACTAACTGAAAAAATCCCATTAAAGTAACTTAAAGACAGCGCCTGTGCAGTGAATTCAATGTCTGTGCAGTGAATTCAGCGTCTTTGCAGTGAATTCAGTGCCTTTGCAGTGCATTCAGCATCTGTACAGTGAATTAAGCATCTGTACAGTGAATTCAGTGTCTGTGCAGTGAATTCAACGCCTTTGCAGTGCATTTAACGACTGTGAAGTGAATTCAACGCCTTTGCAGTGCATTTAACGACTGTGAAGTGAATTCAACGCCTGTGCAGTGCATTCAACACCTGTGCAGTGAATTAAGCATCTGTACAGTGAATTCAGCGCCTGTGCAGTGAATTCAGTGCCTGTGCAGTGCATTCAGCATCTGTGCAGTGAATTAAGCATCTGTACAGTGAATTCAGCGCCTGTGCAGTGAATTCAACGCCTGTGCAGTGCATTCAACACCTGTGCAGTGAATTAAGCATCTGTACAGTGAATTCAGCGCCTGTGCAGTGAATTCAACACCTGTGCAGTGAATTAAGCATCTGTACAGTGAATTTAACGCCTGTGCAGTGCATTCAACACCTGTGCAGTGAATTAAGCATCTGTACAGTGAATTTAACGCCTGTGCAGTGAATTTAATGCCTGTTGAGTTAATTCAACGCCTTTGCAGTGCATTCAGTGTCTGTGCAGTGAATTTAACGCCTGTGCAGTGAATTCAACACCTGTTGAGTTAATTCAACGCCTTTGCAGTGAATTCAGCGTCTGTGCAGTGAATTAAGCATCTGTACAGTGAATTCAGCATCTGTACAGTGAATTTAACGCCTGTGCAGTGAATTTAATGCCTGTTGAGTTAATTCAACGCCTTTGCAGTGCATTCAGTGTCTGTGCAGTGAATTTAACGCCTTTGCAGTGCATTTAACGACTGTGAAGTGAATTCAACGCCTGTGCAGTGAATTCAGCGCCTGTGCAGTGCATTCAGCATCTGTACAGTGAATTTAACGCCTGTGCAGTGAATTTAATGCCTGTTGAGTTAATTCAACGCCTTTGCAGTGAATTCAGCGTCTCTGCAGTGCATTCAGCTGGACTTACATGTACCATGATCTCCCACAGAGAAAGTTAGAGGCAGCAGGATGTCCTAAAGGTTTTCTCTCACACAGACATACCTCAGTTCACCGTCCATGTTGTGTGTTTGTTATGATAAAGTCCATGCAGACATGAGTGGGAGCACTTTTTAATGAGGCACTTCCCACTTCCATCACAACTAAACACGCAGCAGGCTTTTTACTGTATTCTGCATTTCCACCTATAATTGGGCTCGTTTTGTCCTGAGCCATTAGCAGGGTTTTCATTTAAATCTCACTTTTTGAATAAGAAAAGCTACCAGTCAACAAAAATATCCACAAACCATTTAGCTTAGATAGTAATTCAATCATTAAAAGGCGTTGCGACGGCGGTCCGGTTTGACAAAGTTGAGCTGTAACTGAGCTTGACTCCACTGTAGATGTAACTGTACTGAGGAAATACCCCTTTTCAAAAGCACTCATTGCCTGTTCTCCATTTATTTGAAATGTGTTGGTTGGTTCAGCTCCCAGCTGGGGCCTTTCTGTGGGAGGCTGCATGTTCTCCCCATGTATGCATGGGTTCTCTCCGGGTTCTCCGGCTTCCTCCCACCGTCCAAAAACATGCTGTTAGGTTAACTGGTGTCTCTAAACTGTCCTTAGGAGTGAGTCTGTCTCTGTGATGGACTGGCGATCTGTCCAGGGTGAACCCGCCTTTAGCCAATGACCGCTGGGATAGGCTCCACCCCCCCGTGACCCGACCGACGGATTAAGCAGGTATAGAAAATGGATGGATGGATGGAACAGTCTGATAAGACACTTAAAACAGCAAAGAGAACACCAAAGTGTGTAAAACTATTAGAAAATCAGGATTTTATTAGAGTAGAGCGACCACCTGAATTTGGTTTGACTAACTGAAAAAATCCCATTAAAGTAACTTAAAGACAGCGTCTGTGCAGTGAATTCAGCATCTATGCAGTGAATTCAATGTCTGTGCAGTGCATTCAGCTGGACTTACATGTACCATGATCTCCCACAGAGGAAAGAGTAGAGGCAGCAGGATGTGTTGAAATGTGTTGGTTGGTTCAGCTCCCAGCTGGGGCCTTTCTGTGGGAGGCTGCATGTTCTCCCCATGTATGCCTGGGTTCTCTCCAGGTTCTCCAGCTTCCTCCCACCGTCCAAAAACATGCTGTTAGGTTAACTGGTGACTCTAAATGTGTCCTTAGGAGTGAGAGTGAGTGTGTGGCCCTGTGATGGACCGGCGATCTGTCCAAGGTGACCCCGCCTCTCACCCGATGACCACTCGGATAGGCTCCACCCCCCCACGACCCGACCGACGGATTAAGCGGGGATAGAAAATGGATGGGTGTTGGTTGGTACCCTTCCAACCCCCAAGTGGCATGATCCAGAACTTTTATCTGACCCTTTTTCTCAGTTTTTTCTCGTGGTCCAGTTCATAAATGGTGTCATTAGCAAAGTACAGCAGATGTTGAAAATGTTCATCATGAAAACTTCACGATAAAAATGAACATCAAAGTGCATCGAGCCACTAAACTGTAGAGAAACATGTCCAACGTGTGCGTGAATGTGGCCATTTCTGTACTTGATGCTGTTGAAACATTTCAGTTATCTTTTGATAAAGAGCAAGTGCTCCAGGCTGATGGGACTCTGAAAAGATCAATTACTTCAGATATCCAGGGGTCAGTTTTCTATTAGGGTGCATCTGAAAGGCTTTTTTAATTAACTACTCCATTAAACCATCGGGGTTAGGGTCAGTCCACTGGCAGGCATTTATAACCATGGCGTGCAGTTTCATTGGTGTTGCTGCACATTAAGAGGCGGCCATCTTTCTCTGGTTTTTATCAGGCTGTAAACTCTGTCTAAAAGCTTCCTCTCAGGTTCTCTGACATGTGAAGAAGCTTTTATCCCTCGCAGAGAGAAAGATTCTGTTGTGGCGAGATGAGAGGCTCCTGATGGGAACAGGGGGCAGATGTTTTTAGCTGTTCCTCGAGTGCATTTCAGGACTCGAGTATTTTTCTAAACGATCGCAAAATGTGGCGTTATTTAGTCCAAAGGGTTTTGTGACAGTTAGAGAAGCTACAGACTGATTTATTTCTCTTTTCTAGATCAAAACATGGCCAAGATCAGATGGTTTATTTGGTCCATTTTAAACTTTGTCAAAGAATTAAAAACTGACCAAAGTATTACCCAAAAGATCTAATTTTCAGTCCCTCGCTGTTGTTTTCATTCAACTGTATTTTACTCCCTATAGCTGCTGTTAGCTCATAGCTCTGTTAGCTCATAGCTGCTGTTATGTGGCTACTTGCAGCTAAAGGAGAGCTAACGGAGGGATTTCTACACAGGCACTCTACTAGGACCACTTCATCCACAAAATCTGATAAATATCCTGCCATGTTGCACAAAACTATCAGCAGCAAACTCTGTGTGAAGTTAGCCGACTGTCACAGAGCACGGAGTGAATAAACTGTGCTGCAGGGGGGCGTGTGGATGAAGTGGGCCCAGTACAGTGCCTGTGTAGAAATCCCTCCGTTAGCTCTCCTATAGCTGCAAGTAGCCACATAACAGCAGCTATGAGCTAACAGAGCTATAGCACACGTTCATTCATTCATTCTTCTTAAAGTATTGGTGAAATAAAGACAGATAATGCCTTATTTAGAGGCTGCATCCTCTAAGCCCCGTTCACTCCGTTATACGGATCTCGAGGAATCTAAATATCTCCCGAAGGACGCCGACTTTCACCAAACTGTAGATTTACCTCCGTTAGCCGCAAGTAGCCACATAACGGCAGCTATGAGCTAACAGAGCTATGAGCTATGGCAGTTATGGCACTGATCATGAGCTGGGCCTAAACTGAGCTACTTTTGGTCCAGTTATGGCACTGATCATGAGCTGGGCCTAAACTGAGCTACTTTTGGTCCAGTTATGGCACTGATCACGAGTTGGACCTAATCTGAGCTACTTTTGGTCCAGTTATGGCACTGATCATGAGCTGGGCCTAATCTGAGCTACTTTTGGTCCAGTTATGGCACTGATCATGAGCTGGGCCTAAACTGAGCTACTTTTGGTCCAGTTATGGCACTGATCATGAGTTGGGCCTAAACTGAGCTACTTTTGGTCCAGTTATGGCACTGATCATGAGCTGGGCCTAATCTGAGCTACCTTTGGTCCAGTTATGGCACTGATCATGAGTTGGGCCTAAACTGAGCTACTTTTGGTCCAGTTATGGCACTGATCATGAGTTGGGCCTAAACTGAGCTACTTTTGGTCCAGTTATGGCACTGATCATGAGCTGGGCCTAAACTGAGCTACTTTTGGTCCAGTTATGGCACTGATCACGAGTTGGACCTAATCTGAGCTACTTTTGGTCCAGTTATGGCACTGATCATGAGCTGGGCCTAATCTGAGCTACTTTTGGTCCAGTTATGGCACTGATCATGAGCTGGGCCTAAACTGAGCTACTTTTGGTCCAGTTATGGCACTGATCATGAGTTGGGCCTAAACTGAGCTACTTTTGGTCCAGTTATGGCACTGATCATGAGCTGGGCCTAATCTGAGCTACCTTTGGTCCAGTTATGGCACTGATCATGAGTTGGGCCTAAACTGAGCTACTTTTGGTCCAGTTATGGCACTGATCATGAGTTGGGCCTAAACTGAGCTACTTTTGGTCCAGTTATGGCACTGATCATGAGTTGGGCCTAAACTGAGCTACTTTTGGTCCAGTTATGGCACTGATCATGAGCTGGGCCTAAACTGAGCTACTTTTGGTCCAGTTATGGCACTGATCATGAGCTGGGCCTAATCTGAGCTACTTTTGGTCCAGTTATGGCACTGATCATGAGCTGGGCCTAATCTGAGCTACTTTTGGTCCAGTTATGGCACTGATCATGAGCTGGGCCTAAACTGAGCTACTTTTGGTCCAGTTATGGCACTGATCATGAGCTGGGCATAAACTGAGCTACTTTTGGTCCAGTTATGGCACTGATCATGAGCTGGGCCTAAACTGAGCTACTTTTGGTCCAGTTATGGCACTGATCATGAGCTGGGCCTAATCTGAGCTACTTTTGGTCCAGTTATGGCACTGATCATGAGCTGGGCCTAAACTGAGCTACTTTTGGTCCAGTTATGGCACTGATCATGAGCTGGGCCTAAACTGAGCTACTTTTGGTCCAGTTATGGCACTGATCATGAGCTGGGCCTAAACTGAGCTACTTTTGGTCCAGTTATGGCACTGATCATGAGCTGGGCCTAAACTGAGCTACTTTTGGTCCAGTTATGGCACTGATCATGAGCTGGGCCTAAACTGAGCTACTTTTGGTCCAGTTATGGCACTGATCATGAGCTGGGCCTAAACTGAGCTATGGCATGTTTTATGTGGCCTAAATGTGGCCCAAATGTCACAGGCCAGCTTTTTTAGGTGTTTTTTAGAGTTTTTAGGGCCAAACACCAAAGGAAAAAGGAGATTTAGGCCCTTTCTGGTGGATATTCAGCCGGGTTTGATCGGCCACACTCACTCTCTTGAATAGTCTGACACACGACCAGATAGCAGTGTTTCCCTGACAGTTGCAGGTCCATTTATGCTCCTTTCATGCAGCCTTTCTGCACAGTAAAAGGCTTGCTTTGGTTTGTCTCCGGGTCAGGACGGGCCCACCTGTAAGTCCAGCCTGTCCTGGTGCAGCATCGGCTGCTGACGGAGGTGTGAAATGCTTCTGCAGCCTGTGAGCTTCCCTCTCAGGTAGAAACAAGGCCGCTCTGTCTCAGCTGACAGGTGCTCCGTGTACGTTGGACTGCAGCCTGTGAGGAGATGCCAGCTGCAGCCGGGGTGAACATTTGGCAGGAGGACGGCGGCCGGCAGGATGGAAAAAACACAACAAGCGTAAATAAGCAGAGAGTCCTGCTGTTATTTCCTCACACAGGCGGAGAAGTGGCTGCTGCTTAAGAGCCTCCCCTTCCTGAGTAAACATGATTATTCCAGACACACCCTGCAGTTTGGTCCCTGCAGCAATTACTGCAGCCTAAAAATAACGGTTTCAGAGAGCAGCTTTGTTTCTTCATGACTTTCAGTATCACCGGGGTCACGGCCTTACTTTGGGACGCCTCTAATACCTCCAACACTTCCACTTGTGCTGTCAGCAGGTTGGAGAGCTGAGAACACCCCTCTGATGTGTGGTGGAACCCAAAGGGTTGAAATAAATCTTTATTATTGTCCCAAATATTCTCTGAAACCCTGCAGCCAGAGTTCTGATGAGATCTAACAGCAGAGATCATGTTTCTCCAGCTTTAGCTTCTCTTCATTGGCTCCCTGTTAAATTCAGAATAGAATTTAAGGTTCTTCTCCTCACATATAAAGCTCTTAATGACCGAGCTCCATCACATCTTAAAGATCTCACAGCTGGATATTTCCCCAACAGAGCACTTTGCTCTCAGGCTGCAGGTTTCCTTGTGGTTCCCAGAGTTTCTAAAAGTAGAATGGGAGGCAGAGCCTTCAGTTATCGGGCCCCTAAAGCAGAATGGGAGGCAGAGCCTTCAGTTACCAGGCCCCTAAAAGCAGAATGGGAGGCAGAGCCTTCAGTTATCAGGCCCCTAAAAGCAGAATGGGAGGCAGAGCCTTCAGTTATCAGGCCCCTAAAAGCAGAATGGGAGGCAGAGCCTTCAGTTATCAGGCCCCTAAAAGCAGAATGGGAGGCAGAGCCTTCAGTTATCAGGCCCCTAAAAGCAGAATGGGAGGCAGAGCCTTCAGTTATCAGGCCCCTAAAAGCAGAATGGGAGGCAGAGCCTTCAGTTATCAGGCCCCTAAAGGCAGAATGGGAGGCAGAGCCTTCAGTTATCAGGCCCCTAAAAGCAGAATGGGAGGCAGAGCCTTCAGTTATCAGGCCCCTAAAAGCAGAATGGGAGGCAGAGCCTTCAGTTATCAGACCCCTAAAAGCAGAATGGGAGGCAGAGCCTTCAGTTATCAGGCCCCTAAAAGCAGAAAGGGAGGCAGAGCCTTCAGTTATCAGGCCCCTAAAAGCAGAATGGGAGGCAGAGCCTTCAGTTATCAGGCCCCTAAAAGCAGAATGGGAGGCAGAGCCTTCAGTTATCAGGCCCCTAAAAGCAGAATGGGAGGCAGAGCCTTCAGTTATCAGGCCCCTAAAAGCAGAATGGGAGGCAGAGCCTTCAGTTATCAGGCCCCTAAAAGCAGAATGGGAGGCAGAGCCTTCAGTTATCAGGCCCCTAAAAGCAGAATGGGAGGCAGAGCCTTCAGTTATCAGGCCCCTAAAAGCAGAATGGGAGGCAGAGCCTTCAGTTATCAGGCCCCTAAAAGCAGAATGGGAGGCAGAGCCTTCAGTTATCAGGCCCCTAAAAGCAGAATGGGAGGCAGAGCCTTCAGTTATCAGGCCCCTAAAAGCAGAATGGGAGGCAGAGCCTTCAGTTATCAGACCCCTAAAAGCAGAATGGGAGGCAGAGCCTTCAGTTATCAGGCCCCTAAAAGCAGAAAGGGAGGCAGAGCCTTCAGTTATCAGGCCCCTAAAAGCAGAATGGGAGGCAGAGCCTTCAGTTATCAGGCCCCTAAAAGCAGAATGGGAGGCAGAGCCTTCAGTTATCAGGCCCCTAAAAGCAGAATGGGAGGCAGAGCCTTCAGTTATCAGGCCCCTAAAAGCAGAATGGGAGGCAGAGCCTTCAGTTATCAGGCCCCTAAAAGCAGAATGGGAGGCAGAGCCTTCAGTTATCAGGCCCCTAAAAGCAGAATGGGAGGCAGAGCCTTCAGTTATCAGGCCCCTAAAAGCAGAATGGGAGGCAGAGCCTTCAGTTATCAGGCCCCTAAAAGCAGAATGGGAGGCAGAGCCTTCAGTTATCAGGCCCCTAAAAGCAGAATGGGAGGCAGAGCCTTCAGTTATCAGGCCCCTAAAAGCAGAATGGGAGGCAGAGCCTTCAGTTATCAGGCCCCTAAAAGCAGAATGGGAGGCAGAGCCTTCAGTTATCAGGCCCCTAAAAGCAGAATGGGAGGCAGAGCCTTCGGTTATCAGGCCCCTAAAAGCAGAATGGGAGGCAGAGCCTTCAGTTATCAGGCCCCTAAAAGTAGAATGGGAGGCAGAGCCTTCAGTTATCAGGCCCCTAAAAGCAGAATGGGAGGCAGAGCCTTCAGTTATCAGGCCCCTAAAAGCAGAATGGGAGGCAGAGCCTTCAGTTATCAGGCCCCTAAAAGCAGAATGGGAGGCAGAGCCTTCAGTTATCAGGCCCCTAAAAGCAGAATGGGAGGCAGAGCCTTCAGTTATCAGGCCCCTAAAAGCAGAATGGGAGGCAGAGCCTTCAGTTATCAGGCCCCTAAAAGCAGAATGGGAGGCAGAGCCTTCAGTTATCAGGCCCCTAAAAGCAGAATGGGAGGCAGAGCCTTCAGTTATCAGGCCCCTAAAAGCAGAATGGGAGGCAGAGCCTTCAGTTATCAGGCCCCTAAAAGCAGAATGGGAGGCAGAGCCTTCAGTTATCAGGCCCCTAAAAGCAGAATGGGAGGCAGAGCCTTCAGTTATCAGGCCCCTAAAAGCAGAATGGGAGGCAGAGCCTTCAGTTATCAGGCCCCTAAAAGCAGAATGGGAGGCAGAGCCTTCAGTTATCAGGCCCCTAAAAGCAGAATGGGAGGCAGAGCCTTCAGTTATCAGGCCCCTAAAAGCAGAATGGGAGGCAGAGCCTTCAGTTATCAGGCCCCTAAAAGCAGAATGGGAGGCAGAGCCTTCGGTTATCAGGCCCCTAAAAGCAGAATGGGAGGCAGAGCCTTCAGTTATCAGGCCCCTAAAAGCAGAATGGGAGGCAGAGCCTTCAGTTATCAGGCCCCTAAAAGCAGAATGGGAGGCAGAGCCTTCAGTTATCAGGCCCCTAAAAGCAGAATGGGAGGCAGAGCCTTCAGTTATCAGGCCCCTAAAAGCAGAATGGGAGGCAGAGCCTTTAGTTATCAGGCCCCTAAAAGCAGAATGGGAGGCAGAGCCTTCAGTTATCAGGCCCCTAAAAGCAGAATGGGAGGCAGAGCCTTCAGTTATCAGGCCCCTAAAAGCAGAATGGGAGGCAGAGCCTTCAGTTATCAGGCCCCTAAAAGCAGAATGGGAGGCAGAGCCTTCAGTTATCAGGCCCCTAAAAGCAGAATGGGAGGCAGAGCCTTCAGTTATCAGGCCCCTAAAAGCAGAATGGGAGGCAGAGCCTTCAGTTATCAGGCCCCTAAAAGCAGAATGGGAGGCAGAGCCTTCAGTTATCAGGCCCCTAAAAGCAGAATGGGAGGCAGAGCCTTCAGTTATCAGGCCCCTAAAAGCAGAATGGGAGGCAGAGCCTTCAGTTATCAGGCCCCTAAAAGCAGAATGGGAGGCAGAGCCTTCAGTTATCAGGCCCCTAAAAGCAGAATGGGAGGCAGAGCCTTCAGTTATCAGGCCCCTAAAAGCAGAATGGGAGGCAGAGCCTTCGGTTATCAGGCCCCTAAAAGCAGAATGGGAGGCAGAGCCTTCAGTTATCAGGCCCCTAAAAGCAGAATGGGAGGCAGAGCCTTCAGTTATCAGGCCCCTAAAAGCAGAATGGGAGGCAGAGCCTTCAGTTATCAGGCCCCTAAAAGCAGAATGGGAGGCAGAGCCTTCAGTTATCAGGCCCCTAAAAGCAGAATGGGAGGCAGAGCCTTTAGTTATCAGGCCCCTAAAAGCAGAATGGGAGGCAGAGCCTTCAGTTATCAGGCCCCTAAAAGCAGAATGGGAGGCAGAGCCTTCAGTTATCAGGCCCCTAAAAGCAGAATGGGAGGCAGAGCCTTCAGTTATCAGGCCCCTAAAAGCAGAATGGGAGGCAGAGCCTTCAGTTATCAGGCCCCTAAAAGCAGAATGGGAGGCAGAGCCTTCAGTTATCAGGCCCCTCTCTGTGGAACCAGCTGCCAGTTTGGCTTCAGGAAGCAGACACCCTCTCTACCTTTAAGATCAGGCTGAAACTTTCCTTTCTGATGAAGCTTATAGTTAGGGATGGCTCAGGTGAGCCTGAAACATCCCATAGTTAAGCTGCTATAGGCCCAGCCTGCTGGGGGACCTCATCTGTCACACCTTTCCTCACTTTGCTCTCTTTGTCCCCCTGTTTAATTTCTAAATTGATTTTATGTCCATGTGACATTATTGTGGTTATTAACTTGTGTTTCCCTGTTCCAGCAGGTATCCTTTGAATGGTGTTATGGTGTTTTTCCCCCCTCTTTTCCCTCTTTTCTGTCTTCTCAAACCCCAGCTGGTCGAGGCGGATGGCCACCCTTCCTGGTTCTGGTTCTGCCAGAGGTTTCTTCCTGGTTCTGTCAGAGGTTTCTTCCTGGTTCTGCCAGAGGTTTCTTCCTGGTTCTGGTTCTTCCAGAGGTTTCTTCCTGAACCTCTGTCTGTGCTGCATCCCTTTTTGTTCTCCTGACATGTAATCAGCTCATCTTTAAGGATAAAGTGACGCTGCTGAGCACGAGCTCACATGGTTAAATTTACGCTAAAGCTAGTTTAATTAGCCCCTCACAGCTTTTAAAACCAAATTAGGTTTCATTAAAAGAACATTTGGGCCCATTCAGACATGCAATGGGTGCTTTTACCTTTCACAACTGTTTTCAAACTGTTAAAATGAGGGTTTTAGCCTCAAATTAGCCTTTTTTGTTCATATTTGTACCTGCATCAGAGGCTGAGGAATGGAGGTTTCTCATGTGAACATTAATAAGTCTCATTTTAACTGTTTGCTCGGGTCATTAATGGGTTAAAAGACTAAAAGATTTCCTGGAGATCTGGCCGGATAAAGACTTAATTCTCTTTTTTTGTGATAAAGTGGACTGTTAGCAGTGCTTTACATCCACAGCACTGACCTAACCTAAGCTAGCTGTGGGCACACCTGAGACTTTAAAGCTTCTCACTGTGCTTATTCCACTTTACTGGCTTTTGGAAGAGGATGAGCTTTTAAAAGATCAGTTGGAATTGGATGAAGCATCGGTATCTGAGCTGGATGAACCAAGCGAAAGCACCGCTTCCTTCTGGGAAGTCCTCCTTGAGCAGCTGAACTCAGGTTTATCTGAACAACACCAGGGGAATGAAAAGGGAAACTCCTCTGGGGCTGAGTTGGATTATTGCTGCTGTTCCTTGAACCATTGCAGCTGGCATTTAAATGAGAAACAAAACCACTGTCACACCCGTGAGAAAAGCTTATTTCCCCTGACAGACCTACTTAATCTCACAGTTACGAACGGCAGCATCAGATCAATAAGTTCCTCTTTAAGGACTCATCAGAGGCAGCTAAATCAGCCTTGTGCTGTTAGCAGTGTGTTCCTATGCAAATACGAGGGCTCTTTGAAGAACACGATGTGCATCTTTGATGTTTTCCTGCTCGGATTCGCCAGCATCTCTTCTTATTTTTACAGTCTGAAATCTGGAGATGATTTTTCAACTCATTTCTACCTATTTTCTCTTTTATTTTCTTGTTTTTAGCCGTAATTTAAGATCAAACGCATACAGATGACATGTCAGTAAACATTAAGCCGGACCGTGATATTAACACCTCGTAATCTGTCCTCCACCTGGGAAAATGTCATAAATCATGTTTAAATGAGAATATTTAGGTTTGTTCAACATAAGCCTGCCTGAAATAAGAAAAACATGCATATTTACACACATCAATCATCTTTATTTGCCATTTTCTTCATGAGCAGCTGAGTCATTTCCAACAGAGGAGCTTTTTCTGGATCTACAGGGATTTTAAACTTTGAGCTTTATCACTGCTGCACAGACTTTTTAGTAAAAGTCTGAGTGTCCTAATCGTTCTGGAGGTTTGTTTTGATAAAGTCCATGCAGACATGAGTGGGAGCACTTTTTAATGAGGCACTTCCCACTTCCATCACAACTAAACACGCAGCGGGCTTATTACTGTATTCTGCATTTCCACCTATAATTGGGCTCGTTTTTTGTCCTTGTTTCATTTAAATCTCACTTTTTGAATAAGAAAAGCTACCAGTCAACAAAAATATCCACAAACCATTTAGCTTAGATGGTAATTCAATCATTTTCCCCTATTTTTTGGCTTCAAAGAAGGTTTTAAAAAGGAAAATGACAACATTTATCAGTCTACCAGAGAAATGCTGCTCAGTGTGGAGCTGCTGAACACTAAACTGCTTATTTAATGCTTATTTAGGTCAAATATGATGGACCCTTTCCAGTTTTAAACCCTTCATCTGCTCTCCTGGATGTATTCGAGCACCAGACTGAAGGTGAGCAAACTTGCCTTCACAGCCGAGGTATTTCAGCTGGAAATATTCCTTTTTTCGTAAAGTGAGGCCTTATTTCCTCCTGCAGAAAATGGCTCAACCCTGTGCCTGTCCAGCTGCAGATGCTCTCTTTGAAGAACTACTTTTAAACACGTTGGACGCACTTTGTCCAGGTGCAAATCTGACATTTTTCCAGAGAAAACCTCCTAAATATTCAGTTTGTTTGTTAATATGAATATAAAGCTGTCACAGTAACCAATCAGAGAGCCAGATATTCCAGTTTGTCCACTGAATGGTGTGTTATTTTGGTTCTTAAATGATCAGAACTTTGTTAAACTGCGTCTTAATTTACGTTTAGTTCAAGTTATTTGACTTTTACATGAAACCACTGTGAGGAATCGGCTGCAACAAGGGAGCATCCAGCTGGATTTCCTCATGTTCCCGGTATCTGAACAAACAAATAAAGCACTTGAACACACTGTTGATGTCCAGCTGTGAGGCAGGATGTGCAATCCAACAGAAAAAAGTCCTTTAATACTCAGAAACAAGGAAAATACAAAGGAGACAGATGTTCACGGCAGCTTCAGATGGGCTGATGGGCCTCATCAGACGAACATCTGTCAGTTTAATGTTCTTCTAACCTTTAATTTCTTAAATATTGTTCAATTAAAAGTTGTTTCTCAAGTCAGTATCATTAAATTAGTGTTGATCAGATGGGGGGGTCGGGTATTATCGGCCTGTTTATGTCCTGGTCTCAGAAATAAGCCTCTCAGCTCAGTTAGAGTCCATCTCCCCGGAGGCTCAGTGTCCATAATCTGCCTCTGTGCTGCGTTTGAGTGTCTCTGACTTCAAACCTTACACATGACTGAGAAAAACAGCCTTTTACACACATTTTCTGGCAAAGAACACCAAATGAAATAGAGTAACAGGTCAGAGTTTTGGTCACTCGGTTGATAAAAATCCCACTGACACATAAAGACCTGAAAAAGGCTAAAGGAACTCCCAGCTCCACACGAGTGACAGCCAGGTTCCTGCGAAATAGCAGTGAGAATGCTGATTAGCTGAATGGGGATGCTAAAAAAGCAGAAAATTTAGCAGAAAGTTATTAGCTGAAGTTTCAAAGCACTTGAAAGGTATTTTTGAAAGGACCTGGAGTTGTATGAAGGCAGAAAAGTACAGAAAAGAGAAGATAAATGCTAAAGACAAAGCTAATAAATTCAAAAAGAAGAGAAACACTGAAGAAAAATGTGAATATTTAGGCCACCTGGAGCTAGATGAAGGCAGAAAAGTACAGAAAAGAGAAGAAATATGCAAAACTAAAAGGGAAAAAATCATAGAGAAGACAAACAATGCAGAAAAATGTGAATATTTAGGCCACCTGGAGCCAGATGAAGGTTATAAGGTACAGGAAAGAGAAGAAAAATGCAAAACTAAAAGGGAAAAAAGTCAGAGAGATGAAAAACAATGCAGAAAAATGTGAATATTTAGCAGAAAATTATTTCCTGGAGTTTCTAAAGGCCTGAAATGCATTTTTGAAAGGACCTGGAATTGTAAGAAGGCAGAAAAGTACAGAAAATAGAAGAGAAATGCTAAAGAAAAAGTTAATAAATTCAAAATGAAGAGAAACACTGAAGAAAAATGTGAATATTTAGGCCACCTGGAGCTAGATGAAGGCAGAAAAGTACAGAAAAGAGAAGAAATATGCAAAACTAAAAGGGAAAAAATCATAGAGAAGACAAACAATGCAGAAAAATGTGAATATTTAGGCCACCTGGAGCCAGATGAAGGTTATAAGGTACAGGAAAGAGAAGAAAAATGCAAAACTAAAAGGGAAAAAAATCAGAGAGATGAAAAACAATGCAGAAAAATGTGAATATTTAGCAGAAAATTATTTCCTGGAGTTTCTAAAGGCCTGAAATGCATTTTTGAAAGGACCTGGAGTTGTATGAAGGAAGAAAAGTACAGAAAATAGAAGAGAAATGCTAAAGACAAAGTTAATAAATTCAAAAAGAAGAGAAACACTGAAGAAAAATGTGAATATTTAGGCCACCTGGAGCTAGATGAAGGTTATAAAGTACAGAAAAGAGAAGAAATATGCAAAACTAAAAGGGAAAAAAATCAGAGAGATGACAAACAATGAAGAAAAATGTGAATATTCAGCAGAAAATTATTTCCTGGAGTTTCTAAAGGCCTGAAATGCTTTTTTGAAAGGACCTGGAGTTGTATGAAGGCAGAAAAGTACAGAAAAGAGAAGAGAAATGCTAAAGAAAAAGTTAATAAATTCTAAAAGAAGAGAAACGCTGAAGAAAAATGTGAATATTTAGGCCACCTGGAGCTAGATGAAGGCAGAAAAGTACAGAAAAGAGAAGAAATATGCAAAACTAAAAGGGAAAAAATCATAGAGATGACAAACAATGAAGAAAAATGTGAATATTTAGCAGAAAATTATTTCCTGGAGTTTCTAAAGGCCTGAAATGCATTTTTGAAAGGACCTGGAATTGTAAGAAGGCAGAAAAGTACAGAAAATAGAAGAGAAATGCTAAAGAAAAAGTTAATAAATTCAAAAAGAAGAGAAACACTGAAGAAAAATGTGAAGAAAAATGTGAATATTTAGGCCACCTGGAGCTAGATGAAGGTTATAAAGTACAGAAAAGAGAAGAAATATGCAAAACTAAAAGGGAAAAAAGTCAGAGAGATGACAAACAATGCAGAAAAATGTGAATATTCAGCAGAAAATTATTTCCTGGAGTTTCTAAAGGCCTGAAATGCATTTTTGAAAGGACCTGGAGTTGTATGAAGGCAGAAAAGTACAGAAAATAGAAGAGAAATGCTAAAGAAAAAGTTAATAAATTCAAAATGAAGAGAAACACTGAAGAAAAATGTGAATATTTAGGCCACCTGGAGCTAGATGAAGGTTATAAAGTACAGAAAAGAGAAGAAATATGCAAAACTAAAAGGGAAAAAAATCAGAGAGATGAAAAATAATGCAGAAAAATGTGAATATTCAGCAGAAAATTATTTCCTGGAGTTTCTAAAGGCCTGAAATGCTTTTTTGAAAGGATCTGGAGTTGTATGAAGGCAGAAAAGTACAGAAAAGAGAAGAGAAATGCTAAAGAAAAAGTTAATAAATTCAAAAAGAAGAGAAACGCTGAAGAAAAATGTGAATATTTAGGCCACCTGGAGCCAGATGAAGGTTATAAAGTACAGAAAAGAGAAGAAATATGCAAAACTAAAAGGGAAAAAATCAGAGAGATGCAGAAAAATGTGAATATTCAGCAGAAAATTATTTCCTGGAGTTTCTAAAGGCCTGAAATGCATTTTTGAAAGGACTTGGAGTTGTATGAAGGCAGAAAAGTACAGAAAAGAGAAGAGAAATGCTAAAGAAAAAGTTAATAAATTCAAAAAGAAGAGAAACGCTGAAGAAAAATGTGAATATTTAGGCCACCTGGAGCCAGATGAAGGTTATAAAGTACAGAAAAGAGAAGAAATATGCAAAACTAAAAGGGAATAAAATCAGAGATATGAGAAACAATGCAGAAAAATGTGAATATTCAGCAGAAAATTATTTCCTGGAGTTTCTAAAGGCCTGAAATGCATTTTTGAAAGGACTTGGAGTTGTATGAAGACAGAAAAGTACAGAAAATAGAAGAGAAATGCTAAAGAAAAAGTTAATAAATTCAAAAAGAAGAGAAACACTGAAGAAAAATGTGAATATTTAGGCCACCTGGAGCTAGATGAAGGCAGAAAAGTACAGAAAAGAGAAGAAATATGCAAAACTAAAAGGGAAAAAATCAGAGAGATGAAAAACAATGCAGAAAAATGTGAATATTCAGCAGAAAATTATTTCCTGGAGTTTCTAAAGGCCTGAAATGCTTTTTTGAAAGGATCTGGAGTTGTATGAAGGCAGAAAAGTACAGAAAATAGAAGAGAAATGCTAAAGAAAAAGTTAATAAATTCAAAAAGAAGAGAAACACTGAAGAAAAATGTGAATATTTAAGCCACCTGGAGCTAGATGAAGGCAGAAAAGTACAGAAAAGAGAAGAAATATGCAAAACTAAAAGGGAAAAAAATCAGAGAGATGCAGAAAAATGTGAATATTCAGCAGAAAATTATTTCCTGGAGTTTCTAAAGGCCTGAAATGCATTTTTGAAAGGACTTGGAGTTGTATGAAGGCAGAAAAGTACAGAAAAGAGAAGAGAAATGCTAAAGAAAAAGTTAATAAATTCAAAAAGAAGAGAAACACTGAAGAAAAATTTGAAGAAAAATGTGAATATTTAGGCCACCTGGAGCCAGATGAAGGTTATAAAGTACAGAAAAAAGAAGAAATATGCAAAACTAAAAGGGAAAAAAATCAGAGAGAAGACAAACAATGCAGAAAAATGTGAATATTCAGCAGAAAATTATTTCCTGGAGTTTCTAAAGGCCTGAAATGCATTTTTGAAAGTACCTGGAATTGTATGAAGGCAGAAAAGTACAGAAAATAGAAGAAAAATACTGTGCAGCTCAGCTCCAAGGCAGTTTTCCTGTTGGACGATGACCTCTGAACAACCCCCACATTTCTTGTTCCGTTTCCACAGTTCTGATAATGCCAACAGGAGCCTTTTCCTCAGTGAGCTTCGGTGCCACCTTGGTTTCACCACCCAGGGAAACCCCTCAGACCCAGCTATGAAACCCCAAGTTATCGATTCCCAACTGGACATGATGAATTTTCCATATCTGTATGAAAGAATTCTCTCTTCCTTTTATTCCAGTTAAATCGGATCGCTTGTGTTTGAAAAGTCGAACGAACGGAGACTTGAATGGATTGAAAGATGCATTTTTACCTTTAATACATTTACTGAACTAGGTAGAAACAACAATTAATGACAAAAGTTACATTTAACCAGTGGAACAAGTGAAAAGTTTCCCAGTTTCTGTCTTTTCTGTTCGTCTCGGCTCTGGTTCCCCATCCAGTGAATAAAGTTTATAGGCCACAGAACAGGTGGGAGATTAAATCTGCAGGACTGAATAAGTTGGAGCTGGTGGCTGTAATAAACTGCCAGCTGAGTGCCTGCCCCCCCCCCCCCGGCTGTTTTCTGTAAGTCTGACCCGCTTCCTTCCTGAGCATTAACCTAAAAACTCCAGCGCCTCAGGACTCCTCGTCCACAGGCCTCTGATAAGGCAGGACGGCCGCCATTTTGCTGCAGCCGTGCACCATCTGCCACCCAGCTTGGGGGGGGTTATGATGGCCTTGAGGTTGGGCCTGGTCTGGCTTGGCCTCCTTGGTCCTTTTCATCAGTTGTGAGCACCTGAGCACCGGCTGCAGCCAGGAGATCAATGGTACCACTTATCGATGGTGGGCTACGATCCAGAGCACCATCGGTCTGGTTTTTCTCACCTATTAAAGTCTAGGAAACTGGTTTATATCTCTTCATGATTACATGATTTGTGTCATTTATTCAATTCCACACCCCAGGATCGACCCGTGGCTCATTCTAGGGTCTTGGGTTGACTTCTTCTTCTTCCTGGAGCTGTTTTAAAGTCTCCACATCATCTGGTTTACGTTGTTCTGCTTGTCCTTTGGACCAATGCACACGGATAATGACTGAACCGAGCGCTTATTACATGCTCCAAAGCGCCATATTTTAGCATTTTTGCTAACATTTACGGGCCTGAAACTGAGATACCAACCGACCTTTTGCTTTATGCACACTTGACGTTTTTGGTGGCCTCTTCAGCATGACAACAAATGTGTGTGACTAACTGTTAGCCAAACAGCTAGAAGTTAGCCAAGTGGTGCTTTAATCCAGCTGAATGCACATAAAGCTGCTCTCATTCACATATTTTTCTGTTTCTTTTGTCAGAAACTGGGTCTAAAATCAGCCCATTAAGACCAGTGAACCCAGATTGTCCTGATTTTATAACATCTGACAGAATCACCGTTAAAGTAGCTTAAAGATGGCGCCTGTGCAGTGAATTCAGCTGAACTTACCTCTCCTTCTCTGTGGATGGGAACACTGGGACCAATAAATGCTTAATTCAGAACAAAATCTGAAAGAGAATCCTTTTTTTTAATGAAAATTGATTTGATAAGTGGTAAAAACTTAACATTTTAGCTGTAATGTGTACATAAAAATGAGCATGCAGTCATTATTTCCCTCCTTTTAACTGAATCGTGACCTTTTATTTCAGGAAATATTGCATAGATATTAAAATAAGAGCCAATCGGTTGGCTGACAACACATTTACTGCACACAGTTTTACATTATGACAAGTTTTTGATCTTAAGAGATGATTAAAAGTGGATTTTTTTTACATCTGTTATGATGCGTAACCATGGCAACAGGAAAGTTGTCAGAGCTGCCAACTGAGCTTTCCACTGAACGAGTAATATCTGGAATAAGACCCCAAATCCATGTGAGCTAAAGAGGAGACGTCTGGGATCCAGAGCAGGAACAGAGTGGAGGAAAAGGAGGAAGTTTAAAGCATTTCCTCCTTTAATCATCAGGGGAAAGGTGAGATCTCTGGTGGATAAAATGGACGAGCTTGGACCGGGCAGACAGAGACTGCAGACAGAGCGCTAACAGTAAAGGAGGAGGATCACAGAGCTGGTTAACAACAGATGGTGGAATCCTGGACCTGGCTGCAGGAACAACTCTAACAGCTCTCTGCTCAGCTTTAAGACTCTCCGGGCAGACAGAGACTGCAGACAGAGCGCTAACAGTAAAGGAGGAGGATCACAGAGCTGGTTAGCAACAGATGGTGGAATCCTGGACCTGGCTGCAGGAACAACTCTAACAGCTCTCTGCTCAGCTTTAAGACTATCCGGGCAGACAGAGACTGCAGACAGAGCGCTAACAGTAAAGGAGGAGGATCACAGAGCCGGTTAACAACAGATGGTGGAATCCTGGACCTGGCTGCAGGAACAACTCTAACAGCTCTCTGCTCAGCTTTAAGACTATCCGGGCAGACAGAGACTGCAGACAGAGCGCTAACAGTAAAGGAGGAGGATCACAGAGCTGGTTAACAACAGATGGTGGAATCCTGGACCTGGCTGCTGGAACAGCTCTAACAGCTCTCTGCTCAGCTTTAAGACTATCCGGGCAGACAGAGACTGCAGACAGAGCGCTAACAGTAAAGGAGGAGGATCACAGAGCTGGTTAACAACAGATGGTGGAATCCTGGACCTGGCTGCAGGAACAACTCTAACAGCTCTCTGCTCAGCTTTAAGACTATCCGGGCAGACAGAGACTGCAGACAGAGCGCTAACAGTAAAGGAGGAGGATCACAGAGCTGGTTAACAACAGATGGTGGAATCCTGGACCTGGCTGCAGGAACAACTCTAACAGCTCTCTGCTCAGCTTTAAGACTATCCGGGCAGACAGAGACTGCAGACAGAGCGCTAACAGTAAAGGAGGAGGATCACAGAGCTGGTTAACAACAGATGGTGGAATCCTGGACCTGGCTGCAGGAACAGCTCTAACAGCTCTCTGCTCAGCTTTAAGACTATCCGGGCAGACAGAGACTGCAGACAGAGCGCTAACAGTAAAGGAGGAGGATCACAGAGCTGGGTAACAACAGATGGTGGAATCCTGGAGCGTCTCTGCAGCCCAGATGTTGAACTGCTGGCTGTGAGTTTCTGTCCATGTTGTCTGCTGAGAGTTCACCTGAGTTACCTGCTGACGCTGTGTGTGACATCATCAGCTGAGTTGTTGCTAAGCAACAGAACCAACAGCCCAACCCACTGATGGAGACCTCTGAAGGTTTCAAACACACCTTCCTCTCTGCTGCACTGCAGCTGATTTACATTTTATTTTGTTCTCTGTAACAAATTGATCTTTAATAATTATTCATACTGCAGGGATATAATTTACCTTCAGGGGTTAATAAAGTTTTATTGAATTTAATTGAGTCTTTGTCGCTAAACAATCTGCAGGATTTCCACCTGGAGTGGTAAAGACTACCTGTGAATAACGTCTGCTCTGCCTTGGTCTCAGAGTTGAGTCAGCAGTGGGAAAAGTCCCTCCATGACTTTGATAAATCATCTTTCATTGGACCATCCTTCAGACGCTGCTGTGTTTCCACATCAGGACGCAGATAACACCATCCATCATGTGTTGTCACCGCTTTATGGAGACTCAGAGGGCTGAGGACACAGCTGGATTGATTTTTAAGGGCCCTGATCAATAAGACTCTGCCATGGACCTCACATCCAACCCTCTGGAGGCGGATTAACCAGCGGTTAGAATCGTTGAATTAAGTGTAAATTCTGTGCTTCTCAAACTCAAAAAGTCATTTCTGATCATTTCGTTGTTCATCAATCAATCAATCAATCGATGGGATGTTATTATCTGAATGAATTACTTCTGATGAGAATAGCTAATTATCCTAAATAAAAATGTCTCTTTGTACTGAGAATGTTTTCTTGTTGGTATCTTTTTGTCCTTTTCATTTAATCATAGTTTGATCACATTATTGTGGTTATTAACTTGTGTTTCCCTGTTCCAGCAGGTATCCTTTGAATGGTGTTATGGTGTTTTTCCCCCCTCTTTTCCCTCTTTTCTGTCTTCTCAAACCCCAGCTGGTCGAGGCGGATGGACACCCTTCCTGGTTCTGGTTCTGCCAGAGGTTTCTTCCTGGTTCTGGTTCTGTCAGAGGTTTCTTCCTGGTTCTGATTCTGCCAGAGGTTTCTTCCTGGTTCTGCCAGAGGTTTCTTCCTGGTTCTGCCAGAAGTTTCTTCCTGGTTCTGGTTCTGCCAGAGGTTTCTTCCTGGTTCTGCCAGAGGTTTCTTCCTGGTTCTGATTCTACCAGAGGTTTCTTCCTGGTTCTGGTTCTGCCAGAGGTTTCTTCCTGGTTCTGGTTCTGCCAGAGGTTTCTTCCTGGTTCTGCCAGAGGTTTCTTCCTGGTTCTGGTTCTGTCAGAGGTTTCTTCCTGGTTCTGGTTCTGCCAGAGGTTTCTTCCTGGTTCTGGTTCTGCCAGAGGTTTCTTCCTGGTTCTGATTCTGCCAGAGGTTTCTTTCTGGTTCTGCCAGAGGTTTCTTCCTGGTTCTGCCAGAGGTTTCTTCCTGGTTCTGCCAGAAGTTTCTTCCTGGTTCTGGTTCTGCCAGAGGTTTCTTCCTGGTTCTGGTTCTGCCAGAGGTTTCTTCCTGGTTCTGATTCTGCCAGAGGTTTCTTTCTGGTTCTGCCAGAGGTTTCTTCCTGAGTCTGGTTCTGCCAGAGGTTTCTTCCTGAGTCTGGTTCTGCCAGAGGTTTCTTCCTGGTTCTGCCAGAGGTTTCTTCCTGGTTCTGATTCTACCAGAGGTTTCTTCCTGGTTCTGGTTCTGTCAGAGGTTTCTTCCTGGTTCTGGTCCTGCCAGAGGTTTCTTCCTGGTTCTGGCAGAGGTTCCTTCCTGGTTCTGCTTCTGCCAGAGGTTTCTTCCTGGTTCTGGTTCTGCCAGAGGTTTCTTCCTGGTTCTGATTCTACCAGAGGTTTCTTCCTGGTTCTGGTTCTGCCAGAGGTTTCTTCCTGGTTCTGGTTCTGCCAGAGGTTTCTTCCTGTTAAAGGGAGTCGTTCCTTTCCACAGTCCCTCAGGCTCAGGACGGGAGATTGGACTGAAGACAAGTTTCGGTCCAATCTGTTGGTTTCCTTAGCTCGGATATTATTTTTTGAATTGGCTCCATATGAATTAATTGGATTATGATTACAATGAATTGAATTCCAATTGGCTTGAATTGGACTTTATTACTTAAGTGCCTTGAGATGACAGATTTGTTGTAATCTGGCGCTTTATAAATAAAGTTGAATTGAATTGAATTGAATTTGTTATCCTTTAAATCAGTTAAATCAATACAAATGTTAACCAGAGCTTACTGTTTGGAGAGGAAACCTTAAACCCAAACCCACAAGGAAGGCCGGTTTCAGGCGCTGCCTACATGCAGATTATATTTAGCACGGAACCGGCAGAAACTGCAGATCAGATGAAGGTGTTGCACAGTCCGAACTGTAAACCTCATCGGTTCAGTTGGATCCACGAGGCGACCAATCACAACACGGCTTCTCGAGGCGCTTCAGAGACCAGTTCAACCAAAGCCAGCTCCTTTTCAACTGGCCCGGCTAAGCAATGAAAGGTCCGATCCCCCGTCCTGAGCATGAGGCGGGAGGAAAAAGCCTCCATCAGAACCAGAGCCCGGCGGGTCCGCTGTCGGTCACCATAACTCACACAGACTGTAGCTTTCCTGTCCGGCTGAGGCTTCATCACAAGTTGATGCAGTGAAATCTGAGGTGAAATGCTGCCAACTCAGCACTGGAAAAGAAGCTGAAACATCGTTTAATCCAACAAGACTATCTGAAGCTAGATGAGACATCTGCCTCTTTGTGACCTCATCAAAGGGGACGTATTTGGACATGTTCACTTTTTTTGCTTGAGAACATAAAGGGATTAACGTTGAGTCAGTTTTACTGTTCATGCAGAGGGAAAACTGCTTAAAGGGGAACTCCGGTGTTTTTAAACCTTATTTCTGGCATGAAATACGTTCATCTGCTCACTGAGAACAGTTTGGTGAAAGTCGGCGTCCTTCGGAAGATATATATTTATTCACTCCGGTAAGAACGTCCATCTTACTCAAACCTTGATCCAGAACGCTCCAACAGGATCATCAAAGCCTCCGTGACTGTGAGCAGGGGTTCTTTATCAATGTTAGACTTCAAGACCTCCACATTGATCAGAAAACCCAAACAAATCCTGCATGAAGACGGATTAATAAGACCTGAAAGCCCAGAATGACCCATAGAGAACCTCCTTTAAAAACTGTTCTCCACAGGGATTAATTCTCCTCAAACATCCAGACTCTTAGAGCCCAAAAACCCGCATAGAAGCAAAACTCCCAGAACCCCATAAGGAACCTCTGAGCCTTCATCCAAGACTTTTAGCCCTCAAAACAAATGTAGAACCACATGGATGAAGTGGTCCCAGTAGAGTGCCTGAGTAGAAAATCCCTCCGTTAGCTCTCCTCTTCGTAGGAAACCTGGACGGCTTATACAAAGAAATCCAGCTTTATCTTTCGAAAGGGACCCCGAGCACATCTGATTCTTATGAAATGGGACGCAATGTAGTTTGTAATAAAGTTGGAGTTTCTATTAAATAACCTCATATTGGCAAAAAATACTTAATTCATAAAATGTAAATAGTAAACCCACTACTTTATGTTTTCTTAGCTGTTTTTTGTGACTTTTATAGAAATGCTAACATCATTAGCTCAGTTTCCAAATACATTTTGTATTGAAAAAATTGTTTTTTTACGAGTGGCAGATCTGGCAACCCGAGCACATCTGGTATTTACTCCGGTAAGAACGTCCATCTTACTCAAAGTCGTCGTTCACGTTGTCAAAATCTGATAAATATCCTGCCATGTTGCACAAAACTATCAGCAGCAAACTCTGTGTGAAGTTAGCCGACTGTCACAGAGCACGGAGTGAATAAACTGTGCTGCAGGGGGGCGTGTGGATGAAGTGGGCCCAGTAGAGTGTGTAGAAATCCCTCCGTTAGCTCTCCTTTAGCTGCAAGTAGCCACATAACAGCAGGTATGTGTCAGGTCTCACAAACGCTCTTAGGTTTTTTGTACCTTGTCTTGTCACTTCCTGTTTTATTTTGAAGTATTAACAACTCCTCTCGTTCCAGATAACTTGCCCTTCCTCCCGTGTCATGCGTCTCATTGTCTTCCCTGATTTCCAAAGTGTTTCCACCTGTTCCCCTTGGTTCCTCAGGTGTATTTAGTCTCGTTACCAGTGTGTTGAATTTGTCTCTTGAGCGTTCTTCCTCCAGCTTCCACAGCATAAGTATAAGGCTCTTGTTTATTGATGATTTCCTCCTTGAGAGTGATTTTATGTTGTAAGTTTTTTGATTACCTTTGGCGTTATCAGAAGTATCTCGGGTAGAGGAGTGTTTATAACTTTAATGTTCATAGCAACTCCCTTCGGAGTCTCTTTCTGTTTATTGATTTATTAAATTTTACACATTTCCCGACGGTTCGGAGAGGGATAAGTTTATTTGTAAAATTTATATAACTTTTTGTTTTGTCCTCCTAGCGTGGAGAGAACTTTCTCTTGATAAATTTTATAGCCTCTCCATAGGTATCGAGGAGAGTGGGTTAGGAATTTATAGCCTATTGCTTTGCTCTTCAAAGAGACTATCATTGTATAAATAAAACTATATTATTGATACGACCCTGCATCTGCCTCCAGTGCTTTCACGGATCGTGACAATGTGAGCTAACGGCAGCTATGAGCTAACGGCAGCTATGAGCTAACGGCAGCTATGAGCTAACGGCAGCTATGAGCTAACGGCAGCTATGAGCTAACGGCAGCTATGAGCTAACGGCAGCTATGAGCTAACGGCAGCTATGAGCTAACAGAGCTATAGCACACGTTCATTCATTCATTCTTCTTAAAGTATTGGTGAAATAAAGACAGATAATGCCTTATTTAGAGGCTGCATCCTCTAAGCCCCGTTCACTCCGTTATATGGATCTCCAGTTATCTAAATATCTTCTGAAGGACGCCGACTTTCACCAAACTGTTCTCTGTGAGCAGATGAACGTATTTCATGCCAGAAATAAGGTTTAAAAACACCGGAGTTTCACTTTAAAGATTTATTTTACAGGTAGATTATATTTCAATAGATATGTCTATAGATGTCACAGAAGATTTATTACATTATTTTTGTCAACAGTAATCGTGGAGTGAGAACATTATGATTCATAAAACAACCCAAAGACTCTCACATATTAGAAAGCAGAGTTGAAAGTCATCCTGAAATGTTTAAAGATGTGAAGCAGCTGAACTACATTCACATTCAAGACACTTTGGCGTGGGGAAGGAAGCAATAAGTAACTAAATTCTCCTGCTCGAGGGACGTCCTGCATCCTCTCAAACAAAGTCACGAGTCCTTTATTGGTTCCCAAAAAGCACCTTATGTCAGCAACACGATGATTATTTCTCACATTTAAGTGGTCCCAGTAGAGTGCCTGTGTAGAAATCCCTCCGTTAGCTCTCCTTTAGCTGCAAGTAGCCACATAACAGCAGCTATGAGCTAACAGAGCTATAGCACACGTTCATTCATTCATTCTTCTTAAAGTATTGGTGAAATAAAGACAGATAATGCCTTATTTAGAGGCTGCATCCTCTAAGCCCCGTTCACTCCGTTATATGGATCTCCAGTTATCTAAATATCTTCTGAAGGACGCCGACTTTCACCAAACTGTTCTTAGTGAGCAGATGAACGTATTTCATGCCAGAAATAAGGTTTAAAAATACCGGAGTTCCCCTTTAAGAGGAGCTCAAACGTGTTTACCCAGCCTCCAAATAACCCAGATACCGATCTGATGAGAAACCATGACCCATAGGGTCCAAAGAACCTATTACTGACACCAGATGCGTCTTATTTCTGACCTGGGCCTCTTTAAATCAGGGCTAAAAACATACTTATTTCAGATGGCTTTTAATACCCAGTAGTATGGTGACTCTTTTATATTATCTTATTCAATTTTGCTGTATTTTATTTTATTGCGTTTCCTGTTATTTTATTGTTTTGTACTTATTCTTTTCTTTATTTATCATCTGATGTAAAGCACTTTGGTACCGAAATGGATTGTTGTAAAGGGCTGTAGGAATAAAGTACATTTATATTTACATTTACCGAAGATGGCGCCGAACGCCTGCTGCCGAACTATGATGTTAGGAAGGAGAAGGCTGGAAGTGACAGAACGATGAGGGTGAAAATGAAAGATGTTTCATCCTGAGTGAAAGGACTGAGTCCAACAGAGGAAATGCACTTGATTTCAGTCTGAAAACGGCTTCATCTCGGTTCTTATCGACCCGTCGCTGCAGCAGAACAACCTCTGAGTGAGCTGCAATGGAGGCAGAGCGGCTCTACATCAGTGTTTGGGATGAAGTAAGTCGAAGAAACGGATCTCGTTCCCCGGGGGCCGATCTGTCCCTTTTCCTTCCATCACGAGTTTCTTCCTCCACAAAACTTTCCACTTCAACAAGGATGCAAAGGAAACCCGAGGAGATGTGGCAGGAGTGTGTGGGTTTGGACTCACTCAGCGGCAGAGTGACCTTCGCTGGAGTCGATGCTGATGAAGGGAAAAAGCAACAGAGATGAGATGTTTCTGAAAGCTAACAATGCTTCACACTGATCTGAACGGTTTGCACTCCACAACCAGAGGGTGAACGCAGAGCTTTGATTGGTTATTCTGTCACCACCAGGCAGACAAAGGCAAAGAAAGCTGAGGAACCTCAACCTTCCTGGTTTCCAATAACTCTGGAGAGGAAACAGAAAAATCTTCTTTCTTTTGACATAAAATATATCAACTTATTGACAGACTTAAACGGGCTTAAATGACGTGGTTTCAGCTTTTTAAATGAGTTCATTTGCTTTTCTTTTCAGTGATTTTCAGTCAGCAGCGTCGCCTCACAGCAGAGGTTCCTGGTTCAACTCCCGGCTGGTTCTGTCTGCATCTTCTCCCTGGGTTCTCTCCGGTTCTCCGGCTTCCTCCCACCATCCAAAAACATGCTTTTAGGCTAACTGGTGCCTCTAAACTGTCCTTAGGAGTGAGTGTGTGGCCCTGTCCAGGTGAACCCCGCCTAGGGATAGGCTCCGCCCCCCTCACAGAAAACGAATTCTGATAACCCCGCCTAGGGATAGGCTCCGCCCCCTCACAGAAAACGAATTCTGATAACCCCGCCTAGGGATAGGCTCCGCCCCCCTCACAGAAAACGAATTCTGATAACCCCGCCTAGGAATAGGCTCCGCCCCCCTCACAGAAAACGAATTCTGATAACCCCGCCTAGGGATAGGCTCCGCCCCCCTCACAGAAAACGAATTCTGATAACCCCGCCCAGGGATAGGCTCCGCCCCCCTCACAGAAAACGAATTCTGATAAATTAGAGGTCGATTTTCTGACTTTTTTCAAGCCAAATTCCTCTGGTGGTTACTAAACCTGCTGAATCCAGTCCAGGTGATAAAGCCACAGTTCAGTGGTTGTTCAAACTTGTTTAGTCGTGTCTGGTAAAAGAAAAGAGGATAATGAAGCTTCTGGCATCTCATCACACACAGACACAGTGGTTTTATTAGGCACCACACCGACTGTTTGCCTGTAATTTGAGGAAAAGTTGACACAAGGCAGCCAGGAGGAAGGTGGAGGAAAATAACAAGGCCTGACACCTGAATTCTAAACCTCACCGGGGCAGCCATGTTTTTACTTTCGTTTCACTGTTAAAGTTAGGAACCAAAGACACTTGGTGAGGTTGAGGACGCTTTGAGCTGCTTTTGTTCTCTGGCTGTAAAGCCACCAGATGGAGTATCATCAAGCTGAAACCCATGCAGGTAAAGCTGTTGTTGACGTGCTTTCAGGGCCGACTTTGCTATAAAATCAGGACATTTTTAAAGAAGCTGCATCGTTTAAAGAAGAAAGAACATTTTCCCTGAAGTTAAACAACTCTGCTGCATGAAAATGTTAAAACTCCTCCGAGCTGTTCCTCACATTTAGCTTCTTTAGCTAACTGAGGCTAATGCTAAACTGGGATCTGATAATGCTGACGGAGACCAGGAGATGATGGTGCTGATGGAGACCAGGAGCTGATGGTGCTAATGGAGATGATGGTGCTGATGGAGACCAGGAGCCGATGGTGCTAATGGAGCTGATGGTGCTAATGGAGCCGATGGTGCTGATGGAGCCGATGGAGCTGATGGTGCTAATGGAGCTGATGGTGCTAATGGAGACCAGGAGCTGATGGTGCTGATGGAGCCGGTGGTGCTGATGGAGCCGATGGTGCTAATGGAGCCGATGGTGCTGATGGAGACCAGGAGCTGATGGTGCTGATGGAGCCGATGGTGCTGATGAAGACCAGGAGCTGATGGTGCTAATGGAAACCAGGAGATGATGGAGACCAGGAGCTGATGGTGCTGATGGAGACCAGGAGCCGGTGGTGCTAATGGAGCTGATGGTGCTAATGGAGCTGATGGTGCCAATGGAGCTGATGGAGACCAGGAGCCGGTGGTGCCAATGGAGCTGATGGAGACCAGGAGCCGGTGGTGCTGATGGAGCCGATGGTGCTGATGGAGACCAGCAGCCGATGGTGCTGATGGTGCTAATGGAGCTGATGGAGACCAGGAGCCGGTGGTGCTGATGGAGCCGATGGTGCTAATGGAGCCGATGGTGCTGATGGAGACCAGGAGCCGATGGTGCTGATGGTGCTAATGGAAACCAGGAGATGATGGAGACCAGGAGCTGATGGTGCTGATGGAGCTGATGGTGCTAATGGAGCCGATGGTGCTGATGGAGACCAGGAGCCGATGGTGCTAATGGAAACCAGGAGATGATGGTGCTGATGGAGCTGATGGTGCTAATGGAGCCGATGGTGCTGATGGAGACCAGGAGCCGATGGTGCTGATGGTGCTAATGGAAACCAGGAGATGATGGAGACCAGGAGCTGATGGTGCTGATGGAGCTGATGGTGCTGATGGAGACCAGGAGCCGATGGTGCTGATGGTGCTAATGGAAACCAGGAGATGATGGAGACCAGGAGCTGATGGTGCTGATGGAGCTGATGGTGCTAATGGAGCCGATGGTGCTAATGGAGCCGATGGTGCTGATGGAGACCAGGAGCTGATGGAAACCAGGAGATGATGGAGACCAGGAGCTGATGGTGCTGATGGAGCTGATGGTGCTAATGGAGCTGATGGAGACCAGGAGCCGGTGGTGCTAATGGAGCTGATGGTGCTGATGGAGCTGATGGTGCTAATGGAGCTGATGGTGCTGATGGAGCTGATGGTGCTAATGGAGCTGATGGTGCTAATGGAGCCGATGGTGCTGATGGAGACCAGGAGCCGATGGTGCTGATGGAGACCAGGAGCCGGTGGTGCTGATGGAGACCAGGAGCCGGTGGTGCCAATGGAGACCAGGAGCCGATGGTGCTAATGGAGCTGATGGTGCTAATGGAGCCGATGGTGCTGATGGTGCTAATGGAGCTGATGGTGCTAATGGAGCCGATGGTGCTGATGGAAACCAGGAGATGATGGAGACCAGGAGCTGATGGAGCTGATGGTGCTAATGGAGCTGATGGAGACCAGGAGCCGGTGGTGCTAATGGTGCTGATGGAGCTGATGGTGCTAATGGAGCTGATGGTGCTGATGGAGCTGATGGTGCTAATGGAGCTGATGGTGCTGATGGAGCTGATGGTGCTAATGGAGCCGATGGTGCTGATGGAGACCAGGAGCCGATGGTGCTGATGGAGACCAGGAGCCGGTGGTGCTGATGGAGACCAGGAGCCGGTGGTGCCAATGGAGACCAGGAGCCGATGGTGCTAATGGAGCTGATGGTGCTAATGGAGCCGATGGTGCTGATGGTGCTAATGGAGCTGATGGTGCTAATGGAGCCGATGGTGCTGATGGAAACCAGGAGATGATGGAGACCAGGAGCTGATGGAGCTGATGGTGCTAATGGAGCTGATGGAGACCAGGAGCCGGTGGTGCTAATGGTGCTGATGGAGCTGATGGTGCTAATGGAGCTGATGGTGCTGATGGAGCTGATGGTGCTAATGGAGCTGATGGTGCTGATGGAGCTGATGGTGCTAATGGAGCCGATGGTGCTGATGGAGACCAGGAGCCGATGGTGCTGATGGAGACCAGGAGCCGGTGGTGCTGATGGAGACCAGGAGCCGGTGGTGCCAATGGAGACCAGGAGCCGATGGTGCTAATGGAGCTGATGGTGCTAATGGAGCCGATGGTGCCAATGGAGCCGATGGTGCCAATGGAGCTGATGGTGCTAATGGAGCTGATGGAGACCAGGAGCCGGTGGTGCCGATGGAGCCGATGGTGCCAATGGAGCTGATGGTGCTGATGGAGCTGATGGAGACCAGGAGCCGGTGGTGCCGATGGAGCCGATGGTGCCAATGGAGCTGATGGTGCTAATGGAGCTGATGGAGACCAGGAGCCGGTGGTGCCAATGGAGCCGATGGTGCCAATGGAGCTGATGGTGCTGATGGAGCTGATGGAGCTGATGGTGCCAATGGAGCTGATGGAGACCAGGAGCTGATGGTGCTAATGGAGCCGATGGAGCTGATGTATACACAGAGAATCATTATTTAAACCTGCTTAAACCTGAGCTTTTCTGCTGCTCTTCTTTCACTGAAAACACTTTTTTCTGGCTCTTCTGCCTGAAACTTAAAGATAAACTGAATAAGGATGTTCCAACACCGAAAGGGCACGAGTCTGAACTCCAAGCCGAGTGAAACTGTTCCGAGCATCTGTTGCTGTTGGATGTGTGAACAGATTTTACTGCAAACGTCATGGTTACACTGAGTGAAACTGCAGCTGAGGCCAGCTGAAGCACAGAGTCACTCACACAGGCAGCTGTTGGGCAGATTTACCAAACGGGAACGTCCTGCTCTAATCTTCACTGGACTGGTTTGCTGTGCTGCTCGCCCTGATGTTCAGGGTCCAGTTCTGGTTCCAGCGAATCTGGAGATAACCAACTTTCTGTTGGCTAAAAGCTCCCAAACATCTGTCACTTCTGTACATTTCAAGCTGCTTATTTAGTGAAGCTAAATAGCCAAAGACAGGATGGAGCCAGGGTGGAGAACAGAAAGTATTCCTGCTGCTGTGAGAGGATTAGCTCATGTTTCTCACCTACATACTTCATGTTGTTGTTGCAGCTTCTTCAGTCTGCAGGTCTGAGCACGACTGGGAAACCCGACAAACATGTTTGAAATGCTGTCAGTGGCTTTCCTAAAGGGCTAAAGTTTAGTGTTTTTAAATGTTAGATAACTCCAGTTGTTGCAGCGTCTAATTCAGGCGTCACATGATAAGATCAGCACTCATTTATCAAGGTCAAATAAATGAGTTGCACCTCCATTTAGGGCTGAAAGGCGCTACTTCTCCAGATCATCGGACCGGTTGCTTTACACTCTGAGCAAAGCTTTTTGCAGCTGTAATAAATAGTTTGTTTGCTTCATATCTGGGAGGGACGCCGGAGCTAAAACTGAACGCACAGTTCCAGCTCTGTGGTCATAACTCTTACTTTAGGATCATTAGATGTGCCACCGACCCTTCATGCAGCCTTTTGGTCAAAAACAAACCTGCTTGTCTCACCTGTTCAGCCCTGGGAGTCTTTCTGGGGTCCTGCCTGAGTATCAAACCCAAACCATCATCATTAAACTGGATGTTCAGAGTGAGGCATTAAGAGAAGAGTCTTCAGATTCCTGCTCTGATGGCATCTGGCAGCTGGTTCCAAACAGTCTGGACTGAGACCAGAAGGAGCATCAGCCTGTAGGACTGAGGTTAAACAGCTGCTGCAGACCCAGAAGTCTCAGGGACTGGATCCGATCAGGCAGCTGTGGGCAGCCGGTGGGGGTCCTGTTCGCTGTGCATGCTGGGAGATAACCATGGTGACAGATGGAGTCTCGCGGGGGATGTTGTGTTGGCTGGGAGGACCACAGGTTCGATCTCAGAGGTTCTTCATTCATGTGGTATAAGAGACAAAGAGGTCATGGGGTCATTCAGGAGAAATCCTAAATACAGTCTGGGATCTGCCGATAGGGCAGCTTGGTCTGCATTTCATCTCAGACCTCGATTATTAAGCTCTACTCAGATCTCTGCAGTCTGCATCTGAGCTGCTGCCATTCAGTTTCTGCTGGGAGGAAAGAAGAGGCGAGGAGGAAGGAGAAGGAAACAAGGAAAATAAGGAAGGAAACAAAGTAAAGGGGAAGCTTAAAGAAGCGAGGATAGAAATAAAGAACAGGAAAAAGGAAGGTGATGACTGAACGTTAGAAGGAAAATGGGGAATATAGATGGAGGGAGGATGGGAACACAGTTTGGGAGATGAGAAGTTGGATAAGGAATGAAATCATAAACGTAATTAAAATCTAGAAAATAAAGAAAGAAGTGATGGAGAAAAAGAGGAAAGAAGGATAGAGGAAGTAATGGAAAGTAGGAGGGATTGGAAAAGGAGATGAAGTAAATAAGTAAGAAAAAAAAGAAATGAGGTAAAAGAGATAAAAAAAAAAGAAGAAAAGTAAGAAATAAGTGAGAAATAAACAGAGAAATAAGAAAAGCAGAGAAGTAAGGCTGGGAAAACACTCTGATGAATAACTTTTTTCTGTCCGAGGTGCCTGAAAAATAACTAATTTCTCTCCGAGATGCTTTAAAAAATAACTTATTTCTGTCCGAGATGCTTTAAAAAATAACTTATTTCTGTCCGAGATGCTTTAAAAAATAACTTATTTCTGTCCGAGGTGCTTTAAAAAATAACTTATTTCTGTCCGAGATGCTTTAAAAAATAACTTATTTCTGTCCGAGGTGCTTGAAAAATAACTTATTTCTGTCCGAGGTGCCTGAAAAATAACTAATTTCTGTCCGAGATGCTTGAAAAAATATCTTATTTCTGTCCGAGGTGCCTGAAAAATAACTAATTTCTGTCCGAGATGCTTTAAAAAATAACTTATTTCTGTCCGAGGTGCCTGAAAAATAACTAATTTCTGTCCGAGATGCTTTAAAAAATAACTTATTTCTGTCCGAGGTGCTTGAAAAATAACTTATTTCTGTCCGAGGTGCCTGAAAAATAACTAATTTCTGTCCGAGATGCTTTAAAAAATAACTTATTTCTGTCCGAGGTGCTTGAAAAATAACTTATTTCTGTCCGAGATGCTTTAAAAAATAACTTATTTCTGTCCGAGGTGCTTGAAAAATAACTAATTTCTGTCCGAGGTGCTTGAAAAAATAACTTATTTCTGTCCGAGGTGCCTGAAAAATAACTAATTTCTGTCCGAGATGCTTTAAAAAATAACTTCTTTCTGTCCAAGGTGCCTGAAAAATAACTTATTTCTGTCCGAGATGCTTTAAAAAAATAACTTATTTCTGTCCGAGGTGCTTGAAAAATAACTAATTTCTGTCCGAGATGCTTTAAAAAATAACTAATTTCTGTCCGAGGTGCTTGAAAAATAACTTATTTCTGTCCGAGATGCTTGAAAAATAACTTCTTTCTGTCTAAGGTGCCTGAAAAATAACTTATTTCTGTCCGAGATGCTTGAAAAATAACTTATTTCTGTCCGAGGTGCCTGAAAAATAACTAATTTCTGTCCGAGATGCTTGAAAAATAACTTATTTCTGTCCGAGATGCTTGAAAAATAACTTCTTTCTGTCTAAGGTGCCTGAAAAATAACTTATTTCTGTCCGAGGTGCCTGAAAAATAACTAATTTCTGTCCGAGGTGCTTGAAAAATAACTAATTTCTGTCCGAGATGCTTTAAAAAATAACTTCTTTCTGTCTAAGGTGCCTGAAAAATAACTTATTTCTGTCCGAGGTGCTTGAAAAATAACTAATTTCTGTCCGAGATGCTTGAAAAATAACTTATTTCTGTCCGAGATGCTTGAAAAATAACTAATTTCTGTCCGAGGTGCCTGAAAAATAACTAATTTCTGTCCGAGGTGCCTGAAAAATATCTTATTTCTGTCGGAGGTGCTTGAAAAATAACTTATTTCTGTCCGAGATGCTTTAAAAAATAACTTATTTCTGTCCGAGGTGCTTGAAAAATAACTAATTTCTGTCCGAGGTGCTTGAAAAATATCTTATTTCTGTCGGAGGTGCTTTAAAAATATCTTATTTCTGTCGGAGGTGCTTTAAAAATATCTTATTTCTGTCGGAGGTGCTTTAAAAATAACTTATTTCTGTCCGAGGTGCTTAAAAAATAACTTATTTCTGTCCGAGATGCTTTAAAAAATAACTTATTTCTGTCCGAGGTGCCTGAAAAATAACTAATTTCTGTCCGAGATGCTTTAAAAAATAACTCATTTCTGTCCGAGGTGCTTGAAAAATAACTTATTTCTGAAGGTGCCTGAAAAATAACTAATTTCTGTCCGAGATGCTTTAAAAACAACTAATTTCTGTCCGAGATGCTTTAAAAAATAACTAATTTCTGTCCAAGATGCTTGAAAAATAACTCATTTCTGTCCAAGATGCTTGAAAAATAACTTATTTCTGAAGGTGCCTGAAAAATAACTAATTTCTGTCCGAGATGCTTTAAAAACAACTAATTTCTGTCCGAGATGCTTTAAAAAATAACTTATTTCTGTCCGAGGTGCTTTAAAAATAACTTATTTCTGTCCGAGGTGCTTTAAAAATAACTAATTTCTGTCCGAGATGCTTTAAAAATAACTAATTTCTGTCCAAGATGCTTGAAAAATAACTTATTTCTGTCCGAGATGCTTTAAAAAATAACTTATTTCTGTCCGAGATGCTTGAAAAATAACTTATTTCTGTCCAAGATGCTTGAAAAATAACTTATTTCTGTCCAAGATGCCTGAAAAATAACTCATTTCTGTCCGAGATGCTTTAAAAAATAACTTATTTCTGTCCGAGATGCTTTAAAAAATAACTTATTTCTGTCCGAGGTGCTTGAAAAATAACTAATTTCTGTCCAAGATGCTTGAAAAATAACTTATTTCTGTCCGAGGTGCTTGAAAAATAACTAATTTCTGTCCAAGATGCTTGAAAAATAACTAATTTCTGTCCGAGGTGCTTGAAAAATAACTAATTTCTGTCCAAGATGCTTGAAAAATAACTAATTTCTGTCCAAGATGCTTGAAAAATAACTAATTTCTGTCCAAGATGCTTGAAAAATAACTAATTTCTGTCCGAGGTGCCTGAAAAATAACTAATTTCTGTCCGAGGTGCTTTAAAAAATAACTAATTTCTGTCCAAGATGCTTGAAAAATAACTTATTTCTGTCCGAGGTGCCTGAAAAATAACTCATTTCTGTCCGAGATGCTTTAAAAAATAACTAATTTCTGTCCAAGATGCTTGAAAAATAACTCATTTCTGTCCGAGATGCTTTAAAAAATAACTTATTTCTGTCCGAGATGCTTTAAAAAATAACTTATTTCTGTCCGAGGTGCTTGAAAAATAACTAATTTCTGTCCAAGATGCTTGAAAAATAACTTATTTCTGTCCGAGGTGCTTGAAAAATAACTAATTTCTGTCCAAGATGCTTGAAAAATAACTAATTTCTGTCCAAGATGCTTGAAAAATAACTAATTTCTGTCCGAGGTGCTTTAAAAAATAACTAATTTCTGTCCAAGATGCTTGAAAAATAACTAATTTCTGTCCAAGATGCTTGAAAAATAACTCATTTCTGTCCGAGATGCTTTAAAAAATATCTTATTTCTGTCCGAGGTGCTTTAAAAATATCTTATTTCTGTCGGAGGTGCTTTAAAAATATCTTATTTCTGTCCGAGATGCTTTAAAAAATAAGTAATTTCTGTCCAAGAGATGCCTGAAAAATAACTCATTTCTGTCCGAGGTGCCTGAAAAATAACTAATTTCTGTCCGAGATGCTTTAAAAATATCTCATTTCTGTCCGAGATGCTTTAAAAAATATCTTATTTCTGTCCGAGATGCTTTAAAAAATATCTTATTTCTGTCCGAGATGCTTGAAAAATAACTAATTTCTGTCCAAGATGCTTGAAAAATAACTAATTTCTGTCCAAGATGCTTGAAAAATAACTAATTTCTGTCCGAGGTGCTTTAAAAATAACTTATTTCTGTCCGAGATGCTTTGAAAAATATCTTATTTCTGTCCAAGATGCTTGAAAAATAACTAATTTCTGTCCAAGATGCTTGAAAAATAACTAATTTCTGTCCAAGATGCTTGAAAAATAACTAATTTCTGTCCAAGATGCTTGAAAAATAACTAATTTCTGTCCGAGGTGCTTTAAAAATAACTTATTTCTGTCCGAGATGCTTTAAAAATATCTTATTTCTGTCCGAGATGCTTTAAAAAATATCTTATTTCTGTCCGAGGTGCTTTGAAAAATATCTTATTTCTGTCCGAGGTGCTTTAAAAATATCTTATTTCTGTCGGAGGTGCTTTAAAAATATCTTATTTCTGTCCGAGATGCTTTAAAAAATAAGTAATTTCTGTCCAAGAGATGCCTGAAAAATAACTCATTTCTGTCCAAGATGCTTTAAAAATATCTCATTTCTGTCCGAGATGCTTTAAAAAATATCTTATTTCTGTCCGAGGTGCTTGAAAAATAACTTATTTCTGTCCGAGGTGCTTGAAAAATAACTAATTTCTGTCCGAGGTGCTTTGAAAAATATCTTATTTCTGTCCGAGATGCTTGAAAAATAACTAATTTCTGTCCAAGATGCTTGAAAAATAACTAATTTCTGTCCAAGATGCTTGAAAAATAACTAATTTCTGTCCAAGATGCTTGAAAAATAACTAATTTCTGTCCAAGATGCTTGAAAAATAACTAATTTCTGTCCAAGATGCCTGAAAAATAACTAATTTCTGTCCGAGATGCTTGAAAAATAACTTATTTCTGTCCGAGATGCTTGAAAAATAACTTATTTCTGTCCGAGATGCTTGAAAAATAACTTATTTCTGTCCGAGATGCTTGAAAAATAACTTATTTCTGTCCGAGATGCTTGAAAAATAACTTATTTCTGTCCGAGATGCTTGAAAAATAACTTATTTCTGTCCGAGATGCTTTAAAAAATAACTTATTTCTGTCCGAGATGCTTAAAAAATAACTTATTTCTGTCCGAGATGCTTTAAAAAATAACTTATTTCTGTCCGAGATGCTTTAAAAAATAACTTATTTCTGTCCAAGATGCTTAAAAAACAACTTATTTCTGTCCGAGATGCTTGAAAAATAACTTATTTCTGTCCGAGATGCTTGAAAAATAACTTCTTTCTGTCTGTATTTGAGGCTGTGGGGCGTCTCCTCTTTGAAATGTGAGATATTAAGCCAGCCGTCGGCGTGCAGCGCCTGAATCACGTCCCGATGAAGGAGTTTCTGTGAATGGGACTTGGTTGGTCGTCTGTCGGCCTGCAGACGGTCATTTCTCTGGGCAGGAGGCAGATCCAGACGCCTTCAGGGACCATGAATCACGGCGAACCCTGATAGAAGCGAGTGGAGCTGGGCCTTTAGCTGCAGGGCCGACATGAGGAAGCTTTTTACTCCTTTAAGAAGCCTTTATTCTGTCATGTGGTTGAAGTTAGATGAAAAACTAAGAATTATCTGGAAGGGAAAACTGATCAGTGCCATTTCTGCTCTTTTTCTTCTTTCCTTCCTGTTCCCTGAAGACGTTTTGCCTCTTGAAAAAGCTGAAAACTCACTGTTTTTCCACCCTTTTAATGGCTGAATGCAAACAACTGGGGCCACACTAACACTATATGATGTAAAACTTATCATTAAACGACTGTTTTGGACTTGAATTTGCAGCCAAAGGAGAACCGGCTCACTGGGCATGCTCAGAACGTTGCTTGAAGGTAACCCGGTGCTCATTCCCACCTTCTGACCCGTTTAGTTTCTAGTTTAAAGCTGGATTTGTGTAGTTGGTGCCCTCAAGACATCCATTTTCTCAAGTTTTTCAGGATGTCAGTGGTCCGTTATGATGAAAAAAACATTTAACTAATGTCAAAAAATGCAGGAATCTGTTCAGAAACTTCACATAATGTGGCGTGATTCTTATTTCTGAACATATGATCCACGTCCCAAAGTCTTTTCTTTGTTAAAATCAGCCAGAATGAAGGTGGCTGCTGGTGATCTGGACTGTTGAGTAATGAGTCTTTAAGTCTGTCACATCCATGCATTTAGTTTGGAAAGACACCAGCAATGATCTTAGAGAAGCAGCTGCTGCTGCCCATCAGTCTGGGAAGGGTTATAAGGCCATTTCCAGACTATCTGGAGTCCATCATTCTACAGAGAGAAAGATTATTCACAAGTGGAAAACATTCAGGACAGCTGTCAATCTTCCCAGGAGTGGACGTCCCAGCAAGTTCACCCCAAGGTGAAGAAGCCCAGAGCTACATCTCAGACTCTGCAGGCCTCGGTTAGCATGTTAAAGGTTAAAGGTCACCCCAAGGTGAAGAAGCCCAGAGCTACATCTCAGACTCTACAGGCCTCAGTTAGCATGTTAAAGGTTAAAGGTCATACATCTCAGACTCTACAGGCCTCAGTTAGCATGTTAAAGGTTAAAGGTCACCCCAAGGTGAAAAAGCCCAGAGCTACATCTCAGACTCTACAGGCCTCAGTTAGCATGTTAAAGGTTAAAGGTCACCCCAAGGTGAAAAAGCCCAGAGCTACATCTCAGACTCTACAGGCCTCAGTTAGCATGCTAAAGGTTAAAGGTCACCCCAAGGTGAAAAAGCCCAGAGCTACATCTCAGACTCTACAGGCCTCAGTTAGCATGTTAAAGGTTAAAGGTCACCCCAAGGTGAAAAAGCCCAGAGCTACATCTCAGACTCTACAGGCCTCAGTTAGCATGCTAAAGGTTAAAGGTCACCCCAAGGTGAAAAAGCCCACAGCTACATCTCAGACTCTACAGGCCTCAGTTAGCATGTTAAAGGTTAAAGGTCACCCCAAGGTGAAAAAGCCAAGAGCTACATCTCAGACTCTACAGGCCTCAGTTAGCATGTTAAAGGTTAAAGGTCACCCCAAGGTGAAAAAGCCCAGAGCTACATCTCTACATCTCAGACTCTACAGGCCTTAGTTAGCATGTTAAAGGGTAAAGGTCACCCCAAGGTGAAAAAGCCCAGAGCTACATCTCAGACTCTACAGGCCTCAGTTAGCATGCTAAAGGTTAAAGGTCACCCCAAGGTGAAAAAGCCCAGAGCTACATCTCAGACTCTACAGGCCTCAGTTAGCATGCTAAAGGTTAAAGGTCACCCCAAGGTGAAAAAGCCAACAGCTACATCTCAGACTCTACAGGCCTCAGTTAGTATGTTAAAGGTTAAAGGTCACCCCAAGGGGAAAAAGCCAACAGCTACATCTCAGACTCTACAGGCCTCAGTTAGCATGTTAAAGGTTAAAGGTCACCCCAAGGTGAAAAAGCCCAGAGCTACATCTCAGACTCTACAGGCCTCAGTTAGCATGTTAAAGGTTAAAGGTCACCCCAAGGGGAAAAAGCCAACAGCTACATCTCAGACTCTACAGGCCTCAGTTAGCATGTTAAAGGTTAAAGGTCACCCCAAGGTGAAAAAGCCCAGAGCTACATCTCAGACTCTACAGGCCTCAGTTAGCATGTTAAAGGTTAAAGGTCATACATCTCAGACTCTACAGGTCTCAGTTAGCATGTTAAAGGTTAAAGGTCACCCCAAGGTGAAAAAGCCAAGAGCTACATCTCAGACTCTACAGGCCTCAGTTAGCATGTTAAAGGTTAAAGATCACCCCAAGGTGAAGAAGCCCAGAGCTACATCTCAGACTCTACAGGCCTCAGTTAGCATGTTAAAGGTCAAAGGTCACCCCAAGGTGAAGAAGCCCAGAGCTACATCTCAGACTCTACAGGCCTCAGTTAGCATGTTAAAGGTTAAAGGTCACCCCAAGGTGAAGAAGCCCAGAGCTACATCTCAGACTCTACAGGCCTCAGTTAGCATGTTAAAGGTTAAAGGTCACCCCGAGGTGAAAAAGCCCAGAGCTACATCTCAGACTCTACAGGCCTCAGTTAGCATGTTAAAGGTTAAAGGTCACCTCAAGGTGAAAAAGCCAAGAGCTACACCTCAGACTCTACAGGCCTCAGTTAGCATGTTAAAGGTTAAAGGTCACCCCAAGGTGAAGAAGCCCAGAGCTACATCTCAGACTCTACAGGCCTCAGTTAGCATGTTAAAGGTTAAAGGTCATGACAGCACAGCTACATCTCAGACTCTACAGGCCTCAGTTAGCATGTTAAAGGTTAAAGGTCACCCCAAGGTGAAAAAGCCCAGAGCTACATCTCAGACTCTACAGGCCTCAGTTAGCATGCTAAAGGTTAAAGGTCATACATCTCAGACTCTACAGGCCTCAGTTAGCATGTTAAAGGTTAAAGGTCACCCCAAGGTGAAAAAGCCCAGAGCTACATCTCAGACTCTACAGGCCTCAGTTAGCATGTTAAAGGTTAAAGGTCACCCCAAGGTGAAAAAGCCCAGAGCTACATCTCAGACTCTACAGGCCTCAGTTAGCATGCTAAAGGTTAAAGGTCATGACAGCACAGTTAGAAAAAGACTGAACAAGGATGGCTTGTTTGGAAGGGCTGCAGGAGAAAGCCTCTTCTCTCTAAAAAGAACATGGCAGCACAGCTTAGGTTTGCAAAGCTGCATCTGAACAAAGCTCAAGACTTCTGGAACAATGTCCTTTGGACAGACCAGAGCAAAGTGGAGATGTTTGGTCCTAATGCACAGCAGCACGTTTGGAGGAAACCAAACACAGCATATCAGCACAAACACCTCATACCAGCTGTCAAGCACGGTGGTGGAGGGCTGATGATCTGGGCTGGTTCTGCAGCCACAGGACCTGGGTAATGCATTCTGATAAACATGTAATTGGTACCTTTTAATAGATCAGTTTGATCAAAGATCAGGGAATCACAATTGTCTTTTTGTATTTGATGGTTTTCTAATGATCCTGTTTCATACTTGTCTATAAATTAACCCCCCCCCCAAGAATCCTGATTAGACTGTGTTGTTTATGATTTAAATTATATTAATAAAGATTAATAAAGTTATTAAATTAACGTCTAAACAAGCCTGATGCAAGCTGGAAGCTGACATGTCACATGTAAAATGAAGATTGAAAAAGCAGGAAATTCTGGAAGAAAACATCATGAACCAAAGGGAAGTAAAGTGCTACTTCAATATAAAAAGTAATTTAAATAAAGAGAGACACTAACCTCGAGTGTTAAGGTCTTATTTCCTTAGAAAAAGAAAGAAAAGACCGCGCTTACTACACCAAACGAACCTACTACCGTACTAACAAAACCAACATAAGACCTACAGTAGGACCCACAAAGCTGGGATGTGAAGGATTTATGTGAGGGATTTCTACACAGGCACTCTACTGGGACCACTTCATCCACACGCCCCCCTGCAGCACAGTTTATTCACTCCGGTAAGAACCTCCATCTTACTCAAAGTCGTCAAAATCTGATAAATATCCTGCCATGTTGCACAAAACTATCAGCAGCAAACTCTGTGTGAAGTTAGCCGACTGTCACAGAGCACGGAGTGAATAAACTGTGCTGCAGGGGGGCGTGTGGATGAAGTGGTCCCAGTAGAGTGCCTGTGTAGAAATCCCTCCGTTAGCTCTCCTATAGCTGCAAGTAGCCACATAACAGCAGCTATGAGCTAACAGAGCTATAGCACACGTTCATTCATTCATTCTTCTTAAAGTATTGGTGAAATAAAGACAGATAATGCCTTATTTAGAGGCTGCATCCTCTAAGCCCCGTTCACTCCGTTATATGGATCTCCAGTTATCTAAATATCTTCTGAAGGACGCCGACTTTCACCAAACTGTTCTCGGTGAGCAGATGAACGTATTTCATGCCAGAAATAAGGTTTAAAAACACCAGAGTTCCTCTTTAAATGTGGACATTTTGGATGATAAACTCGATGTATTTGGCTTATATTTGCATGTTAAAGTATTAACTGACAGCAGTCATCAGGGCCCAACAACAAAGTTTCCCCTTCCCTCATAGGAGCTTTAATCCGGCCGTTCAACAAAGACGAGGATAGCTGAGGTTTATCAGCTCATCCATAAAAAACACAGAGTGAGTCTGCTGGTGCTGCAGGGAAATCTGGAGTAATTGGCGTTGGGACTTGACCCGAACTGTGCAGAAAGTCGTCAGGACCCTGAGATTACAGCAGAAAATCAATTAGTCCGTGACGCAGAGCAGCTTTAAAACTGGCTTTTGGGGCTCGAGCTCAATCCTCTGGCTGTTTGTTCTCAGCAGACGTCAGAGAAGCTCGAAACAAACATCTAGATGAAGGAAGCAGGAAGCAGCAGAAACCTTTGTTACTGCAAAGAATCAGAGGTGGGAAAAGACAGCAAAGTTTGTTCCTGTTATCTGCCTTACCAAGACAGTGAGGTCCAAAAAAAACCTGAGGATGAGGTGGTCAGAGTCTCTAATGAAGCTCTCATGGTTAATAATAAGCAACTCAACATCAACATATGGGAAAAACTCTGGTTCCACCCTCTAAAGCCTAAAACCAGCCTAAAACCAACCTAAAACCAACCTAAAACCAGCCTAAAACCAACCTAAAACCAACCTAAAACCAGCCTAAAACCAGCCTAAAACCAACCTAAAACCAGCCTAAAACCAACCTAAAACCAGCCTAAAACCAGCCTAAAACCAGCCTAATACCAACCTAAAACCAACCTAAAACCAACCTAAAACCAGCCTAAAACCAACCTAAAACCAACCTAAAACCAGCCTAAAACCAGCCTAAAACCAACCTAAAACCTCTAAAGGGTATTTAAATTCAAGTCAAAGGACACTCTTTACTGTCTGACCACAGCTGCAGCAGCTCCCAGCCGAAGGTGCACAGAAATGGACCTTCAAAGTCAGAAACTTCCCAATAAGAGCATCCAGAAATGAATAATGTACACATAACAGCGTTAATCTGGAAGCTTCTCCAACCAGCAGGTTAATATTCCTCTATAAATATTCTGAAAGAAGTTTGGAAACAACCACGACAAAAGTTTAAATCTGTAATCGGTCGATTAATTTGAACCTTTATTAAGCAGAATCAAGTCTTCACTGACCAACTTCAGTGTATTTAGAACCAAACCCAGAATCTGAAGCAGCAACACTCAGTGAAAGTTGTTCTGGAGTCAAAGAAAGACAGAAAGTTTATAGAATCTACAGCAACAGCTTCTGGAGCTTCTCCAACCAGCAGGTTACCTGCTGACAGGTGAGGGTGTCAGGATTGGGTATAAAAGCAGCTTCCACCAAAGGTTCAGCCTCTCCAACAAGGATGGGTCGTGGCTCACCGCTTTGTGCCAAACTCCATCAGAGAATCATCAATAAGTTCAGGAAATATTCCTCAGAGTCAGACTGTAAAGAACTTTGGTCTTTCAGCAGCTACAGAGCAGAATATTGGGAACAGATTCAGGGAGTCTGGGGAAGTCTCAGTGTGGAAAGGCCAAGGACAGAAAGCCCTGTTGGATGAGCTCGGAGCCCTCAGGCAGCACTGCAGGAGAAACCGTCAGGCCACCATGATCCATACAGCCACATGGGCTCAGGAGGAGCTGGGAAAAGCATTTCCACTCAACACAGTCCACGGCTGCATCCAGAAATGTGAGCTGAAGCTGCATCACACCAGGAGGAAGCCATATATCAGCTCTGAGCAGAACCACGGCCCAGTTCTCTGGACTCCAGCTCATCTCAGAGGGACAGAAAGACAGTGGACACGTGTTCTGTGGGCAGATGAGTTTCAGCTGCTTCTGGGAAAAACTGATGAGAAAGAGCATCCAGCTGTTCTCAGAGGAAGGTTTAAAGCCAGCGTCTGTGATGGTCTGGGGCTGCAGCAGAGTCCATGGCATGGAGGGCTTCATCTGGGTGAAGGTACCACTGATGCACAGCTGGATGTTGGAGTTCTGGAGAGACAGATGCTGCCATCAAGGTGCCGTCTTTTCCCGGGAGGTCCGTGGTTATTTCAGCAGGACGATGCCAGACCTCATTCTGCAGGACTTCCAGCAGCTTCAGACACACAGAGTGTGTGAGCTCGGCTGCCTGCCTGCAGTCCACATCTGTCTCCTGCTGCAGATGTTGGAGCATCATGAAGAGGAGAACCAGACAACAGCAACCAGGGACTGCTGAGCAGCTGGAATCTGGGATTCAGCAGGAATGGACTCAGAAAAACTCAGTTCAAAGCATTAAAAAGAGTCAACCAAGAGTCAACCAGCCTAAAACCAGCCTAAAACCAACCTGAAACCAACCTAAAACCAGCCTAAAACCAGCCTAAAACCAGCCTAAAACCAACCTAAAACCAGCCTAAAACCAGCCTAACACCAACCTAAAACCAGCCTAAAACCAGCCTAAAACCAACCTAAAACCAGCCTAAAACCAGCCTAAAACCAGCCTAAAACCAACCTAAAACCAGCCTAAAACCAACCTAAAACCAGCCTAAAACCAACCTAAAACCAGCCTAAAACCAACCTAAAACCAGCCTAAAACCAACCTAAAACCAACCTAAAACCAGCCTAAAACCAGCCTAAAACAAACCTAAAACCAGCCTAAAACCAACCTAAAACCAGCCTAAAACCAGCCTAAAACCAACCTAAAACCAACCTAAAACCAACCTAAAACCAGCCTAAAACCAGCCTAAAACCATCTCCCGAACCTTTAAAAAGAGTCATTAAAGGAAGCTGAAGGAACAACTTTTACTGAGTGTTGATGCTTCATTTGTTTTATATTAATGAACCTTTAAGTAAAAGATATAACTTCAAATAAATTATTTTCAAACTCATCAACAAGTTTTGTTACATTTTAGAACATTTCAACATTTTTCATTGTAAATGTTTCTCTCTGCTATGATTAATCTATTCTTTCACATTATTTCCATTCACTGGACCCTTACTGGCCTTCATGATAGCTTCAGTTTGCCCCCTTTGAAGCTCAGATTTTTCCTTCTTTTTGCCTTTTTGCATCCGGACGGATGATGGATGAGTCTTCTCTGCTGTTCGCGGCTCATTGGCTGCTGACCTGTTTTCAAACTGATTTATTTCTGGAGCTTTGGCCTCCTTTGATTCACACTTTCAGGTCTAATAAAGGGCTGTGATTGTGGCGTTGGGTCCTGCACATCCAGACATGTGCAGATGCTCTTTAAAGCTGGAACCCGTGGACACAGACTTGTCCTCGGGCTGCTTTTGTGACATGCAGCTGCTCTCTGTTGTGGACGGAAACAGATATGATGAGGGCTGATTATCGCAGCATTCAGACGGCCTCGGGGCTGGATTTAGGAGCCTCAGTGGGAGCTCTTATCGCTGGAACCAGAGACACGATGAAGACGCTCTGCTAAACGTTGACATCTGCTGGCCGCTGCGCTGCTGCACAGAGAGGCAGAGATCTGAGGCAAAGCAGGGCAGAAACTGTGAAATGAGCTGTTAAAAACAACAGAAATCTCCTTCCTAAACAGAGGTTGAGTCATAGATTT
>NW_027325377.1:2664285-2771523 GCF_036924035.1 Leuresthes tenuis | reverse complement strand
TTTATCCTCCTTTCTGTGTGGTTTGAATGGTTCGGGTCGTGTTTGTTGCCCTCAGATGACATCATGTGCAGCAGAAATGTGGCTAAACTGAGCAGAAAACTGACATTTGAATCGATAGATATCTGGATGGAGAAATGCCTCCATGTGGGGATGGTTGATGGATTCTTCTCCACCCTTCAGTGTGAACACCACCTGCACACCCCCCCCCCCCCCCCCCCCCCCCCCTCGTCTCTGTTTCTATTTATAGTGTCTGATGCATCGTAATGAGCAGGATTCCCACTTCAGTGATGTCAGATGTGGAAAAGATGGAGTCTTTCGGGAGCTCCTTCATCTTCCTCTTCATCATGGTGGTTTATTTTAATTTAAACTTAATGGAGAAGCTGATTGATAAATTACAAATCAGAAAATAATGGAACAGCATAGAAAATACAAATAAAATGAATAAATAAATCTTAGACTTTTACTTCCTGATCAGCTTCATTTAATCTGATAACAAACATCATTTCTACACCTCAGTCAGTGAACCTTTTCCCACTTTGTTTCCTTCTGCCAACACTTAAAGCCGTTCTGACTCTGAGGAAACCAGGTGAAGCAGAGTTCCAGCCGTTATTTTGAAATTAACTCAAACTCAGGTGAAATGACATCTTATCGAACTATTTGTTCTGTCTGAAACTGAAATAATTTACTCTAAAATATTTAGTTTTTTTCCAGAAAAAACAAAAAATCTCACATTTAGGTGAAGATTTTAGTGGTTTTATTGGGAAATGACTGGATATAAAAACATGAAACAAACCATCTGTAAATGATCTATGAAGCATTTCATTAATGTTCATATTGTTAAATAAAACCTTCATTATGGTGGTTTATTTTAATTTAAACTTAATGGAGAAGCTGATTGATAAATTACAAATCAGAAAATAATGGAACAGCATAGAAAATACAAATAAAATGAATAAATAAATCTTAGACTTTTACTTCCTGTTCAGCTTCATTTAATCTGATAACAAACATCATTTCTACACCTCAGTCAGTGAATCTTTTCCCACTTTGTGTCCTTCTGCCAACACTTAAAGCCGTTCTGACTCTGAGGAAACCAGGTGATGCAGAGTTCCAGCTGTTATTTTGTCCCATTCCTCCTTAAACAGGTCTTAAGGTGTGCAGCAGTGCGGGGGGGGGGGGGGGTTGTATGTGTTGATTTTCAGCCTTTACTCATTCTGTCAACCCCATAAACTGACTAAACTGATCAGTTTTACATGTTATAACATTCCTAAAAGGCTTAGAATAACTTTTGACTGAAAATAGAAGAAAATAAATCATCTGAGTTGGAGCTGGTTGGGTTCAGGGTTAAAATATCCGTCATTTATCCTCCTTTCTGTGTGGTTTGAATGGTTCGGGTCGTGTTTTTTGCCCTCAGATGACATCATGTGCAGCAGAAATGTGGCTAAACTGAGCAGAAAACTGACATTTGAGTCGATAGATATCTGGATGGAGAAATGCCTCCATGTGGGGATGGTTGATGGATTCTTCTCCACCCTTCAGTGTGAACACCACCTGCACCCCCCCCCCCCCCCCCCCCCCCTCGTCTCTGTTTCTATTTATAGTGTCTGATGCATCGTAATGAGCAGGATTCCCACTTCAGTGATGTCAGATGTGGAAAAGATGGAGTCTTTCGGGAGCTCCTTCATCTTCCTCTTCATCATGGTGGTTTATTTTAATTTAAACTTAATGGAGAAGCTGATTGATAAATTACAAATCAGAAAATAATGGAACAGCATAGAAAATACAAATAAAATGAATAAATAAATCTTAGACTTTTACTTCCTGATCAGCTTCATTTAATCTGATAACAAACATCATTTCTACACCTCAGTCAGTGAACCTTTTCCCACTTTGTTTCCTTCTGCCAACACTTAAAGCCGTTCTGACTCTGAGGAAACCAGGTGATGCAGAGTTCCAGCTGTTATTTTGAAATTAACTCAAACTCAGGTGAAATGACATCTTATCGAACTATTTGTTCTGTCTGAAACTGAAATAATTTACTCTAAAATATTTAGTTTTTTCCAGAAAAAACAAAAAATCTCACATTTAGGTGAAGATTTTAGTGGTTTTATTGGGAAATGACTGGATATAAAAACATGAAACAAACCATCTGTAAATGATCTATGAAGCATTTCATTAATGTTCATATTGTTAAATAAAACCTTCATCATGGTGGTTTATTTTAATTTAAACTTAATGGAGAAGCTGATTGATAAATTACAAATCAGAAAATAATGGAACAGCATAGAAAATACAAATAAAATGAATAAATAAATCTTAGACTTTTACTTCCTGTTCAGCTTCATTTAATCTGATAACAAACATCATTTCTACACCTCAGTCAGTGAATCTTTTCCCACTTTGTGTCCTTCTGCCAACACTTAAAGCCGTTCTGACTCTGAGGAAACCAGGTGATGCAGAGTTCCAGTTGTTATTTTGTCCCATTCCTCCTTAAACAGGTCTTAAGGTGTGCAGCAGTGCGGGGGGGGGGGGGGGGGTTGTATGTGTTGATTTTCAGCCTTTACTCATTCTGTCAACCCCATAAACAGACTAAACTGATCAGTTTTACATGTTATAACATTCCTAAAAGGCTTAGAATAACTTTTGACTGAAAATAGAAGAAAATAAATCATCTGAGTTGGAGCTGGTTGGGTTCAGGGTTAAAATATCCGTCATTTATCCTCCTTTCTGTGTGGTTTGAATGGTTCGGGTCGTGTTTTTTGCCCTCAGATGACATCATGTGCAGCAGAAATGTGGCTAAACTGAGCAGAAAACTGACATTTGAGTTGATAGATATCTGGATGGAGAAATGCCTCCATGTGGGGATGGTTGATGGATTCTTCTCCACCCTTCAGTGTGAACACCACCTGCACCACCCCCCCCCTCGTCTCTGTTTCTATTTATAGTGTCTGATGCATCGTAATGAGCAGGATTCCCACTTCAGTGATGTCAGATGTGGAAAAGATGGAGTCTTTCGGGAGCTCCTTCATCTTCCTCTTCATCATGGTGGTTTATTTTAATTTAAACTTAATGGAGAAGCTGATTGATAAATTACAAATCAGAAAATAATGGAACAGCATAGAAAATACAAATAAAATGAATAAATAAATCTTAGACTTTTACTTCCTGATCAGCTTCATTTAATCTGTGAACAAACATCATTTCTACACCTCAGTCAGTGAATCTTTTCCCACTTTGTGTCCTTCTGCCAACACTGGAAAAGATGGAGTCTTTCGGGAGTGTTTTTGGGTCAAGTCCCTGCAGCATTTTCTGCTTTCGGTCCTTTCCTCATAAATAGATTTGTGTCAATAAATATTCTTATTTGAAAGCTGGGTTCAAAGAGTGTTTCCCAGCCAAACAACATGTGGAGGTGTCAACTATCTCCTGCCTGTGATTAAGCTCATCATCATTCCCTCATATTTGGGTCATGCAGTCCCTCTGTACCCGCCTCATTTGCATAATCGTAGAATACCGTAGCAGAAGCTCTTTTATATTTAGCTCCCGCTGCTCGGCGGTGGGGGGGGGGGCAGCAGATATTTGTTGCACAGCTCTTACAGTGAAGTGTTTATCATTGTGAGAGCATTCAGGGGACTGAATAGTTGCTGCTGCTCTGAGCTGATAAGCAAAGAATTCCATTATTCAGGTTTAGATTAGCAGCGAGAACATTAAAGCTGCAGTGCTGAAGGGTTAAAGTCAGAATGAGCCGAACATGCAGACTGCTGGAGATGGTTTCCAGTTATTATGTCCTTTATGTGTGCCGTAAAGTAACTAATTACTTCAGGAAGAAATGCATCCATCCATCTTCTATACCCGCTTAATCCGGCGGTCCGGTTGGGCAGGAGGCTGGAGGCCGGAGGCTGGAGGCCGGAGGCCGGAGGCCGGAGGCCGGAGGCTGGAGGCTGGAGGCTGGAGGCCGGAGAATGGTGGCTGGAGGCTGGAGGCTGGAGGCTGGTGGCTGGAGGCTGGAGGCTGGAGGCTGGAGGCTGGAGGCTGGAGGCTGGAGGCTGGAGGCGGGAGGCGGGAGGCGGGAGGCTGGAGGCGGGAGGCTGGAGGCGGGAGGCTGGAGGCTGGAGGCGGGAGGCTGGAGGCGGGAGGCTGGAGGCGGGAGGCGGGAGGCGGGAGGCTGGAGGCTGGTGGCTGGAGGCTGGAGGCGGGAGGCGGGAGGCGGGAGGCGGGAGGCTGGTGGCTGGAGGCTGGAGGCGGGAGGCGGGAGGCGGGAGGCTGGAGGCTGGAGGCGGGAGGCGGGAGGCTGGTGGCTGGAGGCTGGAGGCTGGAGGCTGGTGGCTGGAGGCTGGAGGCGGGAGGCTGGAGGCGGGAGGCGGGAGGCTGGAGGCTGGTGGCTGGAGGCTGGAGGCTGGAGGCGGGAGGCGGGAGGCGGGAGGCTGGAGGCTGGAGGCTGGAGGCGGGAGGCTGGAGGCTGGAGGCTGGAGACTGGAGGCGGGAGGCGGGAGGCTGGAGGCGGGAGGCGGGAGGCGGGAGGCGGGAGGCGGGAGGCTGGAGGCTGGAGGCGGGAGGCGGGAGGCGGGAGGCTGGAGGCTGGAGGCTGGAGGCGGGAGGCGGGTGGCTGGAGGCTGGGGGCTGGAGGCTGGGGGCTGGGGGCTGGAGGCTGGAGGCTGGAGGCTGGAGGCGGGAGGCGGGAGGCGGGAGGCTGGAGGCTGGAGGTGGGTGGCTGGAGGCTGGGGGCTGGAGGCTGGGGGCTGGGGGCTGGAGGCTGGAGGCTGAAGGCTGGAGGCTGGTGGCTGGAGGCTGGAGGCTGGAGGCTGGAGGCTGGAGGCTGGAGGCTGGAGGCTGGAGGCTGGAGGAAATCCCAGCGGCCCTCAGAGGCGGGTTCACCGGGGACAGGGCTCAGTTAATCTGATGGAAGGGTTTTTGCAAAATTCAGAAACCATTACTATTATATTCTGTGTTTAAATGTACCAAAACAACTGATATATAACGATTCAGTATCAAGCTTCACCTGAAAGCTTCACCTGAAAGCTTCACCTGAAAGCTTCACCTGAAAGCTTCACCTTTCAGCTTCACCTGAAAGCTTCACCTGACAGCTTCACCTTCCAGCTTCACCTTTCAGCTTCACCTGAAAGCTTCACCTTTAAGCTTCACCTGACAGCTTCACCTTTAAGCTTTGCCTGAAAGCTTCACCTTTAAGCTTCACCTGACAGCTTCACCTTCCAGCTTCACCTCACAGCTTCACCTGACAGCTTCACCTTTAAGCTTCACCTTCCAGCTTCACCTGACAGCTTCACCTGACAGTTTCACCTTCCAGCTTCACCTGACAGCTTCACCTCACAGCTTCACCTGTCAGCTTCACCTTTAAGCTTCACCTTCCAGCTTCACCTGAAAGCTTCACCTGACAGCTTCACCTTTAAGCTTCACCTGACAGCTTCACCTTTAATCTTCACCTGACAGCTTCACCTTTAATCTTCACCTGAAAGCTTCACCTTTAAGCTTCACCTTTAATCTTCACCTGAAAGCTTCACCTTCCAGCTTCACCTTTAAGCTTCACCTGAAAGCTTCACCTTCCAGCTTCACCTTCCAGCTTCACCTGACAGCTTCACCTTTAAGCTTCACCTTTAAGCTTCACCTGACAGCTTCACCTTCCAGCTTCACCTTTAAGCTGGAGGCTGGAGGCTGGAGGCTGGAGGCGGGTGGCTGGAGGCTGGAGGCTGGAGGCTGGAGGCTGGAGGCTGGAGGCTGGAGGCTGAAGGCTGGAGGCTGGAGGCTGGAGGCTGGAGGCTGGGGGCTGGAGGCTCGAGGCTGAAGGCTGGAGGCTGGAGGCTGGAGGCTGGAGGCTGGGGGCTGGGGGCTGGAGGCTCGAGGCTGAAGGCTGGAGGCTGGAGGCTGGAGGCTGGAGGCTGGGGGCTGGGGGCTGGAGGCTCGAGGCTGAAGGCTGGAGGCTGGAGGCTGGTGGCTGGAGGCTGGAGGCTGGAGGCTGGAGGCTGGAGGCTGGAGGAAATCCCAGCGGCCCTCAGAGGCGGGTTCACCGGGGACAGGGCTCAGTTAATCTGATGGAAGGGTTTTTGCAAAATTCAGAAACCATTACTATTATATTCTGTGTTTAAATGTACCAAAACAACTGATATATAACGATTCAGTATCAAGCTTCACCTGAAAGCCTCACCTGAAAGCCTCACCTGACAGCTTCACCTTTAAGCTTCACCTGAAAGCTTCACCTGAAAGCTTCACCTTTAAGCTTCACCTGAAAGCTTCACCTTCCAGCTTCACCTAAAAGCTTCACCTGACAGCTTCACCTTTAAGCTTCACCTGAAAGCTTCACCTGAAAGCTTCACCTGACAGCTTCACCTTTAAGCTTCACCTGAAAGCTTCACCTGACAGCTTCACCTTTAAGCTTCACCTGAAAGCTTCACCTGAAAGCTTCACCTGAAAGCTTCACCTGACAGCTTCACCTTTAAGCTTCACCTGACAGCTTCACCTTTAAGCTTCACCTGAAAGCTTCACCTGACAGCTTCACCTTTAAGCTTCACCTGAAAGCTTCACCTGAAAGCTTCACCTGAAAGCTTCACCTGAAAGCTTCACCTTCCAGCTTCACCTAAAAGCTTCACCTGACAGCTTCACCTGACAGTTTCACCTTTAAGCTTCATCTTTAAGCTTCACCTGAAAGCTTCACCTTCCAGCTTCACCTTTAAGCTTCACCTTCCAGCTTCACCTTCCAGCTTCACCTTTAAGCTTCACCTGAAAGCTTCACCTTTAAGCTTCACCTTCCAGCTTCACCTTCCAGCTTCACCTTTAAGCTTCACCTGAAAGCTTCACCTTCCAGCTTCACCTTTAAGCTTCACCTTCCAGCTTCACCTTCCAGCTTCACCTTTAAGCTTCACCTGAAAGCTTCACCTTTAAGCTTCACCTTCCAGCTTCACCTGAAAGCTTCACCTTTAAGCTTCACCTGAAAGCTTCACCTGAAAGCTTCACCTTTAAGCTTCACCTTCCAGCTTCACCTTTAAGCTTCACCTGAAAGCTTCACCTGAAAGCTTCACCTGACAGCTTCACCTTTAAGCTTCACCTGACAGCTTCACCTTCCAGCTTCACCTGAAAGCTTCACCTTCCAGCTTCACCTTCCAGCTTCACCTGTCAGCTTCACCTGAAAGCTTCACCTTCCAGCTTCACCTGACAGCTTCACCTTTCAGCTTCACCTGAAAGCTTCACCTGACAGCTTCACCTTTAAGCTTCACCTTCCAGCTTCACCTTCCAGCTTCACCTCACAGCTTCACCTGTCAGCTTCACCTGAAAGCTTCACCTGACAGCTTCACCTCAAAGCTTCACCTCAAAGCTTCACCTTCCAGCTTCACCTGTCAGCTTCACCTGAAAGCTTCACCTCACAGCTTCACCTGTCAGCTTCACCTTTCAGCTTCACCTGAAAGCTTCACCTGACAGCTTCACCTCAAAGCTTCACCTCAAAGCTTCACCTTCCAGCTTCACCTTTAAGCTTCACCTGACAGCTTCACCTTTCAGCTTCACCTGAAAGCTTCACCTGACAGCTTCACCTCAAAGCTTCACCTCAAAGCTTCACCTTTCAGCTTCACCTTTAAGCTTCACCTGACAGCTTCACCTGACAGCTTCACCTCAAAGCTACACCTTCCAGCTTCACCTTTCAGCTTCACCTTTAAGCTTCACCTGAAAGCTTCACCTTTCAGCTTCACCTGAAAGCTTCACCTGACAGCTTCACCTTTCAGCTTCACCTTTAAGCTTCACCTGACAGCTTCACCTGACAGCTTCACCTGACAGCTTCACCTGAAAGCTTCACCTCAAAGCTTCACCTGAAAGCTTCACCTGACAGCTTCACCTGAAAGCTTCACCTTTAAGCTGCACCTTTCAGCTTCACCTGAAAGCTTCACCTGACAGCTTCACCTTTCAGCTTCACCTTTAAGCTTCACCTGACAGCTTCACCTGACAGCTTCACCTGACAGCTTCACCTGAAAGCTTCACCTCAAAGCTTCACCTGAAAGATTCACCTGACAGCTTCACCTTTAAGCTTCACCTGAAAGCTTCACCTTTAAGCTTCACCTTCCAGCCTCACCTGTCAGCTTCACCTGTCAGCTTCACCTGACAGCTTCACCTTTAAGCTTCACCTTCCAGCTTCACCTTTAAGCTTCACCTTCCAGCTTCACCTGACAGCTTCACCTGAAAGTTTCACCTCTCAGCTTCACCTCTCAGCTTCACCTTCCAGCTTCACCTGACAGCTTCACCTGCCAGCTTCACCTGACAGCTTCACCTTCCAGCTTCACCTTCCAGCTTCACCTGACAGCTTCACCTGACAGCTTCACCTGAAAGCTTCACCTTCCAGCTTCACCTTCCAGCTTCACCTGACAGCTTCACCTTCCAGCTTCACCTGACAGCTTCACCTGACAGCTTCACCTGAAAGCTTCACCTTCCAGCTTCACCTTCCAGCTTCACCTGACAGCTCCACCTTCCAGTTTCACCTTCCAGCTTCACCTTCCAGTTTCACCTGACAGCTTCACCTTTAAGCATCACCTGAAAGCTTCACCTTCCAGCTTCACCTTCCAGCTTCACCTTCCAGCTTCACCTTTCAGCTTCACCTGAAAGCTTCACCTGAAAGCTTCACCTGAAAGCTTCACCTTCCAGCTTCACCTTTCAGCTTCACCTTCCAGCTTCACCTCACAGCTTCACCTTCCAGCTTCACCTTCAAGCTTCACCTTCCAGCTTCACCTTTCAGCTTCACCTCACAGCTTCACCTTCCAGCTTCACCTAAAAGCTTCACCTGACAGCTTCACCTTCAAGCTTCACCTTCCAGCTTCACCTAAAAGCTTCACCTGACAGCTTCACCTTCCAGCTTCACCTCACAGCTTCACCTTCCAGCTTCACCTTCAAGCTTCACCTTCCAGCTTCACCTGAAAGCTTCACCTGAAAGCTTCACTTCAAAGCTTCACCTGAAAGCTTCACCTTCCAGCTTCACCTTCCAGCTTCACCTTCCAGCTTCACCTTTAAGCTTCACCTGAAAGCTTCACTTCAAAGCTTCACCTGACAGCTTCACCTTTAAGCTTCACCTTTAAGCTTCACCTCAAAGCTTCACCTCAAAGCTTCACCTGAAAGCTTCACCTTCCAGCTTCACCTTCCAGCTTCACCTTTAAGCTTCACCTTCCAGCTTCACTTCAAAGCTTCACCTTCCAGCTTCACTTCAAAGCTTCACCTTCCAGCTTCACCTGACAGCTTCACCTTTCAGCTTCACCTTTAAGCTTCACCTCAAAGCTTCACCTGAAAGCTTCATCTTCCAGCTTCACCTGACAGCTTCACCTTTAAGCTTCACCTTCCAGCTTCACCTCAAAGCTTCACCTTCCAGCTTCACCTCAAAGATTCACCTGACAGCTTCACCTGAAAGCTTCACCTTCCAGCTTCACCTTCCAGTTTCACCTGACAGCTTCACCTTTAAGCATCACCTGAAAGCTTCACCTTCCAGCTTCACCTTCCAGCTTCACCTTTCAGCTTCACCTGAAAGCTTCACCTTCCAGCTTCACCTGAAAGCTTCACCTTCCAGCTTCACCTTTCAGCTTCACCTTCCAGCTTCACCTCACAGCTTCACCTTCCAGCTTCACCTAAAAGCTTCACCTTCCAGCTTCACCTTCAAGCTTCACCTTCCAGCTTCACCTTTCAGCTTCACCTTCCAGCTTCACCTCACAGCTTCACCTTCCAGCTTCACCTAAAAGCTTCACCTGAAAGCTTCACCTGAAAGCTTCACTTCAAAGCTTCACCTGAAAGCTTCACCTTCCAGCTTCACCTTCCAGCTTCACCTTCCAGCTTCACCTTTAAGCTTCACCTGAAAGCTTCACTTCAAAGCTTCACCTGACAGCTTCACCTTTAAGCTTCACCTTTAAGCTTCACCTCAAAGCTTCACCTCAAAGCTTCACCTGAAAGCTTCACCTTCCAGCTTCACCTTCCAGCTTCACCTTTAAGCTTCACCTTCCAGCTTCACTTCAAAGCTTCACCTTCCAGCTTCACTTCAAAGCTTCACCTTCCAGCTTCACCTGACAGCTTCACCTTTCAGCTTCACCTTTAAGCTTCACCTTTAAGCTTCACCTCAAAGCTTCACCTCAAAGCTTCACCTGAAAGCTTCATCTTCCAGCTTCACCTGACAGCTTCACCTTTAAGCTTCACCTTCCAGCTTCACCTCAAAGCTTCACCTTCCAGCTTCACCTGAAAGCTTCACCTGACAGCTTCACCTTTAAGCTTCACCTGACAGCTTCACCCTCCAGCTTCACCTTCCAGCTTCACCTTTAAGCTTCACCTTTAAGCTTCACCTTTAAGCTTCACTTCAAAGCTTCACCTGACAGCTTCACCTGAAAGCTTCACCTTCCAGCTTCACCTTCCAGCCCAGCTGCAGCAGAGATCTGGCAGTTTTGGTGCTTTATTTCCATCACCAGAGCACATTTCTTTGCTCTGACATATAAAGCAGACTGCAGATCTGAGTCTTATCTGAAGATAATCAGATAAGTTGGGTCATCAGCTGACAGTGTGATAGAATAAAGACGTGAAATGAGGCAGTTTGAGCACTAATTGCCTCCTCTGTAGCACTGAAAATCCCTGTGACACAACGCTGTCTGACTCCAGTCTCACTGATGTCTTCACTCTCTTCCCTTTAGGCTCATGTAACTCCTTCTTTGTGCAGCTGTCGCTGTAATGCTGCCGGATTCTGCCCAGAAGACAAAAGCTCTTTCTCTGAAACGTCTCCCCGCAGAGTCTGTGACAGCTTTGCATATAGATGTGTTTGTGAGTAAATCCTGGCCTGCAGGATTTCCCTTTAAACGGTGACGCCTCAGCAGGAGCTGTGAAGGTGAGACAGTCCTTGAAAATGCCCTCGTCTGTTGGAGAGGTTGAACGGCGAGGATCACATGATAAACCTGCTGGAACAGGTTTAACAGGAACCACAGTACAGCAGAGAACCGGCTGGAACAACAGAAGAAGCCTATAGCGCCCCCCAGAGGTCCGAGTCTCACAGACAAAGTTTCAAATGCACAGAAATCCTTTCCTTTTATATTTTAGTAGGTCGTTCGAACCTCTTTTCTTTCAACTGTTTATCGTTTTTACATCTAATTTACTCTCAGCTCCACAGATTGTCCCATCGTACCTCCTTCATTTCTAAGGTTTTACGTATCAGAGCAAAGGTAAGACAAATAACATCTGGTCCTCACCAGGTGTTCAAACACAGGACATACTGCTACTGTTTAACTGTTTAACTGTCTATTGAAAAACTAAGTGAACCCCCTGATCCAGCAGCTTGTAGAAGGTCCAACGTTGATTGTAGAAGCATTGGTTCATAAACAGCTCTCCTAAGGTCCCACCACAGCATTTCTCTGACCTTGGGGTGACCTTTAACCTTCAACTTGCTAACTGTAGAGTCTACAGGCCTCAGTTAGCATGTTGTTCAGTCTTTTTCTAACTGTGCTGTCATGAACTTTAACCTTTAACATGCTAACTGAGGCCCGTAGAGTCTGAGATGTAGCTCTTGGCTTTTTCACCTTGAGGTGACCTTTAATCTTTAACATGCTAACTGAGGCCTGTAGAGTCTGAGATGTAGCTCTGGGCTTCTTCACCTTGGGGTGACCTTTAACCTTTAACATGCTAACTGAGGCCTGTAGAGTCTGAGATGTAGCTCTGGGCTTTTTCCCCTTGGGGTGACCTTTAACCTTTAACATGCTAACTGAGGCCTGTAGAGTCTGAGATGTAGCTCTGGGCTTTTTCACCTTGGGGTGACCTTTAACCTTTAACATGCTAACTGAGGCCTGTAGAGTCTGAGATGTAGCTCTTGGCTTTTTCACCCTGGTGTGACCTTTAACCTTTAGCATGCTAACTGAGGCCTGTAGAGTCTGAGATGTAGCTCTGGGCTTTTTCACCTTGGGGTGACCTTTAACCTTTAACATGCTAACTGAGGCCTGTAGAGTCTGAGATGTAGCTCTGGGCTTTTTCACCTTGGGGTGACCTTTAACCTTTAACATGCTAACTGAGGCCTGTAGAGTCTGAGATGTAGCTCTTGGCTTTTTCACCCTGGGGTGACCTTTAACCTTTAGCATGCTAACTGAGGCCTGTAGAGTCTGAGATGTAGCTCTGGGCTTTTTCACCTTGGGGTGAACTTGCTGGGACGTCCACTCCTGGGAAGATTGACAGCTGTCCTGAATGTTTTCCACTTGTGAATAATCTTTCTCTCTGTAGAACGATGGACTCCAGATAGTTTGGAAATGGCCTTATAACCCATCCCAGACTGATGGGCAGCAGCAGCTGCTTCTCTGAGATCATTGCTGATGTTTTTCCTCCTTGGCATCATGTTAAACTGACAGAACTTCTGCTTTTATATCAGCAGCTCCTGGCTGCTTCTTAACCTGGAAACAGGAAGGGTTCACTTAGTTTTTCACACTCTGCTTGTGCAAAAATGTAATAAAAAGCTGTAGAATTAATAGAAATGTGTTGAATCAAACTGCACATTTTTGTCCAGCAGATGTCAGACTTCCTCCAGTTTGACCTCTGCAGGAAACTTCTTTAAACTAAATGCTGCCTCTGAGTCTTTTCTTTTATTCATTTATCTTCTTTCTTTTTGTCACTGATAGTGTTTTCATTTATTTATGTAATTTCCTTCTATCTAAACGCATCTGTTGTCATAATCCAGACGTAAATGAGCCATTTTAACATTGTTAAATTACAGTTTTGTTTCCTTCAGAATAAAAATCAGTCTGCAGAAGTTTCCACAGCAATATTTTTGGAAATTTGATTAAACAGTTAATGAACTAATGTTCATAAACTCTGAAATATGATGCAGATCCTTGGAGAAATGACCCGTGTTGGATCCAGTAACTTTTACTCCTGCTTTGTTCTGTCGTCCACGTTCAACGGCAGGTGTTGCTCCCTGGAAACTTCATCCAGGATGAAGGTTTTTTGGCTCATTGTGTCACAATAAAAGAGGCAGGAAGACTCTAAGCAGCTCCTGAAGCAGGCAGAAGAGATGTTCTCTACATATAATACACTTATTTCTGTGGCACATTCAGAATAACCACGTGTGAGCAAATCTAAATATGATGAACAGAGGCAGGAATGACAGTAAAGCATCAAATGTTACGCTGCAGGTGGAGGAAAACTCACTCGTACACCTGTGCAGGTATGAAGAAGTCAGTGAACCTCTTCTTTGTTTGAATGAACACATTTTACTGAAGTTTAGCAACTGAAACCTGATGCTTCATCTGTTTAATTCGCAGCCATACTTTATTAGTGTCGTGTTTTCTTTTTGTTATTTTGGCCTCAAAGGCTTTCCATACACAGTTTCATGTTGAGAACCTCCGGCTCTGCGCATGCGCACAGCGCCTGGCAGCCACTGGACGTTTGGAGGAAGTTTGGAGCAACTTCGTACCTGTTGAAAGTGTTTTTTTTTTATCAACGTCAGCTTCAGGTGAGTTTGTGACGGAGGCTCCTCACCTGCGCAGGTGGAGCTTCGTGTCACGTGCGCGCGTGTGTGCGGTTCCGCGGGTTTCAGGCGTTAATGAGGCAGCCAGGTGCTGCTGCTTGGAGCTGATGTTGGGGCTCCTGGAGAACCTTTGTGGACCCTGGGAGTGATTCTTTAAAGTTTTTCTGTGTTTTTGTGTTCGTCCATCAGCGATGACCGCCGCGCTGGACCTGGAGCAGCTGGCAGAGATAGGTGAGCTCACCTGGAAACTGTCACAGCTTCCTCATTCCTTCCTGCAGGTGATTTACGGCAGAGACCTCATGCTGAAGGAAAACTACTGCTTTCTGCAGATGTTTTATGTTGAAGAGCGATCCAGACATAATTTCTGACATATTTATCCATAAAACCAGGAAGCAGCTGCAGAGATTCACTGAAACATGTTGAAACCTGAACATAAACCCAGAATCTGAGGCAGAAACAGAGTTTTTTTTATCAGTTCTCAGCAGCTTTAAAGTGAATCTCTGGTCTGAGCTCCTTTATTCTCCAACACAGCCTGAACCCTCTGAGACCAGCTTTCTGTCATTTCATTAAGGAGTCTTCAGGAATAGTTCTCCAGGCTTCTTGAAGGACATCCCAAAGCTCTTCTTTGGATGTGGGCTGCCTTTTGTTCCGTTCTCTGTCAGATGATCCCACACTGCTTCAATAATGTTGAGGTCCGGGCTCTGGGGAGGATTCATCCCTCCATAAGACCTGTTGCCACTGATTTTCAGTCCACTTCTTGTGTCATTTGGCACAGCTCAGCCTTTTCTCCCCGTTTCCCTTCCTTAAGAACGGCTTCTTGACAGCCACCCTTCCATGGAGACCATTTCTGATGAGGCTTGGGCCAACAGTAGATGGATCAGCTGAAGGTCCAGATGCATCTCTCAGGTCCTGTCAGGTCACAGCTGGATTTTTTCCTCTTTCTTAAGGACATCACTTTCAGATCCTGTTCATCTGCTGTAGATAGTTTTTTAGGCCTGACACTTCTTCTTTTGTCCTCCACTTGTCCAGTTTCCTCAAATGTTTTAAGGACACACTGCACACCATGCTGAGATATGCCAAGTTTTCAGCTAATAGCTCTTTGGGAATCACCTTGTTGCTGCAGAAATCCTATTTTCTGTCTGTCAAACTGTGTTTTCTTTGCTGTTTTTCATGGATGCAGCTAAAGAAATGGGAACAAATGATGTGTCTTTGTGACAAAGTGCCTAAAGATCCAGTTTAAAACGGCTTCTTTGCTAAGTTGTCTGTTCTGTGTCGACACAACACTGGTTCATCCCTTGAGTTAGGAGCCTTTTTTCTGCCTGAATGGTTCAAAGGTCAGAGTTAAGTGGCTGAACAAAGAAAAAACACTGAAAATGTTCAGGTACAAGGACTGAAGATGAGGGAAAAAGCAGAAAATATCAAAGAAAAACTGTGAAAGAGCTTCAGAAAGCTGCAGAACTGTTGATCAGGACTGCAGGAACCTCATAATTAAACGCCTGCTTCTTTATTACTTCAGAGGATGTAACCAGCTGACACTTTTCTGTAATTATGGCCGGGTGTCGGGATCGATCGGGCGGTCTGACTTGATGTGACCTTGATGTGACCTTCTGACCACCGTCTGTGTTAATGCTGTTTAATGCTGTTTCATCCCACTGATTCAGGCCTGATGTTGAGCTTATTTGTCACTTTTTCACTGGATTCTTCAGTCTGAGTTGATGTAAATTTTGGGGGGGGAAAAAAGAGGAAATGCACCTAATTTGTCCTCCGTGTGGCTCAGACACTCGTTGTGATTGGCTGCTTTGTTAATGATGGTCAGTGCAGAAACAAAGAACTCCAGAGGAACTGTTTTCTGTGTGCCTGATCAGAAATGTGATCTCTGTGAGCTCTGACGCAAAAACACAACTTTTTCTTTGATTTTTATTCATCACAAAGACAGAAATTCCAAGTTCCCAGTTGCCATTGAATGCAGCCTTCTGAGAAAGATCCTAATCTGCCCGGCAACAGCAGAACAGTCCATGCTGTGGAGATGAAGGCTAACATCTGAGGTGTTCCTCCCCGGCCTGAACCAAAGCCTTTGTCCACTCAGTTCCTCTCCGTTATCGGACTGTTTATAACAAACTTCCCTCTGAGCCCAGCTTCCTCTGACTCTCACTGACGATTGGTTATTTTTAGGAGAAGATAAGGAAATAATTTAGAAACCAGGAGCTTGTAATGACTCTTTATCTCTGGAATGCAGTCATTACACTGTTTGTGTCTGGGTGTAATTTAATGAGTTGATTTTACAGAAATATTCCTCATGCAGAATAAGACATGCAGGGATTCTCCAGATGTTTCACCTCAACCCTTCAGAGCTGTTACCGAGGTAGAAAATAAGGCTTGTTGTTGTCTGTGAGGAGCAAAGACGCTCAGAGGAGCTCCAGTTTGTCCACAGATGGGTTTAAAAGAGAAAGAATCATCAGTAGCACATGGACAAGCTGCAGGTTTATTAACGGAGTGAATGAACTCTGCACCGCAGAACTGCAGAAGGAGGAAGAGGATGAGGAGCAGCAGAGCGGTGGCGCCCCGTCACTTCCTCCCAGCAGCACCGCCGGGCCTGATCCGGCGCATCCTTATTACGATGTGGCTCGACACGGCATCATCCAGGTTTCAGGTCAGTGCAAAGTTTTCATTTATTGCTTAATTTGCTGTTCAAAGTCAGTAAAAACGAGTCCAAACCTACCAGCCTCCAGCGTTTATTACTTCCATCAAGATGGAAACCCTTTTCTGCTCCAACTGCTCTGAAATCCTGCGATTAGATATATTCAACCATATCCCGGGGGAGGTGGGGGACATTGAGTCCGAATGCGCCATGTTCCGTGACTCCTTTGCCGAGGCGGCTGATCGGAGTTGTGGTCGTAAGGTGGTCGGTGCCTGTCGTGGCGAGGGAAGCGGTCAAGCTGAAGGAGGAGTCCTATCGGGCCTTTTTGGCCAGTGGGACCCTGGAAGCAGCTGATAGGCACCGGCAGGCCAAACGGGCTGCGGCTGCGGCGTTTGCTGAGGCAACAAAAACTCGGGCCTGGGAGGAGTTCGGTGAGACCATGGAGAACGATTTCCGGACGGCCTTGAAGAGATTCTGGTCCACCATCCGGCGTCTCAGGGGGGGAAGCGGCTCATAGTCAACACTGTGTACAGTGGGGACGAGGCTTTGCTGACCTCAACTAGGGATGTTGTGAGTCGGTGGGGGGAGTACTTCGAGGAACTCCTCAATCCTACCAACACGTGCTCGGAAGAGGCAGAGTCGGAGAGCTCAGAGAGGGGGCCTCCCATTTCTGGGGCTGAGGTTGCCGAGGTGGTCAAAAAGCTCCTCGGTGGCAGGGCCCCAGGGGTGGATGAGGTCCATCCTGAGTTTCTCAAGGCTCTGGATGTTGTAGGGCTGTCTTGGCTGACATGCCTCTGCAGCATCGCGTGGACATCGGGGACAGTGCCTCTGGACTGGCAGATTGGGGTGGTGGTCCCCCTCTTCAAAAAGGGGGACCGGAGGGTGTGTTCCAACTATAGGGGGATCACACTCCTCAGCCTCCCTGGTAAGGTCTATTCGGGGGTACTGGAGAGGAGGATCCGTCGGATAATCGAGCCTCGGATTCAGGAGGTGCAGTGTGGCTTTCGTCCTGGCCGTGGAACAGTGGACCAGCTCTATACCCTCGGCAGGATCCTGGAGGGTGCATGGGAGTTCGCCCAACCAGTCTACATGTGTTTTGTGGACTTGGAGAAAGCGTTCGACCGTGTCCCTCATAGAGTCCTGTGGGGGGTGCTCTGGGAATATGGAGTGCCGGACCCCTTGATAGGGGCCGTTCGGTCTCTGTATGGCCGGTGCCAGAGTTTGGTCCACATTGCCAGCAGTAAGTCGGATACGTTTCCGGTGAGAGTTGGACTCCGTCAGGGCTGCCCTTTGTCACCGATTCTGTTCCTAACTTTTATGGACAGAATTTCTAGGCGGAGCCAGGGCGTTGAGGGTGTCCGATTTGGCGACCTCAGAATCGGGTCTCTGCTTTTTGCAGACGATGTGGTTCTGTTAGCGTCATCGGGCCGTGACCTTCAGCTCTCACTGGAGCGGTTTGCAGCCAAGTGTGAAGCGGCTGGGATGAGAATCAGCACCTCCAAATCCGAGACTATGGTTCTCAGCCGGAAAAGGGTGGAACGCTCTCTCCGGGTCGGGAATGAGATCCTTCCCCAAGTGGAGGAGTTCAAGTGTCTTGGAGTCTTGTTCACAGTGAGGGACGAATGGAGGGGTGATTGACGGCGGATCGGTGCAGCGTCTGCAGTGTTGCTCTGCACCGACCCGTCGTTAAGAAGGAGCTGAGCCAGAGGGCGAAGCTCTCTATTTACTGGTCAATCTACGTTCCCATCCTCACCTTTGGTCCCGAGCTGTGGGTAGAGACCGAAAGAACGAGATCGCGAATACAAGCGGCCGAAATGGGTTTCCTCCGCAGGTTTCTGGGCCTCCCTTAGAGATAGGGTGAGAAGCTCAGTCATCCGGGAGGGGCTCGGAGTAGAACCGCTGCTCCTCCGCATTGAGAGGAGTCAGATGAGGTGGCATCTGGTTAGGATGCCCCCTGGAGGCCTCCCTGGGGAGGTGTTCTGGGCCCGTCCCACTGGGAGGAGACCCGGGGAAGACCCAGGACACGTTGGAGAGACTATGGCCTGGGAACGCCTCGGGGTCCCCCCGGAGGAGCTGGAGGAAGTGGCCGGGGACAGGGAGGTCTGGGTTTCTCTGCTCAAGCTGCTGCCCCCGGGACCCCCGGATAAGCGGCAGATGATGGATGGATGGATGGATGGATGGATGGATGGAATATTTAGAGCCAAAGATGCACACATTTCTGTACGTTTCCAGGAGTGAATACTCCTGAGCCCTACGCCTGCAGAGGATCTGAGGCTCAGGCTTTAAGCAGCCTGTAACGGTCTGTGGTGCTGATGATGTCACAGCGGCGCTGTCTGAGATGAAGAATGCTGCGTTTCCTGGTCTGTGGTCATCGCTTCCTCAGCCGTCTGAACTTTAACGCACTTTGAATCAGCCGCTTGTCTCCTGCAGGTGGCAGCTGCCATCGTTCAGGAACGCTGAGGATGAGAACCTGTTTAAAATCACCCCAAAACCTTCAGTCTGGATCAGATTTACTGACTTCTCTTAACACAAACTGCTGTCTCGTCTGCAGGGGACGACAACTACGGCAGGAAGCTGATCGTCTTCAGCAGCTGCCGCCTCCCTCCGTCACACCAGCTGAACCACCGGCGCCTGCTGGAGTACGTCCCAAAGCCCGCCTGCTGTCGGTGAAGTCGCGGTCGCTCTGGCTGGCTCTCACTTCCTCTCACTCTCATCTGCAGGTACCTGAAGTATACGTTGGACCAGTACGTGGAGATGGACTACATCCTGGTTTACTTCCACCACGGCCTGAGGAGCAGCAACAAGCCGTCTCTGAAGTGGCTGCGAGAAGCGTACAGCGAGTTTGACAGGAAGTAGGTCTAGTTGAAGTAGAGCTTTAGTTGAAGTAGAGCTTTAGTTGAAGTATAACTTTAGTTGAAGTATAGCTTTGGTTGAAGTATAGCTTTAGTTGAAGTATAGCTTTAGTTGAAGTATAGCTTTAGTTGAAGTATAGCTTTAGTTGAAGTAGAGCTTTAGTTGAAGTATAACTTTAGTTGAAGTATAACTTTAGTTGAAGTATAGCTTTAGTTGAAGTATAGCTTTAGTTGAAGTATAGCTTTAGTTGAAGTATAGCTTTAGTTGAAGTATAGCTTTAGTTGAAGCAGAGCTTTAGTTGAAGCAGAGCTTTAGTTGAAGTAGAGCTTTAGTTGAAGTAGAGCTTTAGTTGAAGTAGAGCTTTAGTTGAAGTATAGCTTTAGTTGAAGTAGAGCTTTAGTTGAAGTAGAGCTTTAGTTGAAGTAGAGCTTTAGTTGAAGTAGAGCTTTAGTTGAAGTAGAGCTTTAGTTGAAGTAGAGCTTTAGTTGAAGTATAGCTTTAGTTGAAGTATAGCTTTAGTTGAAGTATAGCTTTAGTTGAAGTATAGCTTTAGTTGAAGTATAGCTTTAGTTGAAGTATAGCTTTAGTTGAAGTATAGCTTTAGTTGAAGTATAGCTTTAGTTGAAGTATAGCTTTAGTTGAAGTATAGCTTTAGTTGAAGTATAGCTTTAGTTGAAGTATAGCTTTAGTTGAAGTATAGCTTTAGTTGAAGTATAGCTTTAGTTGAAGCAGAGCTTTAGTTGAAGTATAGCTTTAGTTGAAGTATAGCTTTAGTTGAAGTAGAGCTTTAGTTGAAGTAGAGCTTTAGTTGAAGTAGAGCTTTAGTTGAAGTAGAGCTTTAGTTGAAGTAGAGCTTTAGTTGAAGCAGAGCTTTGGTTGAAGCAGAGCTTTGGTTGAAGCAGAGCTTTGGTTGAAGCAGAGCTTTGGTTGAAGTAGAGCTTTAGTTGAAGCAGAGCTTTAGTTGAAGTAGAGCTTTGGTTTCAGCAGAGCTTTAGTTTCAGCACCTTTTAATGATCAAACGGTAAGCAGTGAACTCATGAATGATTCTTTGGTCTCTGTGACTTCGAGGTACAAGAAGAATCTGAAGACTCTGTACGTGGTTCATCCCACGAACTTCATCAGGATTGTTTGGAACATCTTCAAACCTCTGATCAGGTAAACACGCAGCTGGCGCCCTGCAGCTGGCGCCCTGCAGCTGGCGCCCTGCAGCTGGCGCCCTGCAGCTGGCGCCCTGCAGCTGGCGCCCTGCAGCTGGCGCCCTGCAGCTGGCGCCCTGCTCACATTTCTGTTGTTCTTTTCCTCTCAGTCACAAGTTTGGGAAGAAGCTGACGTATGTGAACTACCTGGCGGAGCTGCGGGAACACCTGAACTACGAGCAGCTGTCCGTCCCCGCAGACGTCCTGAGGTAGCTGCTCGCCCTCTGCCGCCGCGGCCGCCGCCGCCGCGTGTTCCTCACTGCGTGTTCCTCACTGCGTGTTCCTCACTGCGTGTTCCTCACTGCGTGTTCCTCACTGCGTGTTCCTCACTGCGTGTTCCTCACTGCGTGTTCCTCACTGCGTGTTCTTCACTGCGTCTTCTTCACTGCGTCTTCCTCACTGCGTCTTCCTCACTGCGTCTTCTTCACTGCGTCTTCTTCACTGCGTCTTCTTCACTGCGTCTTCCTCACTGCGTCTTCCTCACTGCGTCTTCTTCACTGCGTCTTCTTCACTGCGTCTTCTTCACTGCGTCTTCTTCACTGCGTCTTCTTCACTGCGTCTTCTTCACTGCGTCTTCCTCACTGCGTCTTCCTCACTGCGTCTTCTTCACTGCGTCTTCTTCACTGCGTCTTCTTCACTGCGTCTTCTTCACTGCGTCTTCCTCACTGCGTCTTCCTCACTGCGTCTTCTTCACTGCGTCTTCTTCACTGCGTCTTCCTCACTGCGTCTTCTTCACTGCGTCTTCCTCACTGCGTCTTCCTCACTGCGTCTTCCTCACTGCGTCTTCTTCACTGCGTCTTCTTCACTGCGTCTTCCTCACTGCGTCTTCTTCACTGCGTCTTCTTCACTGCGTCTTCTTCACTGCGTCTTCTTCACTGCGTCTTCTTCACTGCGTCTTCTTCACTGCGTCTTCTTCACTGCGTCTTCCTCACTGCGTCTTCCTCACTGCGTCTTCTTCACTGCGTCTTCTTCACTGCGTCTTCCTCACTGCGTCTTCTTCACTGCGTCTTCTTCACTGCGTCTTCCTCACTGCGTCTTCCTCACTGCGTCTTCCTCACTGCGTCTTCTTCACTGCGTCTTCTTCACTGCGTCTTCTTCACTGCGTCTTCTTCACTGCGTCTTCTTCACTGCGTCTTCTTCACTGCGTCTTCCTCACTGCGTCTTCCTCACTGCGTCTTCCTCACTGCGTCTTCTTCACTGCGTCTTCTTCACTGCGTCTTCTTCACTGCGTCTTCTTCACTGCGTCTTCCTCACTGCGTCTTCCTCACTGCGTCTTCCTCACTGCGTCTTCTTCACTGCGTCTTCTTCACTGCGTCTTCTTCACTGCGTCTTCCTCACTGCGTCTTCCTCACTGCGTCTTCCTCACTGCGTCTTCTTCACTGCGTCTTCCTCACTGCGTCTTCTTCACTGCGTCTTCCTCACTGCGTCTTCCTCACTGCGTCTTCCTCACTGCGTCTTCCTCACTGCGTCTTCCTCACTGCGTCTTCTTCACTGCGTCTTCCTCACTGCGTCTTCTTCACTGCGTCTTCCTCACTGCGTCTTCCTCACTGCGTCTTCCTCACTGCGTCTTCTTCACTGCGTCTTCCTCACTGCGTCTTCTTCACTGCGTCTTCCTCACTGCGTCTTCTTCACTGCGTCTTCCTCACTGCGTCTTCTTCACTGCGTCTTCCTCACTGCGTCTTCTTCACTGCGTCTTCCTCACTGCGTCTTCTTCACTGCGTCTTCCTCACTGCGTCTTCCTCACTGCGTCTTCCTCACTGCGTCTTCTTCACTGCGTCTTCTTCACTGCGTCTTCCTCACTGCGTCTTCTTCACTGCGTCTTCCTCACTGCGTCTTCTTCACTGCGTCTTCTTCACTGCGTCTTCCTCACTGCGTCTTCCTCACTGCGTCTTCTTCACTGCGTCTTCCTCACTGCGTCTTCCTCACTGCGTCTTCCTCACTGCGTTTGTGTGTTGCAGGCATGACGAGAAGCTGCGAGCGGCACAGAAAGGCGGACCCCCTCCCTCGGTGAAAACCCCCCCGCCTCGCCCCCCCCTGCCCACGCAGCAGTTTGGCGTCAGCCTGCAGTAGTGAGTGTCTCCCGCTCGTTAGAGCTGATGACCGATCACCTGCTGATCAATAACCATGTTTCCTGTCAGCATCAGAGAGAAGAACCGAGGAGCCGTCATCCCGCCCGTCATGTCTGAGACCGTCGCCTACCTGAAGCAGAAAGGTGAGCGCCCCCCCCCCCCCCCGATGTTCCACATGTGGGAAGCAGCTGATTCTGGATCAGTTTGGATCAGCAGCCGCAGCAGAGGCTTATGGGTCCTGTAGTCTTATAGAGGAGGCGGAGTACAGGAAGTGACATGACATGCACTTCCTGTTGGAGCTGACCAATGAAATGTCAGATTGTACTCGGTGTTGACAGTTCAGATGTTCCTCAGCTGATCTGTGGCTGAGCCTCATCTTTCATATATGATCAGAGCAGTGATGTCAGAACACAGCCTGACTGACAGCTCTCTCAGCCAATAGGAGCTTCGTGTGGTGTCGACAGGCTCCAGTAACCAATCAGAATGTGTGTTGTCAGGGATTCGTGTTCCTCCTCTGAAGCAGCTTTAATGAGGATGCATGAAGCATCGTGGCTGTAGACGGTGCTCTGAGTTTTCAATGCTGTGGTCTGACTTTAAGTTTAGAGAGACCAAAAGCAGACGTTTTATCCTTCTCAGATTACTTTGGATTTAGCAGGTTTTAGGACAGAGTGGGGGGTTCACAGAAAAGTGAAGAGTTTAAATCGCTTTAGTTTTGTGTGGATGTGTGTGTTTCAGGCCTGAGGACTGAGGGCATCTTCAGGCGTTCGGCTCGGGTTCAGATCATCAAGGACGTTCAGAAACTCTACAACCTGGGTGAGCGGGGTCTCCCTGCCCCACCTGCAGGGGCTCTTTTCCTGACAGAAAACAGTGGTTCTGCTCTGTAGCTCTAAGTGTGTGGTGCTGTTTGAGGGGAGGCTGCAGATTTATTTTAGAGGTCTTTACTCTCGTGACAGAGGTTTAAGTTCCAGATGTGGTGAGGTTTTCTCTGCACGACCCTCAGGGAAGCCGGTGGACTTTGAGCAGTACGAGGACGTCCACATTCCCGCCGTCATCCTGAAGACGTTTCTCAGAGAGCTGCCGGAGCCGCTGCTCACCTTCAGAGTGTACAGCCAGGTGCAGGAGATCCTGGGTGAGTCCTCACATCTGCATCAGGCCTCGGCTGGAAGCAGGAAGTAATGCTGAAGTGGTTCTGCATGAATTCCCAGGTGTGGAGAGCAGTCTGCGGGCGACCAGGTGCAAACAGATGATGGAAAGTCTTCCTGAACACAACTTCATCGTGCTCAAGTTCCTGATGTGTTTCCTGCACATGGTGGGTCTGTCTGTCTGACTGGTTACCAGTTTTCTGCCTGTCTCTCTGACTGGTTACCCGTTGTCTGTCTGTCTGTCTGACTGGTTACCCGTTGTCTGTCTGTCTCTCTGACTGGTTACCCGTTGTCTGTCTCTCTGACTGGTTACCCGTTGTCTGTCTGTCTCTCTGACTGGTTACCCGTTGTCTGTCTCTCTGACTGGTTACCCGTTGTCTGTCTGTCTCTCTGACTGGTTACCCGTTGTGACCCTCTCAGGTGTCTCAGGAGAGCATCATCAACAAGATGAGTCCGTCCAACTTGGCGTGTGTTTTTGGCGTGAACCTGGTGTGGCCTCGCCACAGCTCCATCTCTCTGAGCGCTCTGACACCCATCAACATGTTCACTGAGCTGCTCATCGAACACTTCCACACCGTGTTCGGCTCCCGCTGCCCAGCTGCGCAGGTAACCCCCTGACCAGCTGACGCCAGGACGCCGCCCAGGAACTCTGACGCCGTTTATTTTTTATACAAAGGATGGAAAAACAGGACGTTTCCACTTTAAAAGATGTTGCTCAGATACGGTGATGTTGGAGCTCGGTTTATATATTTTAATGTTATATATCCAGCTGTAATAAAACAATCTTAAACATTAAAATCTCCACAAACCAAACACAATGTTTTTAACTCTGTGACCATATTTAGAAAAGATTGAACACTCTTTCTGACATTAAAAGTGAAATAATTTGGTTTATTTCTAATATTTCATCAATCACATGGACCTTCTTCTTGATGCGTTCAGCTTTAATTCAGCCGTTTTGTTTCTGAATGAAAGCAAATGTTTGTTTTCTTGAAGGAAGTTTGAGGATTTTAAGGTTTCTGTTTCACTTCAACCAGTCACTGCATCTCTTTCCAGTCTTAAAGCCTGTTGATGTCCAGGTTATCAGCCAATGAGGCTCCTTGGAGTGAGGCAGGAGCCGACTGGTTAAAAATGGCCCACAAAGTCTTTAATAATGGTGACATTTATATTTTAATGTTCAGAACAAAGACTCGTGACTCCTTTTTGTTCTTGAGTTTTGTTTATTAATGATTCCATTTTTTGTAAGAACTTGGTAGAAAAAAGTGAGACTACTCTTCAAGCATTAATCACCTTCCATCAATCAGCTTTTGAATGCATCAGAAAGAAGAAAAACTAGGTTGGCATATTTAAGACAAACACTTTCCTATACACACTATCCACTGGACAGTCCCCTTAACGACAGACAGTAACTTCTACGCTTTCGCCTCCATCTACACGCCTCCTCGTGGCAAAAAGAACACGTGGAAGTCAGAATGCAGAACCGGCAAACGATAGAAAACCCCAAAGCTGTGTTTTCTCTTGGCTCCTGGATAAAAGAATATCAAAATGTTTCTTTGTTCAAATGTTGTGTCGTGTAGTAAAATAGATCTGTTTAAGCACTGCACAGTTTCTCCCGGAGAAGATTTCTAGAAACGGACGAAGAGGTTTGGTGGCAGGGACGGAGGAGGAGGGGCTGCTTTTCCTCTCTTTTAAAGGGGGCGGAGCTTGGAGGTGGCAGGGACGGAGGAGGAGGGGCTGCTTTTCCTCTCTTTTAAAGGGGGCGGAGCTTGGACCGAGCGCCGATACGGTTTCCATCTGGCGTTCACCTCTGGGGAGAGGACTGGATATGCATCGCGCCTCGGATCAAACGGCTCCACGCTGACGATGATTTTATTCTCTTACGAAGGCAGGCTGGGCGCTCGGCTTCACGCGGCCTGGAAGGTTCCTGCTGGAATCAAAGGGTAGCGGCTCGAGTGGCTAAAAGTGTGGCTTCAGAGGATAAATCTCATTTCAACATCTGCCACAAACGAGCCGACGGTCAGGCTGACTTTGTTCTTGGTTGTTGGAGCTCTGTGCACCTTTCACATCCGCAACGTTTCCTCTGTATAGAACTGAGGCGTGTGAGGCGCGGCCGGCAGGCGGCGCGTTCTGAGGCCGAGGGGCGGCCGGCGGGAAAAGGTGCACAGATACTCCCGAGTGTTTGAAACGCTGTTTGAAATGTTGGCGCTCTGCTCACCAGCAGGCTCTCAGACGCCCAACGCAGGTGAGCTGGATATGATTCAAACCAAACGCGTGTTCCTATTTGTTCACGTTTGTGCATTAAATAGCAATGAAGCGGGACCAATCCGGACCAGCAGGAAGACTAGCGAGACGGGCGGACGGCGCTCCGCCCTGCGGGTCCACGACAGTAAGGAGCTGCGCTCGTCCCGGTTCTGTTTAAAACAAAGACGCAAACCCTGAAACCATGTGGGAGAGGCAGTGTGCGTCTGTGGCTGTTTGAACGCTGAAAAATATAAAAACAGGCAGGGGCAACGAAACCTGATGATCCCAGTACAAAAACAAAGAGTCGTTTTTGGCATATTTTCCATACTGGTTAAAGTGGGAGGGGCTGAAGGAGCGCCACCTAACAGAACCGTCCCCGTTCATCCCAGAGAAGCAAGAACTCAAGCGTTTTTGTTCTTCAAGACACAGAAAGTACCCAGAACCTCTTTCCAAGCTGCCGGGACGCCAGGCGTGGACATTAACGTGCTCTTTTGTTCCCCATCTCAGACCGTCAGGTTCATCCTTTATGGTGAGAACCAGCAGAAGTGTTTAAATGGAGCGCTACGGAAAGCCAAGAGGGTCATAATTCACCAAGTTTGTTCAACAGCAGGTGCAAAGTGTGAATGCTTTGAGGCTTCACGCATGAGTTGATCGTTTCTTTATGTATTTATTTATTTCACACGTTTGTATTTCTGCGTCTTAAAGAAACCGAAGCGGAGTCCTTGTTTCAGGAGCAGGGAGTGGTGTCCGTTTCAGGAAAGTTTTTAAACTAAAAATACCAGTCAGTCAGTCAGTCAGTCAGTCAGTCAGTCAGTCAGTCAGTCAGTCAGTCAGTCAGTCAGTCAGTCAGTCAGTCAGTCAGTCAGTCAGTCAGTCAGTCAGTCAGTCAGTCAGTCAGTCAGTCAGTCAGTCAGTCAGTCAGTCAGTCAGTCAGTCAGTCAGTCAGTCAGTCAGTCAGTCAGTCAGTCAGTCAGTCAGTCAGTCAGTCAGTCAGTCAGTCAGTCAGTCAGTCAGTCAGTCAGTCAGTCAGTCAGTCAGTCAGTCAGTCAGTCAGTCAGTCAGTCAGTCAGTCAGTCAGTCAGTCAGTCAGTCAGTCAGTCAGTCAGTCAGTCAGTCAGTCAGTCAGTCAGTCAGTCAGTCAGTCAGTCAGTCAGTCAGTCAGTCAGTCAGTCAGTCAGTCAGTCAGTCAGTCAGTCAGTCAGTCAGTCAGTCAGTCAGTCAGTCAGTCAGTCAGTCAGTCAGTCAGTCAGTCAGTCAGTCAGTCAGTCAGTCAGTCAGTCAGTCAGTCAGTCAGTCAGTCAGTCAGTCAGTCAGTCAGTCAGTCAGTCAGTCAGTCAGTCAGTCAGTCAGTCAGTCAGTCAGTCAGTCAGTCAGTCAGTCAGTCAGTCAGTCAGTCAGTCAGTCAGTCAGTCAGTCAGTCAGTCAGTCAGTCAGTCAGTCAGTCAGTCAGTCAGTCAGTCAGTCAGTCAGTCAGTCAGTCAGTCAGTCAGTCAGTCAGTCAGTCAGTCAGTCAGTCAGTCAGTCAGTCAGTCAGTCAGTCAGTCAGTCAGTCAGTCAGTCAGTCAGTCAGTCAGTCAGTCAGTCAGTCAGTCAGTCAGTCAGTCAGTCAGTCAGTCAGTCAGTCAGTCAGTCAGTCAGTCAGTCAGTCAGTCAGTCAGTCAGTCAGTCAGTCAGTCAGTCAGTCAGTCAGTCAGTCAGTCAGTCAGTCAGTCAGTCAGTCAGTCAGTCAGTCAGTCAGTCAGTCAGTCAGTCAGTCAGTCAGTCAGTCAGTCAGTCAGTCAGTCAGTCAGTCAGTCAGTCAGTCAGTCAGTCAGTCAGTCAGTCAGTCAGTCAGTCAGTCAGTCAGTCAGTCAGTCAGTCAGTCAGTCAGTCAGTCAGTCGTGTTTCCACTCTAAAAGATGTGGCTCAGATAAGGTGATGTTGGAGCTCGGTTTAGATATTTTAATGTTATATATCCAGCTGTAATGAAACAATCTTAAACATTAAAATCTCCACAAACCAAACACAATGTTTTTAACTCTGTGACCATATTTAGAAAAGATTGAACACTCTTTCTGACATTAAAACTGAAATAATTTGGTTTATTTGTAATATTTCATCAGTCACATGGACCTTCTTCTTGATGCGTTCAGCTTTAATTCAGCCGTTTTGTTTCTGAATGAAAGCAAATGTTTGTTTTCTTGAAGGAAGTTTGAGGATTTTAAGGTTTCTGTTTCACTTCAACCAGTCACTGCATCTCTTTCCAGTCTTAAAGCCTGTTGATGTCCAGGTTATCAGCCAATGAGGCTCCTTGGAGTGAGGCAGGAGCCGACTGGTTAAAAATGGCCCACAAAGTCTTTAATAATGGTGACATTTATATTTTAATGTTCAGAACAAAGACTCGTGACTCCTTTTTGTTCTTGAGTTTTGTTTATTAATGATTCCATTTTTTGTAAGAACTTGGTAGAAAAAAGTGAGACTACTCTTCAAGCATTAATCACCTTCCATCAATCAGCTTTTGAATGCATCAGAAAGAAGAAAAACTAGGTTGGCATATTTAAGACAAACACTTTCCTATACACACTATCCACTGGACAGTCCCCTTAACGACAGACAGTAACTTCTACGCTTTCGCCTCCATCTACACGCCTCCTCGTGGCAAAAAGAACACGTGGAAGTCAGAATGCAGAACCGGCAAACGATAGAAAACCCCAAAGCTGTGTTTTCTCTTGGCTCCTGGATAAAAGAATATCAAAATGTTTCTTTGTTCAAATGTTGTGTCGTGTAGTAAAATAGATCTGTTTCAGCACTGCACAGTTTCTCCCGGAGAAGATTTCTAGAAACGGACGAAGAGGTTTGGTGGCAGGGACGGAGGAGGAGGGGCTGCTTTTCCTCTCTTTTAAAGGGGGCGGAGCTTGGACCGAGCGCCGATACGGTTTCCATCTGGCGTTCACCTCTGGGGAGAGGACTGGATATGCGTCGCGCCTCGGATCAAACGGCTCCACGCTGACGATGATTTTATTCTCTTACGAAGGCAGGCTGGGCGCTCGGCTTCACGCGGCCTGGAAGGTTCCTGCTGGAATCAAAGGGTAGCGGCTCGAGTGGCTAAAAGTGTGGCTTCAGAGGATAAATCTCATTTCAACATCTGCCACAAACGAGCCGACGGTCAGGCTGACTTTGTTCTTGGTTGTTGGAGCTCTGTGCACCTTTCACATCCGCAACGTTTCCTCTGTATAGGACTGAGGCGTGTGAGGCGCGGCCGGCAGGCGGCGCGTTCTGAGGCCGAGGGGCGGCCGGCGGGAAAAGGTGCACAGGTGCTCCCGAGTGTTTGAAACGCTGTTTGAAATGTTGGCGCTCTGCTCACCAGCAGGCTCTCAGACGCCCAACGCAGGTGAGCTGGATATGATTCAAACCAAACGCGTGTTCCTATTTGTTCACGTTTGTGCATTAAATAGCAATGAAGCGGGACCAATCCGGACCAGCAGGAAGACTAGCGAGACGGGCGGACGGCGCTCCGCCCTGCGGGTCCACGACAGTAAGGAGCTGCGCTCGTCCCGGTTCTGTTTAAAACAAAGACGCAAACCCTGAAACCATGTGGGAGAGGCAGTGTGCGTCTGTGGCTGTTTGAACGCTGAAAAATATAAAAACAGGCAGGGGCAACGAAACCTGATGATCCCAGTACAAAAACAAAGAGTCGTTTTTGGCATATTTTCCATACTGGTTAAAGTGGGAGGGGCTGAAGGAGCGCCACCTAACAGAACCGTCCCCGTTCATCCCAGAGAAGCAAGAACTCAAGCGTTTTTGTTCTTCAAGACACAGAAAGTACCCAGAACCTCTTTCCAAGCTGCCGGGACGCCAGGCGTGGACATTAACGTGCTCTTTTGTTCCCCATCTCAGACCGTCAGGTTCATCCTTTATGGTGAGAACCAGCAGAAGTGTTTAAATGGAGCCCTACGGAAAGCCAAGAGGGTCGTAATTCACCAAGTTTGTTCAACAGCAGCAGGTGCAAAGTGTGAATGCTTTGAGGCTTCACGCATGAGTTGATCGTTTCTACGTTTGTATTTCTGTGTCTTAAAGAAACCGAAGCGGAGTCCTTGTTTGAGGAGCAGGGAGTGGTGTCAGTTTCAGGAAAGTTTTTTAACTAAAAATACCAGTCAGTCAGTCAGTCAGTCAGTCAGTCAGTCAGTCAGTCAGTCAGTCAGTCAGTCAGTCAGTCAGTCAGTCAGTCAGTCAGTCAGTCAGTCAGTCAGTCAGTCAGTCAGTCAGTCAGTCAGTCAGTCAGTCAGTCAGTCAGTCAGTCAGTCAGTCAGTCAGTCAGTCAGTCAGTCAGTCAGTCAGTCAGTCAGTCAGTCAGTCAGTCAGTCAGTCAGTCAGTCAGTCAGTCAGTCAGTCAGTCAGTCAGTCAGTCAGTCAGTCAGTCAGTCAGTCAGTCAGTCAGTCAGTCAGTCAGTCAGTCAGTCAGTCAGTCAGTCAGTCAGTCAGTCAGTCAGTCAGTCAGTCAGTCAGTCAGTCAGTCAGTCAGTCAGTCAGTCAGTCAGTCAGTCAGTCAGTCAGTCAGTCAGTCAGTCAGTCAGTCAGTCAGTCAGTCAGTCAGTCAGTCAGTCAGTCAGTCAGTCAGTCAGTCAGTCAGTCAGTCAGTCAGTCAGTCAGTCAGTCAGTCAGTCAGTCAGTCAGTCAGTCAGTCAGTCAGTCAGTCAGTCAGTCAGTCAGTCAGTCAGTCAGTCAGTCAGTCAGTCAGTCAGTCAGTCAGTCAGTCAGTCAGTCAGTCAGTCAGTCAGTCAGTCAGTCAGTCAGTCAGTCAGTCAGTCAGTCAGTCAGTCAGTCAGTCAGTCAGTCAGTCAGTCAGTCAGTCAGTCAGTCAGTCAGTCAGTCAGTCAGTCAGTCAGTCAGTCAGTCAGTCAGTCAGTCAGTCAGTCAGTCAGTCAGTCAGTCAGTCAGTCAGTCAGTCAGTCAGTCAGTCAGTCAGTCAGTCAGTCAGTCAGTCAGTCAGTCAGTCAGTCAGTCAGTCAGTCAGTCAGTCAGTCAGTCAGTCAGTCAGTCAGTCAGTCAGTCAGTCAGTCAGTCAGTCAGTCAGTCAGTCAGTCAGTCAGTCAGTCAGTCAGTCAGTCAGTCAGTCAGTCAGTCAGTCAGTCAGTCAGTCAGTCAGTCAGTCAGTCAGTCAGTCAGTCAGTCAGTCAGTCAGTCAGTCAGTCAGTCAGTCAGTCAGTCAGTCAGTCAGTCAGTCAGTCAGTCAGTCAGTCAGTCAGTCAGTCAGTCAGTCAGTCAGTCAGTCAGTCAGTCAGTCAGTCAGTCAGTCAGTCAGTCAGTCAGTCAGTCAGTCAGTCAGTCAGTCAGTCAGTCAGTCAGTCAGTCAGTCAGTCAGTCAGTCAGTCAGTCAGTCAGTCGTGTTTCCACTCTAAAAGATGTGGCTCAGATAAGGTGATGTTGGAGCTCGGTTTAGATATTTTAATGTTATATATCCAGCTGTAATGAAACAATCTTAAACATTAAAATCTCCACAAACCAAACACAATGTTTTTAACTCTGTGACCATATTTAGAAAAGATTGAACACTCTTTCTGACATTAAAACTGAAATAATTTGGTTTATTTGTAATATTTCATCAGTCACATGGACCTTCTTCTTGATGCGTTCAGCTTTAATTCAGCCGTTTTGTTTCTGAATGAAAGCAAATGTTTGTTTTCTTGAAGGAAGTTTGAGGATTTTAAGGTTTCTGTTTCACTTCAACCAGTCACTGCATCTCTTTCCAGTCTTAAAGCCTGTTGATGTCCAGGTTATCAGCCAATGAGGCTCCTTGGAGTGAGGCAGGAGCCGACTGGTTAAAAATGGCCCACAAAGTCTTTAATAATGGTGACATTTATATTTTAATGTTCAGAACAAAGACTCGTGACTCCTTTTTGTTCTTGAGTTTTGTTTATTAATGATTCCATTTTTTGTAAGAACTTGGTAGAAAAAAGTGAGACTACTCTTCAAGCATTAATCACCTTCCATCAATCAGCTTTTGAATGCATCAGAAAGAAGAAAAACTAGGTTGGCATATTTAAGACAAACACTTTCCTATACACACTATCCACTGGACAGTCCCCTTAACGACAGACAGTAACTTCTACGCTTTCGCCTCCATCTACACGCCTCCTCGTGGCAAAAAGAACACGTGGAAGTCAGAATGCAGAACCGGCAAACGATAGAAAACCCCAAAGCTGTGTTTTCTCTTGGCTCCTGGATAAAAGAATATCAAAATGTTTCTTTGTTCAAATGTTGTGTCGTGTAGTAAAATAGATCTGTTTCAGCACTGCACAGTTTCTCCCGGAGAAGATTTCTAGAAACGGACGAAGAGGTTTGGTGGCAGGGACGGAGGAGGAGGGGCTGCTTTTCCTCTCTTTTAAAGGGGGCGGAGCTTGGACCGAGCGCCGATACGGTTTCCATCTGGCGTTCACCTCTGGGGAGAGGACTGGATATGCGTCGCGCCTCGGATCAAACGGCTCCACGCTGACGATGATTTTATTCTCTTACGAAGGCAGGCTGGGCGCTCGGCTTCACGCGGCCTGGAAGGTTCCTGCTGGAATCAAAGGGTAGCGGCTCGAGTGGCTAAAAGTGTGGCTTCAGAGGATAAATCTCATTTCAACATCTGCCACAAACGAGCCGACGGTCAGGCTGACTTTGTTCTTGGTTGTTGGAGCTCTGTGCACCTTTCACATCCGCAACGTTTCCTCTGTATAGGACTGAGGCGTGTGAGGCGCGGCCGGCAGGCGGCGCGTTCTGAGGCCGAGGGGCGGCCGGCGGGAAAAGGTGCACAGGTGCTCCCGAGTGTTTGAAACGCTGTTTGAAATGTTGGCGCTCTGCTCACCAGCAGGCTCTCAGACGCCCAACGCAGGTGAGCTGGATATGATTCAAACCAAACGCGTGTTCCTATTTGTTCACGTTTGTGCATTAAATAGCAATGAAGCGGGACCAATCCGGACCAGCAGGAAGACTAGCGAGACGGGCGGACGGCGCTCCGCCCTGCGGGTCCACGACAGTAAGGAGCTGCGCTCGTCCCGGTTCTGTTTAAAACAAAGACGCAAACCCTGAAAGCATGTAGGAGAGGCAGTGTGCGTCTGTGGCTGTTTGAACGCTGAAAAATATAAAAACAGGCAGGGGCAACGAAACCTGATGATCCCAGTACAAAAACAAAGAGTCGTTTTTGGCATATTTTCCATACTGGTTAAAGTGGGAGGGGCTGAAGGAGCGCCACCTAACAGAACCGTCCCCGTTCATCCCAGAGAAGCAAGAACTCAAGCGTTTTTGTTCTTCAAGACACAGAAAGTACCCAGAACCTCTTTCCAAGCTGCCGGGACGCCAGGCGTGGACATTAACGTGCTCTTTTGTTCCCCATCTCAGACCGTCAGGTTCATCCTTTATGGTGAGAACCAGCAGAAGTGTTTAAATGGAGCCCTACGGAAAGCCAAGAGGGTCGTAATTCACCAAGTTTGTTCAACAGCAGCAGGTGCAAAGTGTGAATGCTTTGAGGCTTCACGCATGAGTTGATCGTTTCTACGTTTGTATTTCTGTGTCTTAAAGAAACCGAAGCGGAGTCCTTGTTTGAGGAGCAGGGAGTGGTGTCAGTTTCAGGAAAGTTTTTTAACTAAAAATACCAGTCAGTCAGTCAGTCAGTCAGTCAGTCAGTCAGTCAGTCAGTCAGTCAGTCAGTCAGTCAGTCAGTCAGTCAGTCAGTCAGTCAGTCAGTCAGTCAGTCAGTCAGTCAGTCAGTCAGTCAGTCAGTCAGTCAGTCAGTCAGTCAGTCAGTCAGTCAGTCAGTCAGTCAGTCAGTCAGTCAGTCAGTCAGTCAGTCAGTCAGTCAGTCAGTCAGTCAGTCAGTCAGTCAGTCAGTCAGTCAGTCAGTCAGTCAGTCAGTCAGTCAGTCAGTCAGTCAGTCAGTCAGTCAGTCAGTCAGTCAGTCAGTCAGTCAGTCAGTCAGTCAGTCAGTCAGTCAGTCAGTCAGTCAGTCAGTCAGTCAGTCAGTCAGTCAGTCAGTCAGTCAGTCAGTCAGTCAGTCAGTCAGTCAGTCAGTCAGTCAGTCAGTCAGTCAGTCAGTCAGTCAGTCAGTCAGTCAGTCAGTCAGTCAGTCAGTCAGTCAGTCAGTCAGTCAGTCAGTCAGTCAGTCAGTCAGTCAGTCAGTCAGTCAGTCAGTCAGTCAGTCAGTCAGTCAGTCAGTCAGTCAGTCAGTCAGTCAGTCAGTCAGTCAGTCAGTCAGTCAGTCAGTCAGTCAGTCAGTCAGTCAGTCAGTCAGTCAGTCAGTCAGTCAGTCAGTCAGTCAGTCAGTCAGTCAGTCAGTCAGTCAGTCAGTCAGTCAGTCAGTCAGTCAGTCAGTCAGTCAGTCAGTCAGTCAGTCAGTCAGTCAGTCAGTCAGTCAGTCAGTCAGTCAGTCAGTCAGTCAGTCAGTCAGTCAGTCAGTCAGTCAGTCAGTCAGTCAGTCAGTCAGTCAGTCAGTCAGTCAGTCAGTCAGTCAGTCAGTCAGTCAGTCAGTCAGTCAGTCAGTCAGTCAGTCAGTCAGTCAGTCAGTCAGTCAGTCAGTCAGTCAGTCAGTCAGTCAGTCAGTCAGTCAGTCAGTCAGTCAGTCAGTCAGTCAGTCAGTCAGTCAGTCAGTCAGTCAGTCAGTCAGTCAGTCAGTCAGTCAGTCAGTCAGTCAGTCAGTCAGTCAGTCAGTCAGTCAGTCAGTCAGTCAGTCAGTCAGTCAGTCAGTCAGTCAGTCAGTCAGTCAGTCAGTCAGTCAGTCAGTCAGTCAGTCAGTCGTGTTTCCACTCTAAAAGATGTGGCTCAGATAAGGTGATGTTGGAGCTCGGTTTAGATATTTTAATGTTATATATCCAGCTGTAATGAAACAATCTTAAACATTAAAATCTCCACAAACCAAACACAATGTTTTTAACTCTGTGACCATATTTAGAAAAGATTGAACACTCTTTCTGACATTAAAACTGAAATAATTTGGTTTATTTGTAATATTTCATCAGTCACATGGACCTTCTTCTTGATGCGTTCAGCTTTAATTCAGCCGTTTTGTTTCTGAATGAAAGCAAATGTTTGTTTTCTTGAAGGAAGTTTGAGGATTTTAAGGTTTCTGTTTCACTTCAACCAGTCACTGCATCTCTTTCCAGTCTTAAAGCCTGTTGATGTCCAGGTTATCAGCCAATGAGGCTCCTTGGAGTGAGGCAGGAGCCGACTGGTTAAAAATGGCCCACAAAGTCTTTAATAATGGTGACATTTATATTTTAATGTTCAGAACAAAGACTCGTGACTCCTTTTTGTTCTTGAGTTTTGTTTATTAATGATTCCATTTTTTGTAAGAACTTGGTAGAAAAAAGTGAGACTACTCTTCAAGCATTAATCACCTTCCATCAATCAGCTTTTGAATGCATCAGAAAGAAGAAAAACTAGGTTGGCATATTTAAGACAAACACTTTCCTATACACACTATCCACTGGACAGTCCCCTTAACGACAGACAGTAACTTCTACGCTTTCGCCTCCATCTACACGCCTCCTCGTGGCAAAAAGAACACGTGGAAGTCAGAATGCAGAACCGGCAAACGATAGAAAACCCCAAAGCTGTGTTTTCTCTTGGCTCCTGGATAAAAGAATATCAAAATGTTTCTTTGTTCAAATGTTGTGTCGTGTAGTAAAATAGATCTGTTTCAGCACTGCACAGTTTCTCCCGGAGAAGATTTCTAGAAACGGACGAAGAGGTTTGGTGGCAGGGACGGAGGAGGAGGGGCTGCTTTTCCTCTCTTTTAAAGGGGGCGGAGCTTGGACCGAGCGCCGATACGGTTTCCATCTGGCGTTCACCTCTGGGGAGAGGACTGGATATGCGTCGCGCCTCGGATCAAACGGCTCCACGCTGACGATGATTTTATTCTCTTACGAAGGCAGGCTGGGCGCTCGGCTTCACGCGGCCTGGAAGGTTCCTGCTGGAATCAAAGGGTAGCGGCTCGAGTGGCTAAAAGTGTGGCTTCAGAGGATAAATCTCATTTCAACATCTGCCACAAACGAGCCGACGGTCAGGCTGACTTTGTTCTTGGTTGTTGGAGCTCTGTGCACCTTTCACATCCGCAACGTTTCCTCTGTATAGGACTGAGGCGTGTGAGGCGCGGCCGGCAGGCGGCGCGTTCTGAGGCCGAGGGGCGGCCGGCGGGAAAAGGTGCACAGGTGCTCCCGAGTGTTTGAAACGCTGTTTGAAATGTTGGCGCTCTGCTCACCAGCAGGCTCTCAGACGCCCAACGCAGGTGAGCTGGATATGATTCAAACCAAACGCGTGTTCCTATTTGTTCACGTTTGTGCATTAAATAGCAATGAAGCGGGACCAATCCGGACCAGCAGGAAGACTAGCGAGACGGGCGGACGGCGCTCCGCCCTGCGGGTCCACGACAGTAAGGAGCTGCGCTCGTCCCGGTTCTGTTTAAAACAAAGACGCAAACCCTGAAAGCATGTAGGAGAGGCAGTGTGCGTCTGTGGCTGTTTGAACGCTGAAAAATATAAAAACAGGCAGGGGCAACGAAACCTGATGATCCCAGTACAAAAACAAAGAGTCGTTTTTGGCATATTTTCCATACTGGTTAAAGTGGGAGGGGCTGAAGGAGCGCCACCTAACAGAACCGTCCCCGTTCATCCCAGAGAAGCAAGAACTCAAGCGTTTTTGTTCTTCAAGACACAGAAAGTACCCAGAACCTCTTTCCAAGCTGCCGGGACGCCAGGCGTGGACATTAACGTGCTCTTTTGTTCCCCATCTCAGACCGTCAGGTTCATCCTTTATGGTGAGAACCAGCAGAAGTGTTTAAATGGAGCCCTACGGAAAGCCAAGAGGGTCGTAATTCACCAAGTTTGTTCAACAGCAGCAGGTGCAAAGTGTGAATGCTTTGAGGCTTCACGCATGAGTTGATCGTTTCTACGTTTGTATTTCTGTGTCTTAAAGAAACCGAAGCGGAGTCCTTGTTTGAGGAGCAGGGAGTGGTGTCAGTTTCAGGAAAGTTTTTTAACTAAAAATACCAGTCAGTCAGTCAGTCAGTCAGTCAGTCAGTCAGTCAGTCAGTCAGTCAGTCAGTCAGTCAGTCAGTCAGTCAGTCAGTCAGTCAGTCAGTCAGTCAGTCAGTCAGTCAGTCAGTCAGTCAGTCAGTCAGTCAGTCAGTCAGTCAGTCAGTCAGTCAGTCAGTCAGTCAGTCAGTCAGTCAGTCAGTCAGTCAGTCAGTCAGTCAGTCAGTCAGTCAGTCAGTCAGTCAGTCAGTCAGTCAGTCAGTCAGTCAGTCAGTCAGTCAGTCAGTCAGTCAGTCAGTCAGTCAGTCAGTCAGTCAGTCAGTCAGTCAGTCAGTCAGTCAGTCAGTCAGTCAGTCAGTCAGTCAGTCAGTCAGTCAGTCAGTCAGTCAGTCAGTCAGTCAGTCAGTCAGTCAGTCAGTCAGTCAGTCAGTCAGTCAGTCAGTCAGTCAGTCAGTCAGTCAGTCAGTCAGTCAGTCAGTCAGTCAGTCAGTCAGTCAGTCAGTCAGTCAGTCAGTCAGTCAGTCAGTCAGTCAGTCAGTCAGTCAGTCAGTCAGTCAGTCAGTCAGTCAGTCAGTCAGTCAGTCAGTCAGTCAGTCAGTCAGTCAGTCAGTCAGTCAGTCAGTCAGTCAGTCAGTCAGTCAGTCAGTCAGTCAGTCAGTCAGTCAGTCAGTCAGTCAGTCAGTCAGTCAGTCAGTCAGTCAGTCAGTCAGTCAGTCAGTCAGTCAGTCAGTCAGTCAGTCAGTCAGTCAGTCAGTCAGTCAGTCAGTCAGTCAGTCAGTCAGTCAGTCAGTCAGTCAGTCAGTCAGTCAGTCAGTCAGTCAGTCAGTCAGTCAGTCAGTCAGTCAGTCAGTCAGTCAGTCAGTCAGTCAGTCAGTCAGTCAGTCAGTCAGTCAGTCAGTCAGTCAGTCAGTCAGTCAGTCAGTCAGTCAGTCAGTCAGTCAGTCAGTCAGTCAGTCAGTCGTGTTTCCACTCTAAAAGATGTGGCTCAGATAAGGTGATGTTGGAGCTCGGTTTAGATATTTTAATGTTATATATCCAGCTGTAATGAAACAATCTTAAACATTAAAATCTCCACAAACCAAACACAATGTTTTTAACTCTGTGACCATATTTAGAAAAGATTGAACACTCTTTCTGACATTAAAACTGAAATAATTTGGTTTATTTGTAATATTTCATCAGTCACATGGACCTTCTTCTTGATGCGTTCAGCTTTAATTCAGCCGTTTTGTTTCTGAATGAAAGCAAATGTTTGTTTTCTTGAAGGAAGTTTGAGGATTTTAAGGTTTCTGTTTCACTTCAACCAGTCACTGCATCTCTTTCCAGTCTTAAAGCCTGTTGATGTCCAGGTTATCAGCCAATGAGGCTCCTTGGAGTGAGGCAGGAGCCGACTGGTTAAAAATGGCCCACAAAGTCTTTAATAATGGTGATATTTGTATTTTAATGTTCAGAACAAAGACTCGTGACTCCTTTTTGTTCTTGAGTTTTGTTTATTAATGATTCCATTTTTTGTAAGAACTTGGTAGAAAAAAGTGAGACTACTCTTCAAGCATTAATCACCTTCCATCAATCAGCTTTTGAATGCATCAGAAAGAAGAAAAACTAGGTTGGCATATTTAAGACAAACACTTTCCTATACACACTATCCACTGGACAGTCCCCTTAACGACAGACAGTAACTTCTACGCTTTCGCCTCCATCTACACGCCTCCTCGTGGCAAAAAGAACACGTGGAAGTCAGAATGCAGAACCGGCAAACGATAGAAAACCCCAAAGCTGTGTTTTCTCTTGGCTCCTGGATAAAAGAATATCAAAATGTTTCTTTGTTCAAATGTTGTGTCGTGTAGTAAAATAGATCTGTTTAAGCACTGCACAGTTTCTCCCGGAGAAGATTTCTAGAAACGGACGAAGAGGTTTGGTGGCAGGGACGGAGGAGGAGGGGCTGCTTTTCCTCTCTTTTAAAGGGGGCGGAGCTTGGACCGAGCGCCGATACGGTTTCCATCTGCCGTTCACCTCTGGGGAGAGGACTGGATATGCGTCGCGCCTCGGATCAAACGGCTCCACGCTGACGATGATTTTATTCTCTTACGAAGGCAGGCTGGGCGCTCGGCTTCACGCGGCCTGGAAGGTTCCTGCTGGAATCAAAGGGTAGCGGCTCGAGTGGCTAAAAGTGTGGCTTCAGAGGATAAATCTCATTTCAACATCTGCCACAAACGAGCCGACGGTCAAGCTGACTTTGTTCTTGGTTGTTGGAGCTCTGTGCACCTTTCACATCCGCAACGTTTCCTCTGTATAGAACTGAGGCGTGTGAGGCGCGGCCGGCAGGCGGCGCGTTCTGAGGCCGAGGGAAAAGGTGCACAGATGCTCCCGAGTGTTTGAAACGCTGTTTGAAATGTTGGCGCTCTGCTCACCAGCAGGCTCTCAGACGCCCAACGCAGGTGAGCTGGATATGATTCAAACCAAACGCGTGTTCCTATTTGTTCACGTTTGTGCATTAAATAGCAATGAAGCGGGACCAATCCGGACCAGCAGGAAGACTAGCGAGACGGGCGGACGGCGCTCCGCCCTGCGGGTCCACGACAGTAAGGAGCTGCGCTCGTCCCGGTTCTGTTTAAAACAAAGACGCAAACCCTGAAAGCATGTGGGAGAGGCAGTGTGCGTCTGTGGCTGTTTGAACGCTGAAAAATATAAAAACAGGCAGGGGCAACGAAACCTGATGATCCCAGTACAAAAACAAAGAGTCGTTTTTGGCATATTTTCCATACTGGTTAAAGTGGGAGGGGCTGAACGAGCGCCACCTAACAGAACCGTCCCCGTTCATCCCAGAGAAGCAAGAACTCAAGCGTTTTTGTTCTTCAAGACACAGAAAGTACCCAGAACCTCTTTCCAAGCTGCCGGGACGCCAGGCGTGGACATTAACGTGCTCTTTTGTTCCCCATCTCAGACCGTCAGGTTCATCCTTTATGGTGAGAAGCAGCAGAAGTGTTTAAACGGAGCGCTACGGAAAGCCAAGAGGGTCATAATTCACCAAGTTTGTTCAACAGCAGCAGGTGCAAAGTGTGAATGCTTTGAGGCTTCACGCATTAGTTGATGGTTTCTTTATGTATTTATTTATTTCACACGTTTGTATTTCTGCGTCTTAAAGAAACCGAAGCGGAGTCCTTGTTTCAGGAGCAGGGAGTGGTGTCCGTTTCAGGAAAGTTTTGAAACTAAAAATACCAGTCAGTCAGTCAGTCAGTCAGTCAGTCAGTCAGTCAGTCAGTCAGTCAGTCAGTCAGTCAGTCAGTCAGTCAGTCAGTCAGTCAGTCAGTCAGTCAGTCAGTCAGTCAGTCAGTCAGTCAGTCAGTCAGTCAGTCAGTCAGTCAGTCAGTCAGTCAGTCAGTCAGTCAGTCAGTCAGTCAGTCAGTCAGTCAGTCAGTCAGTCAGTCAGTCAGTCAGTCAGTCAGTCAGTCAGTCAGTCAGTCAGTCAGTCAGTCAGTCAGTCAGTCAGTCAGTCAGTCAGTCAGTCAGTCAGTCAGTCAGTCAGTCAGTCAGTCAGTCAGTCAGTCAGTCAGTCAGTCAGTCAGTCAGTCAGTCAGTCAGTCAGTCAGTCAGTCAGTCAGTCAGTCAGTCAGTCAGTCAGTCAGTCAGTCAGTCAGTCAGTCAGTCAGTCAGTCAGTCAGTCAGTCAGTCAGTCAGTCAGTCAGTCAGTCAGTCAGTCAGTCAGTCAGTCAGTCAGTCAGTCAGTCAGTCAGTCAGTCAGTCAGTCAGTCAGTCAGTCAGTCAGTCAGTCAGTCAGTCAGTCAGTCAGTCAGTCAGTCAGTCAGTCAGTCAGTCAGTCAGTCAGTCAGTCAGTCAGTCAGTCAGTCAGTCAGTCAGTCAGTCAGTCAGTCAGTCAGTCAGTCAGTCAGTCAGTCAGTCAGTCAGTCAGTCAGTCAGTCAGTCAGTCAGTCAGTCAGTCAGTCAGTCAGTCAGTCAGTCAGTCAGTCAGTCAGTCAGTCAGTCAGTCAGTCAGTCAGTCAGTCAGTCAGTCAGTCAGTCAGTCAGTCAGTCAGTCAGTCAGTCAGTCAGTCAGTCAGTCAGTCAGTCAGTCAGTCAGTCAGTCAGTCAGTCAGTCAGTCAGTCAGTCAGTCAGTCAGTCAGTCAGTCAGTCAGTCAGTCAGTCAGTCAGTCAGTCAGTCAGTCAGTCAGTCAGTCAGTCAGTCAGTCAGTCAGTCAGTCAGTCAGTCAGTCAGTCGTGTTTCCACTCTAAAAGATGTGGCTCAGATAAGGTGATGTTGGAGCTCGGTTTAGATATTTTAATGTTATATATCCAGCTGTAATGAAACAATCTTAAACATTAAAATCTCCACAAAAATCTCCACAAACCAAACACAATGTTTTTAACTCTGTGACCATATTTAGAAAAGATTGAACACTCTTTCTGACATTAAAACTGAAATAATTTGGTTTATTTGTAATATTTCATCAGTCACATGGACCTTCTTCTTGATGCGTTCAGCTTTAATTCAGCCGTTTTGTTTCTGAATGAAAGCAAATGTTTGTTTTCTTGAAGGAAGTTTGAGGATTTTAAGGTTTCTGTTTCACTTCAACCAGTCACTGCATCTCTTTCCAGTCTTAAAGCCTGTTGATGTCCAGGTTATCAGCCAATGAGGCTCCTTGGAGTGAGGCAGGAGCCGACTGGTTAAAAATGGCCCACAAAGTCTTTAATAATGGTGATATTTGTATTTTAATGTTCAGAACAAAGACTCGTGACTCCTTTTTGTTCTTGAGTTTTGTTTATTAATGATTCCATTTTTTGTAAGAACTTGGTAGAAAAAAGTGAGACTACTCTTCAAGCATTAATCACCTTCCATCAATCAGCTTTTGAATGCATCAGAAAGAAGAAAAACTAGGTTGGCATATTTAAGACAAACACTTTCCTATACACACTATCCACTGGACAGTCCCCTTAACGACAGACAGTAACTTCTACGCTTTCGCCTCCATCTACACGCCTCCTCGTGGCAAAAAGAACACGTGGAAGTCAGAATGCAGAACCGGCAAACGATAGAAAACCCCAAAGCTGTGTTTTCTCTTGGCTCCTGGATAAAAGAATATCAAAATGTTTCTTTGTTCAAATGTTGTGTCGTGTAGTAAAATAGATCTGTTTAAGCACTGCACAGTTTCTCCCGGAGAAGATTTCTAGAAACGGACGAAGAGGTTTGGTGGCAGGGACGGAGGAGGAGGGGCTGCTTTTCCTCTCTTTTAAAGGGGGCGGAGCTTGGACCGAGCGCCGATACGGTTTCCATCTGCCGTTCACCTCTGGGGAGAGGACTGGATATGCGTCGCGCCTCGGATCAAACGGCTCCACGCTGACGATGATTTTATTCTCTTACGAAGGCAGGCTGGGCGCTCGGCTTCACGCGTTCACGCGGCCTGGAAGGTTCCTGCTGGAATCAAAGGGTAGCGGCTCGAGTGGCTAAAAGTGTGGCTTCAGAGGATAAATCTCATTTCAACATCTGCCACAAACGAGCCGACGGTCAAGCTGACTTTGTTCTTGGTTGTTGGAGCTCTGTGCACCTTTCACATCCGCAACGTTTCCTCTGTATAGAACTGAGGCGTGTGAGGCGCGGCCGGCAGGCGGCGCGTTCTGAGGCCGAGGGAAAAGGTGCACAGATGCTCCCGAGTGTTTGAAACGCTGTTTGAAATGTTGGCGCTCTGCTCACCAGCAGGCTCTCAGACGCCCAACGCAGGTGAGCTGGATATGATTCAAACCAAACGCGTGTTCCTATTTGTTCACGTTTGTGCATTAAATAGCAATGAAGCGGGACCAATCCGGACCAGCAGGAAGACTAGCGAGACGGGCGGACGGCGCTCCGCCCTGCGGGTCCACGACAGTAAGGAGCTGCGCTCGTCCCGGTTCTGTTTAAAACAAAGACGCAAACCCTGAAAGCATGTGGGAGAGGCAGTGTGCGTCTGTGGCTGTTTGAACGCTGAAAAATATAAAAACAGGCAGGGGCAACGAAACCTGATGATCCCAGTACAAAAACAAAGAGTCGTTTTTGGCATATTTTCCATACTGGTTAAAGTGGGAGGGGCTGAACGAGCGCCACCTAACAGAACCGTCCCCGTTCATCCCAGAGAAGCAAGAACTCAAGCGTTTTTGTTCTTCAAGACACAGAAAGTACCCAGAACCTCTTTCCAAGCTGCCGGGACGCCAGGCGTGGACATTAACGTGCTCTTTTGTTCCCCATCTCAGACCGTCAGGTTCATCCTTTATGGTGAGAAGCAGCAGAAGTGTTTAAACGGAGCGCTACGGAAAGCCAAGAGGGTCATAATTCACCAAGTTTGTTCAACAGCAGCAGGTGCAAAGTGTGAATGCTTTGAGGCTTCACGCATTAGTTGATGGTTTCTTTATGTATTTATTTATTTCACACGTTTGTATTTCTGCGTCTTAAAGAAACCGAAGCGGAGTCCTTGTTTCAGGAGCAGGGAGTGGTGTCCGTTTCAGGAAAGTTTTGAAACTAAAAATACCAGTCAGTCAGTCAGTCAGTCAGTCAGTCAGTCAGTCAGTCAGTCAGTCAGTCAGTCAGTCAGTCAGTCAGTCAGTCAGTCAGTCAGTCAGTCAGTCAGTCAGTCAGTCAGTCAGTCAGTCAGTCAGTCAGTCAGTCAGTCAGTCAGTCAGTCAGTCAGTCAGTCAGTCAGTCAGTCAGTCAGTCAGTCAGTCAGTCAGTCAGTCAGTCAGTCAGTCAGTCAGTCAGTCAGTCAGTCAGTCAGTCAGTCAGTCAGTCAGTCAGTCAGTCAGTCAGTCAGTCAGTCAGTCAGTCAGTCAGTCAGTCAGTCAGTCAGTCAGTCAGTCAGTCAGTCAGTCAGTCAGTCAGTCAGTCAGTCAGTCAGTCAGTCAGTCAGTCAGTCAGTCAGTCAGTCAGTCAGTCAGTCAGTCAGTCAGTCAGTCAGTCAGTCAGTCAGTCAGTCAGTCAGTCAGTCAGTCAGTCAGTCAGTCAGTCAGTCAGTCAGTCAGTCAGTCAGTCAGTCAGTCAGTCAGTCAGTCAGTCAGTCAGTCAGTCAGTCAGTCAGTCAGTCAGTCAGTCAGTCAGTCAGTCAGTCAGTCAGTCAGTCAGTCAGTCAGTCAGTCAGTCAGTCAGTCAGTCAGTCAGTCAGTCAGTCAGTCAGTCAGTCAGTCAGTCAGTCAGTCAGTCAGTCAGTCAGTCAGTCAGTCAGTCAGTCAGTCAGTCAGTCAGTCAGTCAGTCAGTCAGTCAGTCAGTCAGTCAGTCAGTCAGTCAGTCAGTCAGTCAGTCAGTCAGTCAGTCAGTCAGTCAGTCAGTCAGTCAGTCAGTCAGTCAGTCAGTCAGTCAGTCAGTCAGTCAGTCAGTCAGTCAGTCAGTCAGTCAGTCAGTCAGTCAGTCAGTCAGTCAGTCAGTCAGTCAGTCAGTCAGTCAGTCAGTCAGTCAGTCAGTCAGTCAGTCAGTCAGTCAGTCAGTCAGTCAGTCAGTCAGTCAGTCAGTCAGTCAGTCAGTCAGTCAGTCAGTCAGTCAGTCAGTCAGTCAGTCAGTCAGTCAGTCAGTCAGTCAGTCAGTCAGTCAGTCAGTCAGTCAGTCAGTCAGTCAGTCAGTCAGTCAGTCGTGTTTCCACTCTAAAAGATGTGGCTCAGATAAGGTGATGTTGGAGCTCGGTTTAGATATTTTAATGTTATATATCCAGCTGTAATGAAACAATCTTAAACATTAAAATCTCCACAAACCAAACACAATGTTTTTAACTCTGTGACCATATTTAGAAAAGATTGAACACTCTTTCTGACATTAAAACTGAAATAATTTGGTTTATTTGTAATATTTCATCAGTCACATGGACCTTCTTCTTGATGCGTTCAGCTTTAATTCAGCCGTTTTGTTTCTGAATGAAAGCAAATGTTTGTTTTCTTGAAGGAAGTTTGAGGATTTTAAGGTTTCTGTTTCACTTCAACCAGTCACTGCATCTCTTTCCAGTCTTAAAGCCTGTTGATGTCCAGGTTATCAGCCAATGAGGCTCCTTGGAGTGAGGCAGGAGCCGACTGGTTAAAAATGGCCCACAAAGTCTTTAATAATGGTGATATTTGTATTTTAATGTTCAGAACAAAGACTCGTGACTCCTTTTTGTTCTTGAGTTTTGTTTATTAATGATTCCATTTTTTGTAAGAACTTGGTAGAAAAAAGTGAGACTACTCTTCAAGCATTAATCACCTTCCATCAATCAGCTTTTGAATGCATCAGAAAGAAGAAAAACTAGGTTGGCATATTTAAGACAAACACTTTCCTATACACACTATCCACTGGACAGTCCCCTTAACGACAGACAGTAACTTCTACGCTTTCGCCTCCATCTACACGCCTCCTCGTGGCAAAAAGAACACGTGGAAGTCAGAATGCAGAACCGGCAAACGATAGAAAACCCCAAAGCTGTGTTTTCTCTTGGCTCCTGGATAAAAGAATATCAAAATGTTTCTTTGTTCAAATGTTGTGTCGTGTAGTAAAATAGATCTGTTTAAGCACTGCACAGTTTCTCCCGGAGAAGATTTCTAGAAACGGACGAAGAGGTTTGGTGGCAGGGACGGAGGAGGAGGGGCTGCTTTTCCTCTCTTTTAAAGGGGGCGGAGCTTGGACCGAGCGCCGATACGGTTTCCATCTGCCGTTCACCTCTGGGGAGAGGACTGGATATGCGTCGCGCCTCGGATCAAACGGCTCCACGCTGACGATGATTTTATTCTCTTACGAAGGCAGGCTGGGCGCTCGGCTTCACGCGGCCTGGAAGGTTCCTGCTGGAATCAAAGGGTAGCGGCTCGAGTGGCTAAAAGTGTGGCTTCAGAGGATAAATCTCATTTCAACATCTGCCACAAACGAGCCGACGGTCAAGCTGACTTTGTTCTTGGTTGTTGGAGCTCTGTGCACCTTTCACATCCGCAACGTTTCCTCTGTATAGAACTGAGGCGTGTGAGGCGCGGCCGGCAGGCGGCGCGTTCTGAGGCCGAGGGAAAAGGTGCACAGATGCTCCCGAGTGTTTGAAACGCTGTTTGAAATGTTGGCGCTCTGCTCACCAGCAGGCTCTCAGACGCCCAACGCAGGTGAGCTGGATATGATTCAAACCAAACGCGTGTTCCTATTTGTTCACGTTTGTGCATTAAATAGCAATGAAGCGGGACCAATCCGGACCAGCAGGAAGACTAGCGAGACGGGCGGACGGCGCTCCGCCCTGCGGGTCCACGACAGTAAGGAGCTGCGCTCGTCCCGGTTCTGTTTAAAACAAAGACGCAAACCCTGAAAGCATGTGGGAGAGGCAGTGTGCGTCTGTGGCTGTTTGAACGCTGAAAAATATAAAAACAGGCAGGGGCAACGAAACCTGATGATCCCAGTACAAAAACAAAGAGTCGTTTTTGGCATATTTTCCATACTGGTTAAAGTGGGAGGGGCTGAACGAGCGCCACCTAACAGAACCGTCCCCGTTCATCCCAGAGAAGCAAGAACTCAAGCGTTTTTGTTCTTCAAGACACAGAAAGTACCCAGAACCTCTTTCCAAGCTGCCGGGACGCCAGGCGTGGACATTAACGTGCTCTTTTGTTCCCCATCTCAGACCGTCAGGTTCATCCTTTATGGTGAGAAGCAGCAGAAGTGTTTAAACGGAGCGCTACGGAAAGCCAAGAGGGTCATAATTCACCAAGTTTGTTCAACAGCAGCAGGTGCAAAGTGTGAATGCTTTGAGGCTTCACGCATTAGTTGATGGTTTCTTTATGTATTTATTTATTTCACACGTTTGTATTTCTGCGTCTTAAAGAAACCGAAGCGGAGTCCTTGTTTCAGGAGCAGGGAGTGGTGTCCGTTTCAGGAAAGTTTTGAAACTAAAAATACCAGTCAGTCAGTCAGTCAGTCAGTCAGTCAGTCAGTCAGTCAGTCAGTCAGTCAGTCAGTCAGTCAGTCAGTCAGTCAGTCAGTCAGTCAGTCAGTCAGTCAGTCAGTCAGTCAGTCAGTCAGTCAGTCAGTCAGTCAGTCAGTCAGTCAGTCAGTCAGTCAGTCAGTCAGTCAGTCAGTCAGTCAGTCAGTCAGTCAGTCAGTCAGTCAGTCAGTCAGTCAGTCAGTCAGTCAGTCAGTCAGTCAGTCAGTCAGTCAGTCAGTCAGTCAGTCAGTCAGTCAGTCAGTCAGTCAGTCAGTCAGTCAGTCAGTCAGTCAGTCAGTCAGTCAGTCAGTCAGTCAGTCAGTCAGTCAGTCAGTCAGTCAGTCAGTCAGTCAGTCAGTCAGTCAGTCAGTCAGTCAGTCAGTCAGTCAGTCAGTCAGTCAGTCAGTCAGTCAGTCAGTCAGTCAGTCAGTCAGTCAGTCAGTCAGTCAGTCAGTCAGTCAGTCAGTCAGTCAGTCAGTCAGTCAGTCAGTCAGTCAGTCAGTCAGTCAGTCAGTCAGTCAGTCAGTCAGTCAGTCAGTCAGTCAGTCAGTCAGTCAGTCAGTCAGTCAGTCAGTCAGTCAGTCAGTCAGTCAGTCAGTCAGTCAGTCAGTCAGTCAGTCAGTCAGTCAGTCAGTCAGTCAGTCAGTCAGTCAGTCAGTCAGTCAGTCAGTCAGTCAGTCAGTCAGTCAGTCAGTCAGTCAGTCAGTCAGTCAGTCAGTCAGTCAGTCAGTCAGTCAGTCAGTCAGTCAGTCAGTCAGTCAGTCAGTCAGTCAGTCAGTCAGTCAGTCAGTCAGTCAGTCAGTCAGTCAGTCAGTCAGTCAGTCAGTCAGTCAGTCAGTCAGTCAGTCAGTCAGTCAGTCAGTCAGTCAGTCAGTCAGTCAGTCAGTCAGTCAGTCAGTCAGTCAGTCAGTCAGTCAGTCAGTCAGTCAGTCAGTCAGTCAGTCAGTCAGTCAGTCAGTCAGTCAGTCAGTCAGTCAGTCAGTCAGTCAGTCAGTCAGTCAGTCAGTCAGTCAGTCAGTCAGTCAGTCAGTCAGTCAGTCAGTCAGTCAGTCAGTCAGTCAGTCAGTCAGTCAGTCAGTCAGTCAGTCAGTCAGTCAGTCAGTCAGTCAGTCAGTCAGTCAGTCAGTCAGTCAGTCGTGTTTCCACTCTAAAAGATGTGGCTCAGATAAGGTGATGTTGGAGCTCGGTTTAGATATTTTAATGTTATATATCCAGCTGTAATGAAACAATCTTAAACATTAAAATCTCCACAAACCAAACACAATGTTTTTAACTCTGTGACCATATTTAGAAAAGATTGAACACTCTTTCTGACATTAAAACTGAAATAATTTGGTTTATTTGTAATATTTCATCAGTCACATGGACCTTCTTCTTGATGCGTTCAGCTTTAATTCAGCCGTTTTGTTTCTGAATGAAAGCAAATGTTTGTTTTCTTGAAGGAAGTTTGAGGATTTTAAGGTTTCTGTTTCACTTCAACCAGTCACTGCATCTCTTTCCAGTCTTAAAGCCTGTTGATGTCCAGGTTATCAGCCAATGAGGCTCCTTGGAGTGAGGCAGGAGCCGACTGGTTAAAAATGGCCCACAAAGTCTTTAATAATGGTGATATTTGTATTTTAATGTTCAGAACAAAGACTCGTGACTCCTTTTTGTTCTTGAGTTTTGTTTATTAATGATTCCATTTTTTGTAAGAACTTGGTAGAAAAAAGTGAGACTACTCTTCAAGCATTAATCACCTTCCATCAATCAGCTTTTGAATGCATCAGAAAGAAGAAAAACTAGGTTGGCATATTTAAGACAAACACTTTCCTATACACACTATCCACTGGACAGTCCCCTTAACGACAGACAGTAACTTCTACGCTTTCGCCTCCATCTACACGCCTCCTCGTGGCAAAAAGAACACGTGGAAGTCAGAATGCAGAACCGGCAAACGATAGAAAACCCCAAAGCTGTGTTTTCTCTTGGCTCCTGGATAAAAGAATATCAAAATGTTTCTTTGTTCAAATGTTGTGTCGTGTAGTAAAATAGATCTGTTTAAGCACTGCACAGTTTCTCCCGGAGAAGATTTCTAGAAACGGACGAAGAGGTTTGGTGGCAGGGACGGAGGAGGAGGGGCTGCTTTTCCTCTCTTTTAAAGGGGGCGGAGCTTGGACCGAGCGCCGATACGGTTTCCATCTGCCGTTCACCTCTGGGGAGAGGACTGGATATGCGTCGCGCCTCGGATCAAACGGCTCCACGCTGACGATGATTTTATTCTCTTACGAAGGCAGGCTGGGCGCTCGGCTTCACGCGGCCTGGAAGGTTCCTGCTGGAATCAAAGGGTAGCGGCTCGAGTGGCTAAAAGTGTGGCTTCAGAGGATAAATCTCATTTCAACATCTGCCACAAACGAGCCGACGGTCAAGCTGACTTTGTTCTTGGTTGTTGGAGCTCTGTGCACCTTTCACATCCGCAACGTTTCCTCTGGAACTGAGGCGTGTGAGGCGCGGCCGGCAGGCGGCGCGTTCTGAGGCCGAGGGAAAAGGTGCACAGATGCTCCCGAGTGTTTGAAACGCTGTTTGAAATGTTGGCGCTCTGCTCACCAGCAGGCTCTCAGACGCCCAACGCAGGTGAGCTGGATATGATTCAAACCAAACGCGTGTTCCTATTTGTTCACGTTTGTGCATTAAATAGCAATGAAGCGGGACCAATCCGGACCAGCAGGAAGACTAGCGAGACGGGCGGACGGCGCTCCGCCCTGCGGGTCCACGACAGTAAGGAGCTGCGCTCGTCCCGGTTCTGTTTAAAACAAAGACGCAAACCCTGAAAGCATGTGGGAGAGGCAGTGTGCGTCTGTGGCTGTTTGAACGCTGAAAAATATAAAAACAGGCAGGGGCAACGAAACCTGATGATCCCAGTACAAAAACAAAGAGTCGTTTTTGGCATATTTTCCATACTGGTTAAAGTGGGAGGGGCTGAACGAGCGCCACCTAACAGAACCGTCCCCGTTCATCCCAGAGAAGCAAGAACTCAAGCGTTTTTGTTCTTCAAGACACAGAAAGTACCCAGAACCTCTTTCCAAGCTGCCGGGACGCCAGGCGTGGACATTAACGTGCTCTTTTGTTCCCCATCTCAGACCGTCAGGTTCATCCTTTATGGTGAGAAGCAGCAGAAGTGTTTAAACGGAGCGCTACGGAAAGCCAAGAGGGTCATAATTCACCAAGTTTGTTCAACAGCAGCAGGTGCAAAGTGTGAATGCTTTGAGGCTTCACGCATTAGTTGATGGTTTCTTTATGTATTTATTTATTTCACACGTTTGTATTTCTGCGTCTTAAAGAAACCGAAGCGGAGTCCTTGTTTCAGGAGCAGGGAGTGGTGTCCGTTTCAGGAAAGTTTTGAAACTAAAAATACCAGTCAGTCAGTCAGTCAGTCAGTCAGTCAGTCAGTCAGTCAGTCAGTCAGTCAGTCAGTCAGTCAGTCAGTCAGTCAGTCAGTCAGTCAGTCAGTCAGTCAGTCAGTCAGTCAGTCAGTCAGTCAGTCAGTCAGTCAGTCAGTCAGTCAGTCAGTCAGTCAGTCAGTCAGTCAGTCAGTCAGTCAGTCAGTCAGTCAGTCAGTCAGTCAGTCAGTCAGTCAGTCAGTCAGTCAGTCAGTCAGTCAGTCAGTCAGTCAGTCAGTCAGTCAGTCAGTCAGTCAGTCAGTCAGTCAGTCAGTCAGTCAGTCAGTCAGTCAGTCAGTCAGTCAGTCAGTCAGTCAGTCAGTCAGTCAGTCAGTCAGTCAGTCAGTCAGTCAGTCAGTCAGTCAGTCAGTCAGTCAGTCAGTCAGTCAGTCAGTCAGTCAGTCAGTCAGTCAGTCAGTCAGTCAGTCAGTCAGTCAGTCAGTCAGTCAGTCAGTCAGTCAGTCAGTCAGTCAGTCAGTCAGTCAGTCAGTCAGTCAGTCAGTCAGTCAGTCAGTCAGTCAGTCAGTCAGTCAGTCAGTCAGTCAGTCAGTCAGTCAGTCAGTCAGTCAGTCAGTCAGTCAGTCAGTCAGTCAGTCAGTCAGTCAGTCAGTCAGTCAGTCAGTCAGTCAGTCAGTCAGTCAGTCAGTCAGTCAGTCAGTCAGTCAGTCAGTCAGTCAGTCAGTCAGTCAGTCAGTCAGTCAGTCAGTCAGTCAGTCAGTCAGTCAGTCAGTCAGTCAGTCAGTCAGTCAGTCAGTCAGTCAGTCAGTCAGTCAGTCAGTCAGTCAGTCAGTCAGTCAGTCAGTCAGTCAGTCAGTCAGTCAGTCAGTCAGTCAGTCAGTCAGTCAGTCAGTCAGTCAGTCAGTCAGTCAGTCAGTCAGTCAGTCAGTCAGTCAGTCAGTCAGTCAGTCAGTCAGTCAGTCAGTCAGTCAGTCAGTCAGTCAGTCAGTCAGTCAGTCAGTCAGTCAGTCAGTCAGTCAGTCAGTCAGTCAGTCAGTCGTGTTTCCACTCTAAAACATGTGGCTCAGATAAGGTGATGTTGGAGCTCGGTTTATATATTTTAATGTTATATATCCAGCTGTAATGAAACCATCTTAAACATTAAAATCTCCACAAACCAAACACAATGTTTTTAACTCTGTGACCATATTTAGAAAAGATTGAACACTCTTTCTGACATTAAAAGTGAAATAATTTGGTTTATTTCTAATATTTCATCAGTCACATGGACCTTCTTCTTGATGCGTTCAGCTTTAATTCAGCCGTTTTGTTTCTGAATGAAAGCAAATGTTTGTTTTCTTGAAGCAAGTTTGAGGATTTTCAGGTTTCTGTTTCACTTCAACCAGTCACTGCATCTCTTTCCAGTCTTAAAGCCTGTTGATGTCCAGGTTATCAGCCAATGAGGCTCCTTGGAGTGAGGCAGGAGCCGACTGGTTAAAAATGGCCCACAAAGTCTTTAATAATGGTGACATTTATATTTTAATGTTCAGAACAAAGACTCGTGACTCCTTTTTGTTCTTGAGTTTTGTTTATTAATGATTCCATTTTTTGTAAGAACTTGGTAGAAAAAAGTGAGACTACTCTTCAAGCATTAATCACCTTCCATCAATCAGCTTTTGAATGCATCAGAAAGAAGAAAAACTAGGTTGGCATATTTAAGACAAACACTTTCCTATACACACTATCCACTGGACAGTCCCCTTAACGACAGACAGTAACTTCTACGCTTTCGCCTCCATCTACACGCCTCCTCGTGGCAAAAAGAACACGTGGAAGTCAGAATGCAGAACCGGCAAACGATAGAAAACCCCAAAGCTGTGTTTTCTCTTGGCTCCTGGATAAAAGAATATCAAAATGTTTCTTTGTTCAAATGTTGTGTCGTGTAGTAAAATAGATCTGTTTAAGCACTGCACAGTTTCTCCCGGAGAAGATTTCTAGAAACGGACGAAGAGGTTTGGTGGCAGGGACGGAGGAGGAGGGGCTGCTTTTCCTCTCTTTTAAAGGGGGCGGAGCTTGGACCGAGCGCCGATACGGTTTCCATCTGCCGTTCACCTCTGGGGAGAGGACTGGATATGCGTCGCGCCTCGGATCAAACGGCTCCACGCTGACGATGATTTTATTCTCTTACGAAGGCAGGCTGGGCGCTCGGCTTCACGCGGCCTGGAAGGTTCCTGCTGGAATCAAAGGGTAGCGGCTCGAGTGGCTAAAAGTGTGGCTTCAGAGGATAAATCTCATTTCAACATCTGCCACAAACGAGCCGACGGTCAAGCTGACTTTGTTCTTGGTTGTTGGAGCTCTGTGCACCTTTCACATCCGCAACGTTTCCTCTGTATAGAACTGAGGCGTGTGAGGCGCGGCCGGCAGGCGGCGCGTTCTGAGGCCGAGGGGCGGCCGGCGGGAAAAGGTGCACAGATGCTCCCGAGTGTTTGAAACGCTGTTTGAAATGTTGGCGCTCTGCTCACCAGCAGGCTCTCAGACGCCCAACGCAGGTGAGCTGGATATGATTCAAACCAAACGCGTGTTCCTATTTGTTCACGTTTGTGCATTAAATAGCAATGAAGCGGGACCAATCCGGACCAGCAGGAAGACTAGCGAGACGGGCGGACGGCGCTCCGCCCTGCGGGTCCACGACAGAAAGGAGCTGCGCTCGTCCCGGTTCTGTTTAAAACAAAGACGCAAACCCTGAAAGCATGTGGGAGAGGCAGTGTGCGTCTGTGGCTGTTTGAACGCTGAAAAATATAAAAACAGGCAGGGGCAACGAAACCTGATGATCCCAGTACAAAAACAAAGAGTCGTTTTTGGCATATTTTCCATACTGGTTAAAGTGGGAGGGGCTGAACGAGCGCCACCTAACAGAACCGTCCCCGTTCATCCCAGAGAAGCAAGAACTCAAGCGTTTTTGTTCTTCAAGACACAGAAAGTACCCAGAACCTCTTTCCAAGCTGCCGGGACGCCAGGCGTGGACATTAACGTGCTCTTTTGTTCCCCATCTCAGACCGTCAGGTTCATCCTTTATGGTGAGAAGCAGCAGAAGTGTTTAAACGGAGCGCTACGGAAAGCCAAGAGGGTCATAATTCACCAAGTTTGTTCAACAGCAGCAGGTGCAAAGTGTGAATGCTTTGAGGCTTCACGCATTAGTTGATGGTTTCTTTATGTATTTATTTATTTCACACGTTTGTATTTCTGCGTCTTAAAGAAACCGAAGCGGAGTCCTTGTTTCAGGAGCAGGGAGTGGTGTCCGTTTCAGGAAAGTTTTGAAACTAAAAATACCAGTCAGTCAGTCAGTCAGTCAGTCAGTCAGTCAGTCAGTCAGTCAGTCAGTCAGTCAGTCAGTCAGTCAGTCAGTCAGTCAGTCAGTCAGTCAGTCAGTCAGTCAGTCAGTCAGTCAGTCAGTCAGTCAGTCAGTCAGTCAGTCAGTCAGTCAGTCAGTCAGTCAGTCAGTCAGTCAGTCAGTCAGTCAGTCAGTCAGTCAGTCAGTCAGTCAGTCAGTCAGTCAGTCAGTCAGTCAGTCAGTCAGTCAGTCAGTCAGTCAGTCAGTCAGTCAGTCAGTCAGTCAGTCAGTCAGTCAGTCAGTCAGTCAGTCAGTCAGTCAGTCAGTCAGTCAGTCAGTCAGTCAGTCAGTCAGTCAGTCAGTCAGTCAGTCAGTCAGTCAGTCAGTCAGTCAGTCAGTCAGTCAGTCAGTCAGTCAGTCAGTCAGTCAGTCAGTCAGTCAGTCAGTCAGTCAGTCAGTCAGTCAGTCAGTCAGTCAGTCAGTCAGTCAGTCAGTCAGTCAGTCAGTCAGTCAGTCAGTCAGTCAGTCAGTCAGTCAGTCAGTCAGTCAGTCAGTCAGTCAGTCAGTCAGTCAGTCAGTCAGTCAGTCAGTCAGTCAGTCAGTCAGTCAGTCAGTCAGTCAGTCAGTCAGTCAGTCAGTCAGTCAGTCAGTCAGTCAGTCAGTCAGTCAGTCAGTCAGTCAGTCAGTCAGTCAGTCAGTCAGTCAGTCAGTCAGTCAGTCAGTCAGTCAGTCAGTCAGTCAGTCAGTCAGTCAGTCAGTCAGTCAGTCAGTCAGTCAGTCAGTCAGTCAGTCAGTCAGTCAGTCAGTCAGTCAGTCAGTCAGTCAGTCAGTCAGTCAGTCAGTCAGTCAGTCAGTCAGTCAGTCAGTCAGTCAGTCAGTCAGTCAGTCAGTCAGTCAGTCAGTCAGTCAGTCAGTCAGTCAGTCAGTCAGTCAGTCAGTCAGTCAGTCGTGTTTCCACTCTAAAACATGTGGCTCAGATAAGGTGATGTTGGAGCTCGGTTTATATATTTTAATGTTATATATCCAGCTGTAATGAAACCATCTTAAACATTAAAATCTCCACAAACCAAACACAATGTTTTTAACTCTGTGACCATATTTAGAAAAGATTGAACACTCTTTCTGACATTAAAAGTGAAATAATTTGGTAAATAATTTGGTTTATTTCTAATATTTCATCAGTCACATGGACCTTCTTCTTGATGCGTTCAGCTTTAATTCAGCCGTTTTGTTTCTGAATGAAAGCAAATGTTTGTTTTCTTGAAGCAAGTTTGAGGATTTTCAGGTTTCTGTTTCACTTCAACCAGTCACTGCATCTCTTTCCAGTCTTAAAGCCTGTTGATGTCCAGGTTATCAGCCAATGAGGCTCCTTGGAGTGAGGCAGGAGCCGACTGGTTAAAAATGGCCCACAAAGTCTTTAATAATGGTGACATTTATATTTTAATGTTCAGAACAAAGACTCGTGACTCCTTTTTGTTCTTGAGTTTTGTTTATTAATGATTCCATTTTTTGTAAGAACTTGGTAGAAAAAAGTGAGACTACTCTTCAAGCATTAATCACCTTCCATCAATCAGCTTTTGAATGCATCAGAAAGAAGAAAAACTAGGTTGGCATATTTAAGACAAACACTTTCCTATACACACTATCCACTGGACAGTCCCCTTAACGACAGACAGTAACTTCTACGCTTTCGCCTCCATCTACACGCCTCCTCGTGGCAAAAAGAACACGTGGAAGTCAGAATGCAGAACCGGCAAACGATAGAAAACCCCAAAGCTGTGTTTTCTCTTGGCTCCTGGATAAAAGAATATCAAAATGTTTCTTTGTTCAAATGTTGTGTCGTGTAGTAAAATAGATCTGTTTAAGCACTGCACAGTTTCTCCCGGAGAAGATTTCTAGAAACGGACGAAGAGGTTTGGTGGCAGGGACGGAGGAGGAGGGGCTGCTTTTCCTCTCTTTTAAAGGGGGCGGAGCTTGGACCGAGCGCCGATACGGTTTCCATCTGCCGTTCACCTCTGGGGAGAGGACTGGATATGCGTCGCGCCTCGGATCAAACGGCTCCACGCTGACGATGATTTTATTCTCTTACGAAGGCAGGCTGGGCGCTCGGCTTCACGCGGCCTGGAAGGTTCCTGCTGGAATCAAAGGGTAGCGGCTCGAGTGGCTAAAAGTGTGGCTTCAGAGGATAAATCTCATTTCAACATCTGCCACAAACGAGCCGACGGTCAAGCTGACTTTGTTCTTGGTTGTTGGAGCTCTGTGCACCTTTCACATCCGCAACGTTTCCTCTGTATAGAACTGAGGCGTGTGAGGCGCGGCCGGCAGGCGGCGCGTTCTGAGGCCGAGGGAAAAGGTGCACAGATGCTCCCGAGTGTTTGAAACGCTGTTTGAAATGTTGGCGCTCTGCTCACCAGCAGGCTCTCAGACGCCCAACGCAGGTGAGCTGGATATGATTCAAACCAAACGCGTGTTCCTATTTGTTCACGTTTGTGCATTAAATAGCAATGAAGCGGGACCAATCCGGACCAGCAGGAAGACTAGCGAGACGGGCGGACGGCGCTCCGCCCTGCGGGTCCACGACAGTAAGGAGCTGCGCTCGTCCCGGTTCTGTTTAAAACAAAGACGCAAACCCTGAAAGCATGTGGGAGAGGCAGTGTGCGTCTGTGGCTGTTTGAACGCTGAAAAATATAAAAACAGGCAGGGGCAACGAAACCTGATGATCCCAGTACAAAAACAAAGAGTCGTTTTTGGCATATTTTCCATACTGGTTAAAGTGGGAGGGGCTGAACGAGCGCCACCTAACAGAACCGTCCCCGTTCATCCCAGAGAAGCAAGAACTCAAGCGTTTTTGTTCTTCAAGACACAGAAAGTACCCAGAACCTCTTTCCAAGCTGCCGGGACGCCAGGCGTGGACATTAACGTGCTCTTTTGTTCCCCATCTCAGACCGTCAGGTTCATCCTTTATGGTGAGAAGCAGCAGAAGTGTTTAAACGGAGCGCTACGGAAAGCCAAGAGGGTCATAATTCACCAAGTTTGTTCAACAGCAGCAGGTGCAAAGTGTGAATGCTTTGAGGCTTCACGCATTAGTTGATGGTTTCTTTATGTATTTATTTATTTCACACGTTTGTATTTCTGCGTCTTAAAGAAACCGAAGCGGAGTCCTTGTTTCAGGAGCAGGGAGTGGTGTCCGTTTCAGGAAAGTTTTGAAACTAAAAATACCAGTCAGTCAGTCAGTCAGTCAGTCAGTCAGTCAGTCAGTCAGTCAGTCAGTCAGTCAGTCAGTCAGTCAGTCAGTCAGTCAGTCAGTCAGTCAGTCAGTCAGTCAGTCAGTCAGTCAGTCAGTCAGTCAGTCAGTCAGTCAGTCAGTCAGTCAGTCAGTCAGTCAGTCAGTCAGTCAGTCAGTCAGTCAGTCAGTCAGTCAGTCAGTCAGTCAGTCAGTCAGTCAGTCAGTCAGTCAGTCAGTCAGTCAGTCAGTCAGTCAGTCAGTCAGTCAGTCAGTCAGTCAGTCAGTCAGTCAGTCAGTCAGTCAGTCAGTCAGTCAGTCAGTCAGTCAGTCAGTCAGTCAGTCAGTCAGTCAGTCAGTCAGTCAGTCAGTCAGTCAGTCAGTCAGTCAGTCAGTCAGTCAGTCAGTCAGTCAGTCAGTCAGTCAGTCAGTCAGTCAGTCAGTCAGTCAGTCAGTCAGTCAGTCAGTCAGTCAGTCAGTCAGTCAGTCAGTCAGTCAGTCAGTCAGTCAGTCAGTCAGTCAGTCAGTCAGTCAGTCAGTCAGTCAGTCAGTCAGTCAGTCAGTCAGTCAGTCAGTCAGTCAGTCAGTCAGTCAGTCAGTCAGTCAGTCAGTCAGTCAGTCAGTCAGTCAGTCAGTCAGTCAGTCAGTCAGTCAGTCAGTCAGTCAGTCAGTCAGTCAGTCAGTCAGTCAGTCAGTCAGTCAGTCAGTCAGTCAGTCAGTCAGTCAGTCAGTCAGTCAGTCAGTCAGTCAGTCAGTCAGTCAGTCAGTCAGTCAGTCAGTCAGTCAGTCAGTCAGTCAGTCAGTCAGTCAGTCAGTCAGTCAGTCAGTCAGTCAGTCAGTCAGTCAGTCAGTCAGTCAGTCAGTCAGTCAGTCAGTCAGTCAGTCAGTCAGTCAGTCAGTCAGTCAGTCAGTCAGTCAGTCAGTCAGTCAGTCAGTCAGTCAGTCAGTCAGTCAGTCAGTCAGTCAGTCAGTCAGTCAGTCAGTCAGTCAGTCAGTCAGTCAGTCAGTCAGTCAGTCAGTCAGTCAGTCAGTCAGTCAGTCAGTCAGTCAGTCGTGTTTCCACTCTAAAAGATGTGGCTCAGATAAGGTGATGTTGGAGCTCGGTTTAGATATTTTAATGTTATATATCCAGCTGTAATGAAACAATCTTAAACATTAAAATCTCCACAAACCAAACACAATGTTTTTAACTCTGTGACCATATTTAGAAAAGATTGAACACTCTTTCTGACATTAAAACTGAAATAATTTGGTTTATTTGTAATATTTCATCAGTCACATGGACCTTCTTCTTGATGCGTTCAGCTTTAATTCAGCCGTTTTGTTTCTGAATGAAAGCAAATGTTTGTTTTCTTGAAGGAAGTTTGAGGATTTTAAGGTTTCTGTTTCACTTCAACCAGTCACTGCATCTCTTTCCAGTCTTAAAGCCTGTTGATGTCCAGGTTATCAGCCAATGAGGCTCCTTGGAGTGAGGCAGGAGCCGACTGGTTAAAAATGGCCCACAAAGTCTTTAATAATGGTGATATTTGTATTTTAATGTTCAGAACAAAGACTCGTGACTCCTTTTTGTTCTTGAGTTTTGTTTATTAATGATTCCATTTTTTGTAAGAACTTGGTAGAAAAAAGTGAGACTACTCTTCAAGCATTAATCACCTTCCATCAATCAGCTTTTGAATGCATCAGAAAGAAGAAAAACTAGGTTGGCATATTTAAGACAAACACTTTCCTATACACACTATCCACTGGACAGTCCCCTTAACGACAGACAGTAACTTCTACGCTTTCGCCTCCATCTACACGCCTCCTCGTGGCAAAAAGAACACGTGGAAGTCAGAATGCAGAACCGGCAAACGATAGAAAACCCCAAAGCTGTGTTTTCTCTTGGCTCCTGGATAAAAGAATATCAAAATGTTTCTTTGTTCAAATGTTGTGTCGTGTAGTAAAATAGATCTGTTTAAGCACTGCACAGTTTCTCCCGGAGAAGATTTCTAGAAACGGACGAAGAGGTTTGGTGGCAGGGACGGAGGAGGAGGGGCTGCTTTTCCTCTCTTTTAAAGGGGGCGGAGCTTGGACCGAGCGCCGATACGGTTTCCATCTGCCGTTCACCTCTGGGGAGAGGACTGGATATGCGTCGCGCCTCGGATCAAACGGCTCCACGCTGACGATGATTTTATTCTCTTACGAAGGCAGGCTGGGCGCTCGGCTTCACGCGGCCTGGAAGGTTCCTGCTGGAATCAAAGGGTAGCGGCTCGAGTGGCTAAAAGTGTGGCTTCAGAGGATAAATCTCATTTCAACATCTGCCACAAACGAGCCGACGGTCAAGCTGACTTTGTTCTTGGTTGTTGGAGCTCTGTGCACCTTTCACATCCGCAACGTTTCCTCTGTATAGAACTGAGGCGTGTGAGGCGCGGCCGGCAGGCGGCGCGTTCTGAGGCCGAGGGAAAAGGTGCACAGATGCTCCCGAGTGTTTGAAACGCTGTTTGAAATGTTGGCGCTCTGCTCACCAGCAGGCTCTCAGACGCCCAACGCAGGTGAGCTGGATATGATTCAAACCAAACGCGTGTTCCTATTTGTTCACGTTTGTGCATTAAATAGCAATGAAGCGGGACCAATCCGGACCAGCAGGAAGACTAGCGAGACGGGCGGACGGCGCTCCGCCCTGCGGGTCCACGACAGTAAGGAGCTGCGCTCGTCCCGGTTCTGTTTAAAACAAAGACGCAAACCCTGAAAGCATGTGGGAGAGGCAGTGTGCGTCTGTGGCTGTTTGAACGCTGAAAAATATAAAAACAGGCAGGGGCAACGAAACCTGATGATCCCAGTACAAAAACAAAGAGTCGTTTTTGGCATATTTTCCATACTGGTTAAAGTGGGAGGGGCTGAACGAGCGCCACCTAACAGAACCGTCCCCGTTCATCCCAGAGAAGCAAGAACTCAAGCGTTTTTGTTCTTCAAGACACAGAAAGTACCCAGAACCTCTTTCCAAGCTGCCGGGACGCCAGGCGTGGACATTAACGTGCTCTTTTGTTCCCCATCTCAGACCGTCAGGTTCATCCTTTATGGTGAGAAGCAGCAGAAGTGTTTAAACGGAGCGCTACGGAAAGCCAAGAGGGTCATAATTCACCAAGTTTGTTCAACAGCAGCAGGTGCAAAGTGTGAATGCTTTGAGGCTTCACGCATTAGTTGATGGTTTCTTTATGTATTTATTTATTTCACACGTTTGTATTTCTGCGTCTTAAAGAAACCGAAGCGGAGTCCTTGTTTCAGGAGCAGGGAGTGGTGTCCGTTTCAGGAAAGTTTTGAAACTAAAAATACCAGTCAGTCAGTCAGTCAGTCAGTCAGTCAGTCAGTCAGTCAGTCAGTCAGTCAGTCAGTCAGTCAGTCAGTCAGTCAGTCAGTCAGTCAGTCAGTCAGTCAGTCAGTCAGTCAGTCAGTCAGTCAGTCAGTCAGTCAGTCAGTCAGTCAGTCAGTCAGTCAGTCAGTCAGTCAGTCAGTCAGTCAGTCAGTCAGTCAGTCAGTCAGTCAGTCAGTCAGTCAGTCAGTCAGTCAGTCAGTCAGTCAGTCAGTCAGTCAGTCAGTCAGTCAGTCAGTCAGTCAGTCAGTCAGTCAGTCAGTCAGTCAGTCAGTCAGTCAGTCAGTCAGTCAGTCAGTCAGTCAGTCAGTCAGTCAGTCAGTCAGTCAGTCAGTCAGTCAGTCAGTCAGTCAGTCAGTCAGTCAGTCAGTCAGTCAGTCAGTCAGTCAGTCAGTCAGTCAGTCAGTCAGTCAGTCAGTCAGTCAGTCAGTCAGTCAGTCAGTCAGTCAGTCAGTCAGTCAGTCAGTCAGTCAGTCAGTCAGTCAGTCAGTCAGTCAGTCAGTCAGTCAGTCAGTCAGTCAGTCAGTCAGTCAGTCAGTCAGTCAGTCAGTCAGTCAGTCAGTCAGTCAGTCAGTCAGTCAGTCAGTCAGTCAGTCAGTCAGTCAGTCAGTCAGTCAGTCAGTCAGTCAGTCAGTCAGTCAGTCAGTCAGTCAGTCAGTCAGTCAGTCAGTCAGTCAGTCAGTCAGTCAGTCAGTCAGTCAGTCAGTCAGTCAGTCAGTCAGTCAGTCAGTCAGTCAGTCAGTCAGTCAGTCAGTCAGTCAGTCAGTCAGTCAGTCAGTCAGTCAGTCAGTCAGTCAGTCAGTCAGTCAGTCAGTCAGTCAGTCAGTCAGTCAGTCAGTCAGTCAGTCAGTCAGTCAGTCAGTCAGTCAGTCAGTCAGTCAGTCAGTCAGTCAGTCAGTCAGTCAGTCAGTCAGTCAGTCAGTCAGTCAGTCAGTCAGTCAGTCAGTCAGTCAGTCAGTCAGTCAGTCAGTCAGTCAGTCAGTCAGTCAGTCAGTCAGTCAGTCAGTCAGTCAGTCAGTCAGTCAGTCAGTCAGTCAGTCAGTCAGTCAGTCAGTCAGTCAGTCAGTCAGTCAGTCAGTCAGTCAGTCAGTCAGTCAGTCAGTCAGTCAGTCGTGTTTCCACTCTAAAAGATGTGGCTCAGATAAGGTGATGTTGGAGCTCGGTTTAGATATTTTAATGTTATATATCCAGCTGTAATGAAACAATCTTAAACATTAAAATCTCCACAAACCAAACACAATGTTTTTAACTCTGTGACCATATTTAGAAAAGATTGAACACTCTTTCTGACATTAAAACTGAAATAATTTGGTTTATTTGTAATATTTCATCAGTCACATGGACCTTCTTCTTGATGCGTTCAGCTTTAATTCAGCCGTTTTGTTTCTGAATGAAAGCAAATGTTTGTTTTCTTGAAGGAAGTTTGAGGATTTTAAGGTTTCTGTTTCACTTCAACCAGTCACTGCATCTCTTTCCAGTCTTAAAGCCTGTTGATGTCCAGGTTATCAGCCAATGAGGCTCCTTGGAGTGAGGCAGGAGCCGACTGGTTAAAAATGGCCCACAAAGTCTTTAATAATGGTGATATTTGTATTTTAATGTTCAGAACAAAGACTCGTGACTCCTTTTTGTTCTTGAGTTTTGTTTATTAATGATTCCATTTTTTGTAAGAACTTGGTAGAAAAAAGTGAGACTACTCTTCAAGCATTAATCACCTTCCATCAATCAGCTTTTGAATGCATCAGAAAGAAGAAAAACTAGGTTGGCATATTTAAGACAAACACTTTCCTATACACACTATCCACTGGACAGTCCCCTTAACGACAGACAGTAACTTCTACGCTTTCGCCTCCATCTACACGCCTCCTCGTGGCAAAAAGAACACGTGGAAGTCAGAATGCAGAACCGGCAAACGATAGAAAACCCCAAAGCTGTGTTTTCTCTTGGCTCCTGGATAAAAGAATATCAAAATGTTTCTTTGTTCAAATGTTGTGTCGTGTAGTAAAATAGATCTGTTTAAGCACTGCACAGTTTCTCCCGGAGAAGATTTCTAGAAACGGACGAAGAGGTTTGGTGGCAGGGACGGAGGAGGAGGGGCTGCTTTTCCTCTCTTTTAAAGGGGGCGGAGCTTGGACCGAGCGCCGATACGGTTTCCATCTGCCGTTCACCTCTGGGGAGAGGACTGGATATGCGTCGCGCCTCGGATCAAACGGCTCCACGCTGACGATGATTTTATTCTCTTACGAAGGCAGGCTGGGCGCTCGGCTTCACGCGGCCTGGAAGGTTCCTGCTGGAATCAAAGGGTAGCGGCTCGAGTGGCTAAAAGTGTGGCTTCAGAGGATAAATCTCATTTCAACATCTGCCACAAACGAGCCGACGGTCAAGCTGACTTTGTTCTTGGTTGTTGGAGCTCTGTGCACCTTTCACATCCGCAACGTTTCCTCTGTATAGAACTGAGGCGTGTGAGGCGCGGCCGGCAGGCGGCGCGTTCTGAGGCCGAGGGAAAAGGTGCACAGATGCTCCCGAGTGTTTGAAACGCTGTTTGAAATGTTGGCGCTCTGCTCACCAGCAGGCTCTCAGACGCCCAACGCAGGTGAGCTGGATATGATTCAAACCAAACGCGTGTTCCTATTTGTTCACGTTTGTGCATTAAATAGCAATGAAGCGGGACCAATCCGGACCAGCAGGAAGACTAGCGAGACGGGCGGACGGCGCTCCGCCCTGCGGGTCCACGACAGTAAGGAGCTGCGCTCGTCCCGGTTCTGTTTAAAACAAAGACGCAAACCCTGAAAGCATGTGGGAGAGGCAGTGTGCGTCTGTGGCTGTTTGAACGCTGAAAAATATAAAAACAGGCAGGGGCAACGAAACCTGATACGAAACCTGATGATCCCAGTACAAAAACAAAGAGTCGTTTTTGGCATATTTTCCATACTGGTTAAAGTGGGAGGGGCTGAACGAGCGCCACCTAACAGAACCGTCCCCGTTCATCCCAGAGAAGCAAGAACTCAAGCGTTTTTGTTCTTCAAGACACAGAAAGTACCCAGAACCTCTTTCCAAGCTGCCGGGACGCCAGGCGTGGACATTAACGTGCTCTTTTGTTCCCCATCTCAGACCGTCAGGTTCATCCTTTATGGTGAGAAGCAGCAGAAGTGTTTAAACGGAGCGCTACGGAAAGCCAAGAGGGTCATAATTCACCAAGTTTGTTCAACAGCAGCAGGTGCAAAGTGTGAATGCTTTGAGGCTTCACGCATTAGTTGATGGTTTCTTTATGTATTTATTTATTTCACACGTTTGTATTTCTGCGTCTTAAAGAAACCGAAGCGGAGTCCTTGTTTCAGGAGCAGGGAGTGGTGTCCGTTTCAGGAAAGTTTTGAAACTAAAAATACCAGTCAGTCAGTCAGTCAGTCAGTCAGTCAGTCAGTCAGTCAGTCAGTCAGTCAGTCAGTCAGTCAGTCAGTCAGTCAGTCAGTCAGTCAGTCAGTCAGTCAGTCAGTCAGTCAGTCAGTCAGTCAGTCAGTCAGTCAGTCAGTCAGTCAGTCAGTCAGTCAGTCAGTCAGTCAGTCAGTCAGTCAGTCAGTCAGTCAGTCAGTCAGTCAGTCAGTCAGTCAGTCAGTCAGTCAGTCAGTCAGTCAGTCAGTCAGTCAGTCAGTCAGTCAGTCAGTCAGTCAGTCAGTCAGTCAGTCAGTCAGTCAGTCAGTCAGTCAGTCAGTCAGTCAGTCAGTCAGTCAGTCAGTCAGTCAGTCAGTCAGTCAGTCAGTCAGTCAGTCAGTCAGTCAGTCAGTCAGTCAGTCAGTCAGTCAGTCAGTCAGTCAGTCAGTCAGTCAGTCAGTCAGTCAGTCAGTCAGTCAGTCAGTCAGTCAGTCAGTCAGTCAGTCAGTCAGTCAGTCAGTCAGTCAGTCAGTCAGTCAGTCAGTCAGTCAGTCAGTCAGTCAGTCAGTCAGTCAGTCAGTCAGTCAGTCAGTCAGTCAGTCAGTCAGTCAGTCAGTCAGTCAGTCAGTCAGTCAGTCAGTCAGTCAGTCAGTCAGTCAGTCAGTCAGTCAGTCAGTCAGTCAGTCAGTCAGTCAGTCAGTCAGTCAGTCAGTCAGTCAGTCAGTCAGTCAGTCAGTCAGTCAGTCAGTCAGTCAGTCAGTCAGTCAGTCAGTCAGTCAGTCAGTCAGTCAGTCAGTCAGTCAGTCAGTCAGTCAGTCAGTCAGTCAGTCAGTCAGTCAGTCAGTCAGTCAGTCAGTCAGTCAGTCAGTCAGTCAGTCAGTCAGTCAGTCAGTCAGTCAGTCAGTCAGTCAGTCAGTCAGTCAGTCAGTCAGTCAGTCAGTCAGTCAGTCAGTCAGTCAGTCAGTCAGTCAGTCAGTCAGTCAGTCAGTCAGTCAGTCAGTCAGTCGTGTTTCCACTCTAAAACATGTGGCTCAGATAAGGTGATGTTGGAGCTCGGTTTATATATTTTAATGTTATATATCCAGCTGTAATGAAACCATCTTAAACATTAAAATCTCCACAAACCAAACACAATGTTTTTAACTCTGTGACCATATTTAGAAAAGATTGAACACTCTTTCTGACATTAAAAGTGAAATAATTTGGTTTATTTCTAATATTTCATCAGTCACATGGACCTTCTTCTTGATGCGTTCAGCTTTAATTCAGCCGTTTTGTTTCTGAATGAAAGCAAATGTTTGTTTTCTTGAAGCAAGTTTGAGGATTTTCAGGTTTCTGTTTCACTTCAACCAGTCACTGCATCTCTTTCCAGTCTTAAAGCCTGTTGATGTCCAGGTTATCAGCCAATGAGGCTCCTTGGAGTGAGGCAGGAGCCGACTGGTTAAAAATGGCCCACAAAGTCTTTAATAATGGTGACATTTATATTTTAATGTTCAGAACAAAGACTCGTGACTCCTTTTTGTTCTTGAGTTTTGTTTATTAATGATTCCATTTTTTGTAAGAACTTGGTAGAAAAAAGTGAGACTACTCTTCAAGCATTAATCACCTTCCATCAATCAGCTTTTGAATGCATCAGAAAGAAGAAAAACTAGGTTGGCATATTTAAGACAAACACTTTCCTATACACACTATCCACTGGACAGTCCCCTTAACGACAGACAGTAACTTCTACGCTTTCGCCTCCATCTACACGCCTCCTCGTGGCAAAAAGAACACGTGGAAGTCAGAATGCAGAACCGGCAAACGATAGAAAACCCCAAAGCTGTGTTTTCTCTTGGCTCCTGGATAAAAGAATATCAAAATGTTTCTTTGTTCAAATGTTGTGTCGTGTAGTAAAATAGATCTGTTTAAGCACTGCACAGTTTCTCCCGGAGAAGATTTCTAGAAACGGACGAAGAGGTTTGGTGGCAGGGACGGAGGAGGAGGGGCTGCTTTTCCTCTCTTTTAAAGGGGGCGGAGCTTGGACCGAGCGCCGATACGGTTTCCATCTGCCGTTCACCTCTGGGGAGAGGACTGGATATGCGTCGCGCCTCGGATCAAACGGCTCCACGCTGACGATGATTTTATTCTCTTACGAAGGCAGGCTGGGCGCTCGGCTTCACGCGGCCTGGAAGGTTCCTGCTGGAATCAAAGGGTAGCGGCTCGAGTGGCTAAAAGTGTGGCTTCAGAGGATAAATCTCATTTCAACATCTGCCACAAACGAGCCGACGGTCAAGCTGACTTTGTTCTTGGTTGTTGGAGCTCTGTGCACCTTTCACATCCGCAACGTTTCCTCTGTATAGAACTGAGGCGTGTGAGGCGCGGCCGGCAGGCGGCGCGTTCTGAGGCCGAGGGGCGGCCGGCGGGAAAAGGTGCACAGATGCTCCCGAGTGTTTGAAACGCTGTTTGAAATGTTGGCGCTCTGCTCACCAGCAGGCTCTCAGACGCCCAACGCAGGTGAGCTGGATATGATTCAAACCAAACGCGTGTTCCTATTTGTTCACGTTTGTGCATTAAATAGCAATGAAGCGGGACCAATCCGGACCAGCAGGAAGACTAGCGAGACGGGCGGACGGCGCTCCGCCCTGCGGGTCCACGACAGAAAGGAGCTGCGCTCGTCCCGGTTCTGTTTAAAACAAAGACGCAAACCCTGAAAGCATGTGGGAGAGGCAGTGTGCGTCTGTGGCTGTTTGAACGCTGAAAAATATAAAAACAGGCAGGGGCAACGAAACCTGATGATCCCAGTACAAAAACAAAGAGTCGTTTTTGGCATATTTTCCATACTGGTTAAAGTGGGAGGGGCTGAACGAGCGCCACCTAACAGAACCGTCCCCGTTCATCCCAGAGAAGCAAGAACTCAAGCGTTTTTGTTCTTCAAGACACAGAAAGTACCCAGAACCTCTTTCCAAGCTGCCGGGACGCCAGGCGTGGACATTAACGTGCTCTTTTGTTCCCCATCTCAGACCGTCAGGTTCATCCTTTATGGTGAGAAGCAGCAGAAGTGTTTAAACGGAGCGCTACGGAAAGCCAAGAGGGTCATAATTCACCAAGTTTGTTCAACAGCAGCAGGTGCAAAGTGTGAATGCTTTGAGGCTTCACGCATTAGTTGATGGTTTCTTTATGTATTTATTTATTTCACACGTTTGTATTTCTGTTATTTCACACGTTTGTATTTCTGCGTCTTAAAGAAACCGAAGCGGAGTCCTTGTTTCAGGAGCAGGGAGTGGTGTCCGTTTCAGGAAAGTTTTGAAACTAAAAATACCAGTCAGTCAGTCAGTCAGTCAGTCAGTCAGTCAGTCAGTCAGTCAGTCAGTCAGTCAGTCAGTCAGTCAGTCAGTCAGTCAGTCAGTCAGTCAGTCAGTCAGTCAGTCAGTCAGTCAGTCAGTCAGTCAGTCAGTCAGTCAGTCAGTCAGTCAGTCAGTCAGTCAGTCAGTCAGTCAGTCAGTCAGTCAGTCAGTCAGTCAGTCAGTCAGTCAGTCAGTCAGTCAGTCAGTCAGTCAGTCAGTCAGTCAGTCAGTCAGTCAGTCAGTCAGTCAGTCAGTCAGTCAGTCAGTCAGTCAGTCAGTCAGTCAGTCAGTCAGTCAGTCAGTCAGTCAGTCAGTCAGTCAGTCAGTCAGTCAGTCAGTCAGTCAGTCAGTCAGTCAGTCAGTCAGTCAGTCAGTCAGTCAGTCAGTCAGTCAGTCAGTCAGTCAGTCAGTCAGTCAGTCAGTCAGTCAGTCAGTCAGTCAGTCAGTCAGTCAGTCAGTCAGTCAGTCAGTCAGTCAGTCAGTCAGTCAGTCAGTCAGTCAGTCAGTCAGTCAGTCAGTCAGTCAGTCAGTCAGTCAGTCAGTCAGTCAGTCAGTCAGTCAGTCAGTCAGTCAGTCAGTCAGTCAGTCAGTCAGTCAGTCAGTCAGTCAGTCAGTCAGTCAGTCAGTCAGTCAGTCAGTCAGTCAGTCAGTCAGTCAGTCAGTCAGTCAGTCAGTCAGTCAGTCAGTCAGTCAGTCAGTCAGTCAGTCAGTCAGTCAGTCAGTCAGTCAGTCAGTCAGTCAGTCAGTCAGTCAGTCAGTCAGTCAGTCAGTCAGTCAGTCAGTCAGTCAGTCAGTCAGTCAGTCAGTCAGTCAGTCAGTCAGTCAGTCAGTCAGTCAGTCAGTCAGTCAGTCAGTCAGTCAGTCAGTCAGTCAGTCAGTCAGTCAGTCAGTCAGTCAGTCAGTCAGTCAGTCAGTCAGTCAGTCAGTCAGTCAGTCAGTCAGTCAGTCAGTCAGTCGTGTTTCCACTCTAAAACATGTGGCTCAGATAAGGTGATGTTGGAGCTCGGTTTATATATTTTAATGTTATATATCCAGCTGTAATGAAACCATCTTAAACATTAAAATCTCCACAAACCAAACACAATGTTTTTAACTCTGTGACCATATTTAGAAAAGATTGAACACTCTTTCTGACATTAAAAGTGAAATAATTTGGTTTATTTCTAATATTTCATCAGTCACATGGACCTTCTTCTTGATGCGTTCAGCTTTAATTCAGCCGTTTTGTTTCTGAATGAAAGCAAATGTTTGTTTTCTTGAAGCAAGTTTGAGGATTTTCAGGTTTCTGTTTCACTTCAACCAGTCACTGCATCTCTTTCCAGTCTTAAAGCCTGTTGATGTCCAGGTTATCAGCCAATGAGGCTCCTTGGAGTGAGGCAGGAGCCGACTGGTTAAAAATGGCCCACAAAGTCTTTAATAATGGTGACATTTATATTTTAATGTTCAGAACAAAGACTCGTGACTCCTTTTTGTTCTTGAGTTTTGTTTATTAATGATTCCATTTTTTGTAAGAACTTGGTAGAAAAAAGTGAGACTACTCTTCAAGCATTAATCACCTTCCATCAATCAGCTTTTGAATGCATCAGAAAGAAGAAAAACTAGGTTGGCATATTTAAGACAAACACTTTCCTATACACACTATCCACTGGACAGTCCCCTTAACGACAGACAGTAACTTCTACGCTTTCGCCTCCATCTACACGCCTCCTCGTGGCAAAAAGAACACGTGGAAGTCAGAATGCAGAACCGGCAAACGATAGAAAACCCCAAAGCTGTGTTTTCTCTTGGCTCCTGGATAAAAGAATATCAAAATGTTTCTTTGTTCAAATGTTGTGTCGTGTAGTAAAATAGATCTGTTTAAGCACTGCACAGTTTCTCCCGGAGAAGATTTCTAGAAACGGACGAAGAGGTTTGGTGGCAGGGACGGAGGAGGAGGGGCTGCTTTTCCTCTCTTTTAAAGGGGGCGGAGCTTGGACCGAGCGCCGATACGGTTTCCATCTGCCGTTCACCTCTGGGGAGAGGACTGGATATGCGTCGCGCCTCGGATCAAACGGCTCCACGCTGACGATGATTTTATTCTCTTACGAAGGCAGGCTGGGCGCTCGGCTTCACGCGGCCTGGAAGGTTCCTGCTGGAATCAAAGGGTAGCGGCTCGAGTGGCTAAAAGTGTGGCTTCAGAGGATAAATCTCATTTCAACATCTGCCACAAACGAGCCGACGGTCAAGCTGACTTTGTTCTTGGTTGTTGGAGCTCTGTGCACCTTTCACATCCGCAACGTTTCCTCTGTATAGAACTGAGGCGTGTGAGGCGCGGCCGGCAGGCGGCGCGTTCTGAGGCCGAGGGGCGGCCGGCGGGAAAAGGTGCACAGATGCTCCCGAGTGTTTGAAACGCTGTTTGAAATGTTGGCGCTCTGCTCACCAGCAGGCTCTCAGACGCCCAACGCAGGTGAGCTGGATATGATTCAAACCAAACGCGTGTTCCTATTTGTTCACGTTTGTGCATTAAATAGCAATGAAGCGGGACCAATCCGGACCAGCAGGAAGACTAGCGAGACGGGCGGACGGCGCTCCGCCCTGCGGGTCCACGACAGAAAGGAGCTGCGCTCGTCCCGGTTCTGTTTAAAACAAAGACGCAAACCCTGAAAGCATGTGGGAGAGGCAGTGTGCGTCTGTGGCTGTTTGAACGCTGAAAAATATAAAAACAGGCAGGGGCAACGAAACCTGATGATCCCAGTACAAAAACAAAGAGTCGTTTTTGGCATATTTTCCATACTGGTTAAAGTGGGAGGGGCTGAACGAGCGCCACCTAACAGAACCGTCCCCGTTCATCCCAGAGAAGCAAGAACTCAAGCGTTTTTGTTCTTCAAGACACAGAAAGTACCCAGAACCTCTTTCCAAGCTGCCGGGACGCCAGGCGTGGACATTAACGTGCTCTTTTGTTCCCCATCTCAGACCGTCAGGTTCATCCTTTATGGTGAGAAGCAGCAGAAGTGTTTAAACGGAGCGCTACGGAAAGCCAAGAGGGTCATAATTCACCAAGTTTGTTCAACAGCAGCAGGTGCAAAGTGTGAATGCTTTGAGGCTTCACGCATTAGTTGATGGTTTCTTTATGTATTTATTTATTTCACACGTTTGTATTTCTGCGTCTTAAAGAAACCGAAGCGGAGTCCTTGTTTCAGGAGCAGGGAGTGGTGTCCGTTTCAGGAAAGTTTTGAAACTAAAAATACCAGTCAGTCAGTCAGTCAGTCAGTCAGTCAGTCAGTCAGTCAGTCAGTCAGTCAGTCAGTCAGTCAGTCAGTCAGTCAGTCAGTCAGTCAGTCAGTCAGTCAGTCAGTCAGTCAGTCAGTCAGTCAGTCAGTCAGTCAGTCAGTCAGTCAGTCAGTCAGTCAGTCAGTCAGTCAGTCAGTCAGTCAGTCAGTCAGTCAGTCAGTCAGTCAGTCAGTCAGTCAGTCAGTCAGTCAGTCAGTCAGTCAGTCAGTCAGTCAGTCAGTCAGTCAGTCAGTCAGTCAGTCAGTCAGTCAGTCAGTCAGTCAGTCAGTCAGTCAGTCAGTCAGTCAGTCAGTCAGTCAGTCAGTCAGTCAGTCAGTCAGTCAGTCAGTCAGTCAGTCAGTCAGTCAGTCAGTCAGTCAGTCAGTCAGTCAGTCAGTCAGTCAGTCAGTCAGTCAGTCAGTCAGTCAGTCAGTCAGTCAGTCAGTCAGTCAGTCAGTCAGTCAGTCAGTCAGTCAGTCAGTCAGTCAGTCAGTCAGTCAGTCAGTCAGTCAGTCAGTCAGTCAGTCAGTCAGTCAGTCAGTCAGTCAGTCAGTCAGTCAGTCAGTCAGTCAGTCAGTCAGTCAGTCAGTCAGTCAGTCAGTCAGTCAGTCAGTCAGTCAGTCAGTCAGTCAGTCAGTCAGTCAGTCAGTCAGTCAGTCAGTCAGTCAGTCAGTCAGTCAGTCAGTCAGTCAGTCAGTCAGTCAGTCAGTCAGTCAGTCAGTCAGTCAGTCAGTCAGTCAGTCAGTCAGTCAGTCAGTCAGTCAGTCAGTCAGTCAGTCAGTCAGTCAGTCAGTCAGTCAGTCAGTCAGTCAGTCAGTCAGTCAGTCAGTCAGTCAGTCAGTCAGTCAGTCAGTCAGTCAGTCAGTCAGTCAGTCAGTCAGTCAGTCAGTCAGTCAGTCAGTCAGTCAGTCAGTCAGTCAGTCAGTCAGTCAGTCAGTCAGTCAGTCGTGTTTCCACTCTAAAAGATGTGGCTCAGATAAGGTGATGTTGGAGCTCGGTTTATATATTTTAATGTTATATATCCAGCTGTAATGAAACCATCTTAAACATTAAAATCTCCACAAACCAAACACAATGTTTTTAACTCTGTGACCATATTTAGAAAAGATTGAACACTCTTTCCGACATTAAAACTGAAATAATTTGGTTTATTTGTAATACTTCATCAGTCACATGGACCTTCTTCTTGATGCGTTCAGCTTTAATTCAGCCGTTTTGTTTCTGAATGAAAGCAAATGTTTGTTTTCTTGAAGGAAGTTTGAGGATTTTAAGCTTTCTGTTTCACTTCAACCAGTCACTGCATCTCTTTCCAGTCTTAAAGCCTGTTGATGTCCAGGTTATCAGCCAATGAGGCTCCTTGGAGTGAGGCAGGAGCCCATTGGTTAAAAATGGCCCACAAAGTCTTTAATAATGGTGACATTTATATTTTAATGTTCAGAACAAAGACTCGTGACTCCTTTTTGTTCTTGAGTTTTGTTTATTAATGATTCCATTTTTTGTAAGAACTTGGTAGAAAAAAGTGAGACTACTCTTCAAGCATTAATCACCTTCCATCAATCAGCTTTTGAATGCATCAGAAAGAAGAAAAACTAGGTTGGCATATTTAAGACAAACACTTTCCTATACACACTATCCACTGGACAGTCCCCTTAACGACAGACAGTAACTTGTACGCTTTCGCCTCCATCTACACGCCTCCTCGTGGCAAAAAGAACACGTGGAAGTCAGAATGCAGAACCGGCAAACGATAGAAAACCCCAAAGCTGTGTTTTCTCTTGGCTCCTGGATAAAAGAATATCAAAATGTTTCTTTGTTCAAATGTTGTGTCGTGTAGTAAAATAGATCTGTTTAAGCACTGCACAGTTTCTCCCGGAGAAGATTTCTAGAAACGGACGAAGAGGTTTGGTGGCAGGGACGGAGGAGGAGGGGCTGCTTTTCCTCTCTTTTAAAGGGGGCGGAGCTTGGACCGAGCGCCGATACGGTTTCCATCTGGCGTTCACCTCTGGGGAGAGGACTCGATATGCATCGCGCCTCGGATCAAACGGCTCCACGCTGACGATGATTTTATTCTCTTACGAAGGCAGGCTGGGCGCTCGGCTTCACGCGGCCTGGAAGGTTCCTGCTGGAATCAAAGGGTAGCGGCTCGAGTGGCTAAAAGTGTGGCTTCAGAGGATAAATCTCATTTCAACATCTGCCACAAACGAGCCGACGGTCAGGCTGACTTTGTTCTTGGTTGTTGGAGCTCTGTGCACCTTTCACATCCGCAACGTTTCCTCTGTATAGAACTGAGGCGTGTGAGGCGCGGCCGGCAGGCGGCGCGTTCTGAGGCCGAGGGGCGGCCGGCGGGAAAAGGTGCACAGATGCTCCCGAGTGTTTGAAACGCTGTTTGAAATGTTGGCGCTCTGCTCACCAGCAGGCTCTCAGACGCCCAACGCAGGTGAGCTGGATATGATTCAAACCAAACGCGTGTTCCTATTTGTTCACGTTTGTGCATTAAATAGCAATGAAGCGGGACCAATCCGGACCAGCAGGAAGACTAGCGAGACGGGCGGACGGCGCTCCGCCCTGCGGGTCCACGACAGTAAGGAGCTGCGCTCGTCCCGGTTCTGTTTAAAACAAAGACGCAAACCCTGAAAGCATGTGGGAGAGGCAGTGTGCGTCTGTGGCTGTTTGAACGCTGAAAAATATAAAAACAGGCAGGGGCAACGAAACCTGATGATCCCAGTACAAAAACAAAGAGTCGTTTTTGGCATATTTTCCATACCGGTTAAAGTGGGAGGGGCTGAACGAGCGCCACCTAACAGAACCGTCCCCGTTCATCCCAGAGAAGCAAGAACTCAAGCGTTTTTGTTCTTCAAGACACAGAAAGTACCCAGAACCTCTTTCCAAGCTGCCGGGACGCCAGGCGTGGACATTAACGTGCTCTTTGGTTCCCCATCTCAGAGCGTCAGGTTCATCCTTTATGGTGAGAACCAGCAGAAGTGTTTAAATGGAGCGCTACGGAAAGCCAAGAGGGTCATAATTCACCAAGTTTGTTCAACAGCAGGTGCAAAGTGTGAATGCTTTGAGGCTTCACGCATTAGTTGATGGTTTGTTTATGTATTTATTTATTTCAGACGTTTGTATTTCTGTGTCTTAAAGAAACCGAAGCGGAGTCCTTGTTTCAGGAGCGGTGTCCGTTTCAGGAAAGTTTTTAAACTAAAAATACCAGTCAGTCAGTCAGTCAGTCAGTCAGTCAGTCAGTCAGTCAGTCAGTCAGTCAGTCAGTCAGTCAGTCAGTCAGTCAGTCAGTCAGTCAGTCAGTCAGTCAGTCAGTCAGTCAGTCAGTCAGTCAGTCAGTCAGTCAGTCAGTCAGTCAGTCAGTCAGTCAGTCAGTCAGTCAGTCAGTCAGTCAGTCAGTCAGTCAGTCAGTCAGTCAGTCAGTCAGTCAGTCAGTCAGTCAGTCAGTCAGTCAGTCAGTCAGTCAGTCAGTCAGTCAGTCAGTCAGTCAGTCAGTCAGTCAGTCAGTCAGTCAGTCAGTCAGTCAGTCAGTCAGTCAGTCAGTCAGTCAGTCAGTCAGTCAGTCAGTCAGTCAGTCAGTCAGTCAGTCAGTCAGTCAGTCAGTCAGTCAGTCAGTCAGTCAGTCAGTCAGTCAGTCAGTCAGTCAGTCAGTCAGTCAGTCAGTCAGTCAGTCAGTCAGTCAGTCAGTCAGTCAGTCAGTCAGTCAGTCAGTCAGTCAGTCAGTCAGTCAGTCAGTCAGTCAGTCAGTCAGTCAGTCAGTCAGTCAGTCAGTCAGTCAGTCAGTCAGTCAGTCAGTCAGTCAGTCAGTCAGTCAGTCAGTCAGTCAGTCAGTCAGTCAGTCAGTCAGTCAGTCAGTCAGTCAGTCAGTCAGTCAGTCAGTCAGTCAGTCAGTCAGTCAGTCAGTCAGTCAGTCAGTCAGTCAGTCAGTCAGTCAGTCAGTCAGTCAGTCAGTCAGTCAGTCAGTCAGTCAGTCAGTCAGTCAGTCAGTCAGTCAGTCAGTCAGTCAGTCAGTCAGTCAGTCAGTCAGTCAGTCAGTCAGTCAGTCAGTCGTGTTTCCACTCTAAAAGATGTGGCTCAGATAAGGTGATGTTGGAGCTCGGTTTATATATTTTAATGTTATATATCCAGCTGTAATGAAACCATCTTAAACATTAAAATCTCCACAAACCAAACACAATGTTTTTAACTCTGTGACCATATTTAGAAAAGATTGAACACTCTTTCCGACATTAAAACTGAAATAATTTGGTTTATTTGTAATACTTCATCAGTCACATGGACCTTCTTCTTGATGCGTTCAGCTTTAATTCAGCCGTTTTGTTTCTGAATGAAAGCAAATGTTTGTTTTCTTGAAGGAAGTTTGAGGATTTTAAGCTTTCTGTTTCACTTCAACCAGTCACTGCATCTCTTTCCAGTCTTAAAGCCTGTTGATGTCCAGGTTATCAGCCAATGAGGCTCCTTGGAGTGAGGCAGGAGCCCATTGGTTAAAAATGGCCCACAAAGTCTTTAATAATGGTGACATTTATATTTTAATGTTCAGAACAAAGACTCGTGACTCCTTTTTGTTCTTGAGTTTTGTTTATTAATGATTCCATTTTTTGTAAGAACTTGGTAGAAAAAAGTGAGACTACTCTTCAAGCATTAATCACCTTCCATCAATCAGCTTTTGAATGCATCAGAAAGAAGAAAAACTAGGTTGGCATATTTAAGACAAACACTTTCCTATACACACTATCCACTGGACAGTCCCCTTAACGACAGACAGTAACTTGTACGCTTTCGCCTCCATCTACACGCCTCCTCGTGGCAAAAAGAACACGTGGAAGTCAGAATGCAGAACCGGCAAACGATAGAAAACCCCAAAGCTGTGTTTTCTCTTGGCTCCTGGATAAAAGAATATCAAAATGTTTCTTTGTTCAAATGTTGTGTCGTGTAGTAAAATAGATCTGTTTAAGCACTGCACAGTTTCTCCCGGAGAAGATTTCTAGAAACGGACGAAGAGGTTTGGTGGCAGGGACGGAGGAGGAGGGGCTGCTTTTCCTCTCTTTTAAAGGGGGCGGAGCTTGGACCGAGCGCCGATACGGTTTCCATCTGGCGTTCACCTCTGGGGAGAGGACTCGATATGCATCGCGCCTCGGATCAAACGGCTCCACGCTGACGATGATTTTATTCTCTTACGAAGGCAGGCTGGGCGCTCGGCTTCACGCGGCCTGGAAGGTTCCTGCTGGAATCAAAGGGTAGCGGCTCGAGTGGCTAAAAGTGTGGCTTCAGAGGATAAATCTCATTTCAACATCTGCCACAAACGAGCCGACGGTCAGGCTGACTTTGTTCTTGGTTGTTGGAGCTCTGTGCACCTTTCACATCCGCAACGTTTCCTCTGTATAGAACTGAGGCGTGTGAGGCGCGGCCGGCAGGCGGCGCGTTCTGAGGCCGAGGGGCGGCCGGCGGGAAAAGGTGCACAGATGCTCCCGAGTGTTTGAAACGCTGTTTGAAATGTTGGCGCTCTGCTCACCAGCAGGCTCTCAGACGCCCAACGCAGGTGAGCTGGATATGATTCAAACCAAACGCGTGTTCCTATTTGTTCACGTTTGTGCATTAAATAGCAATGAAGCGGGACCAATCCGGACCAGCAGGAAGACTAGCGAGACGGGCGGACGGCGCTCCGCCCTGCGGGTCCACGACAGTAAGGAGCTGCGCTCGTCCCGGTTCTGTTTAAAACAAAGACGCAAACCCTGAAAGCATGTGGGAGAGGCAGTGTGCGTCTGTGGCTGTTTGAACGCTGAAAAATATAAAAACAGGCAGGGGCAACGAAACCTGATGATCCCAGTACAAAAACAAAGAGTCGTTTTTGGCATATTTTCCATACCGGTTAAAGTGGGAGGGGCTGAACGAGCGCCACCTAACAGAACCGTCCCCGTTCATCCCAGAGAAGCAAGAACTCAAGCGTTTTTGTTCTTCAAGACACAGAAAGTACCCAGAACCTCTTTCCAAGCTGCCGGGACGCCAGGCGTGGACATTAACGTGCTCTTTGGTTCCCCATCTCAGAGCGTCAGGTTCATCCTTTATGGTGAGAACCAGCAGAAGTGTTTAAATGGAGCGCTACGGAAAGCCAAGAGGGTCATAATTCACCAAGTTTGTTCAACAGCAGGTGCAAAGTGTGAATGCTTTGAGGCTTCACGCATTAGTTGATGGTTTGTTTATGTATTTATTTATTTCAGACGTTTGTATTTCTGTGTCTTAAAGAAACCGAAGCGGAGTCCTTGTTTCAGGAGCGGTGTCCGTTTCAGGAAAGTTTTTAAACTAAAAATACCAGTCAGTCAGTCAGTCAGTCAGTCAGTCAGTCAGTCAGTCAGTCAGTCAGTCAGTCAGTCAGTCAGTCAGTCAGTCAGTCAGTCAGTCAGTCAGTCAGTCAGTCAGTCAGTCAGTCAGTCAGTCAGTCAGTCAGTCAGTCAGTCAGTCAGTCAGTCAGTCAGTCAGTCAGTCAGTCAGTCAGTCAGTCAGTCAGTCAGTCAGTCAGTCAGTCAGTCAGTCAGTCAGTCAGTCAGTCAGTCAGTCAGTCAGTCAGTCAGTCAGTCAGTCAGTCAGTCAGTCAGTCAGTCAGTCAGTCAGTCAGTCAGTCAGTCAGTCAGTCAGTCAGTCAGTCAGTCAGTCAGTCAGTCAGTCAGTCAGTCAGTCAGTCAGTCAGTCAGTCAGTCAGTCAGTCAGTCAGTCAGTCAGTCAGTCAGTCAGTCAGTCAGTCAGTCAGTCAGTCAGTCAGTCAGTCAGTCAGTCAGTCAGTCAGTCAGTCAGTCAGTCAGTCAGTCAGTCAGTCAGTCAGTCAGTCAGTCAGTCAGTCAGTCAGTCAGTCAGTCAGTCAGTCAGTCAGTCAGTCAGTCAGTCAGTCAGTCAGTCAGTCAGTCAGTCAGTCAGTCAGTCAGTCAGTCAGTCAGTCAGTCAGTCAGTCAGTCAGTCAGTCAGTCAGTCAGTCAGTCAGTCAGTCAGTCAGTCAGTCAGTCAGTCAGTCAGTCAGTCAGTCAGTCAGTCAGTCAGTCAGTCAGTCAGTCAGTCAGTCAGTCAGTCAGTCAGTCAGTCAGTCAGTCAGTCAGTCAGTCAGTCAGTCAGTCAGTCAGTCAGTCAGTCAGTCAGTCAGTCAGTCAGTCAGTCAGTCAGTCAGTCAGTCAGTCAGTCAGTCAGTCAGTCAGTCAGTCAGTCAGTCAGTCGTGTTTCCACTCTAAAAGATGTGGCTCAGATAAGGTGATGTTGGAGCTCGGTTTATATATTTTAATGTTATATATCCAGCTGTAATGAAACCATCTTAAACATTAAAATCTCCACAAACCAAACACAATGTTTTTAACTCTGTGACCATATTTAGAAAAGATTGAACACTCTTTCCGACATTAAAACTGAAATAATTTGGTTTATTTGTAATACTTCATCAGTCACATGGACCTTCTTCTTGATGCGTTCAGCTTTAATTCAGCCGTTTTGTTTCTGAATGAAAGCAAATGTTTGTTTTCTTGAAGGAAGTTTGAGGATTTTAAGCTTTCTGTTTCACTTCAACCAGTCACTGCATCTCTTTCCAGTCTTAAAGCCTGTTGATGTCCAGGTTATCAGCCAATGAGGCTCCTTGGAGTGAGGCAGGAGCCCATTGGTTAAAAATGGCCCACAAAGTCTTTAATAATGGTGACATTTATATTTTAATGTTCAGAACAAAGACTCGTGACTCCTTTTTGTTCTTGAGTTTTGTTTATTAATGATTCCATTTTTTGTAAGAACTTGGTAGAAAAAAGTGAGACTACTCTTCAAGCATTAATCACCTTCCATCAATCAGCTTTTGAATGCATCAGAAAGAAGAAAAACTAGGTTGGCATATTTAAGACAAACACTTTCCTATACACACTATCCACTGGACAGTCCCCTTAACGACAGACAGTAACTTGTACGCTTTCGCCTCCATCTACACGCCTCCTCGTGGCAAAAAGAACACGTGGAAGTCAGAATGCAGAACCGGCAAACGATAGAAAACCCCAAAGCTGTGTTTTCTCTTGGCTCCTGGATAAAAGAATATCAAAATGTTTCTTTGTTCAAATGTTGTGTCGTGTAGTAAAATAGATCTGTTTAAGCACTGCACAGTTTCTCCCGGAGAAGATTTCTAGAAACGGACGAAGAGGTTTGGTGGCAGGGACGGAGGAGGAGGGGCTGCTTTTCCTCTCTTTTAAAGGGGGCGGAGCTTGGACCGAGCGCCGATACGGTTTCCATCTGGCGTTCACCTCTGGGGAGAGGACTCGATATGCATCGCGCCTCGGATCAAACGGCTCCACGCTGACGATGATTTTATTCTCTTACGAAGGCAGGCTGGGCGCTCGGCTTCACGCGGCCTGGAAGGTTCCTGCTGGAATCAAAGGGTAGCGGCTCGAGTGGCTAAAAGTGTGGCTTCAGAGGATAAATCTCATTTCAACATCTGCCACAAACGAGCCGACGGTCAGGCTGACTTTGTTCTTGGTTGTTGGAGCTCTGTGCACCTTTCACATCCGCAACGTTTCCTCTGTATAGAACTGAGGCGTGTGAGGCGCGGCCGGCAGGCGGCGCGTTCTGAGGCCGAGGGGCGGCCGGCGGGAAAAGGTGCACAGATGCTCCCGAGTGTTTGAAACGCTGTTTGAAATGTTGGCGCTCTGCTCACCAGCAGGCTCTCAGACGCCCAACGCAGGTGAGCTGGATATGATTCAAACCAAACGCGTGTTCCTATTTGTTCACGTTTGTGCATTAAATAGCAATGAAGCGGGACCAATCCGGACCAGCAGGAAGACTAGCGAGACGGGCGGACGGCGCTCCGCCCTGCGGGTCCACGACAGTAAGGAGCTGCGCTCGTCCCGGTTCTGTTTAAAACAAAGACGCAAACCCTGAAAGCATGTGGGAGAGGCAGTGTGCGTCTGTGGCTGTTTGAACGCTGAAAAATATAAAAACAGGCAGGGGCAACGAAACCTGATGATCCCAGTACAAAAACAAAGAGTCGTTTTTGGCATATTTTCCATACCGGTTAAAGTGGGAGGGGCTGAACGAGCGCCACCTAACAGAACCGTCCCCGTTCATCCCAGAGAAGCAAGAACTCAAGCGTTTTTGTTCTTCAAGACACAGAAAGTACCCAGAACCTCTTTCCAAGCTGCCGGGACGCCAGGCGTGGACATTAACGTGCTCTTTGGTTCCCCATCTCAGAGCGTCAGGTTCATCCTTTATGGTGAGAACCAGCAGAAGTGTTTAAATGGAGCGCTACGGAAAGCCAAGAGGGTCATAATTCACCAAGTTTGTTCAACAGCAGGTGCAAAGTGTGAATGCTTTGAGGCTTCACGCATTAGTTGATGGTTTGTTTATGTATTTATTTATTTCAGACGTTTGTATTTCTGTGTCTTAAAGAAACCGAAGCGGAGTCCTTGTTTCAGGAGCGGTGTCCGTTTCAGGAAAGTTTTTAAACTAAAAATACCAGTCAGTCAGTCAGTCAGTCAGTCAGTCAGTCAGTCAGTCAGTCAGTCAGTCAGTCAGTCAGTCAGTCAGTCAGTCAGTCAGTCAGTCAGTCAGTCAGTCAGTCAGTCAGTCAGTCAGTCAGTCAGTCAGTCAGTCAGTCAGTCAGTCAGTCAGTCAGTCAGTCAGTCAGTCAGTCAGTCAGTCAGTCAGTCAGTCAGTCAGTCAGTCAGTCAGTCAGTCAGTCAGTCAGTCAGTCAGTCAGTCAGTCAGTCAGTCAGTCAGTCAGTCAGTCAGTCAGTCAGTCAGTCAGTCAGTCAGTCAGTCAGTCAGTCAGTCAGTCAGTCAGTCAGTCAGTCAGTCAGTCAGTCAGTCAGTCAGTCAGTCAGTCAGTCAGTCAGTCAGTCAGTCAGTCAGTCAGTCAGTCAGTCAGTCAGTCAGTCAGTCAGTCAGTCAGTCAGTCAGTCAGTCAGTCAGTCAGTCAGTCAGTCAGTCAGTCAGTCAGTCAGTCAGTCAGTCAGTCAGTCAGTCAGTCAGTCAGTCAGTCAGTCAGTCAGTCAGTCAGTCAGTCAGTCAGTCAGTCAGTCAGTCAGTCAGTCAGTCAGTCAGTCAGTCAGTCAGTCAGTCAGTCAGTCAGTCAGTCAGTCAGTCAGTCAGTCAGTCAGTCAGTCAGTCAGTCAGTCAGTCAGTCAGTCAGTCAGTCAGTCAGTCAGTCAGTCAGTCAGTCAGTCAGTCAGTCAGTCAGTCAGTCAGTCAGTCAGTCAGTCAGTCAGTCAGTCAGTCAGTCAGTCAGTCAGTCAGTCAGTCAGTCAGTCAGTCAGTCAGTCAGTCAGTCAGTCAGTCAGTCAGTCGTGTTTCCACTCTAAAAGATGTGGCTCAGATAAGGTGATGTTGGAGCTCGGTTTATATATTTTAATGTTATATATCCAGCTGTAATGAAACCATCTTAAACATTAAAATCTCCACAAACCAAACACAATGTTTTTAACTCTGTGACCATATTTAGAAAAGATTGAACACTCTTTCCGACATTAAAACTGAAATAATTTGGTTTATTTGTAATACTTCATCAGTCACATGGACCTTCTTCTTGATGCGTTCAGCTTTAATTCAGCCGTTTTGTTTCTGAATGAAAGCAAATGTTTGTTTTCTTGAAGGAAGTTTGAGGATTTTAAGGTTTCTGTTTCACTTCAACCAGTCACTGCATCTCTTTCCAGTCTTAAAGCCTGTTGATGTCCAGGTTATCAGCCAATGAGGCTCCTTGGAGTGAGGCAGGAGCCCATTGGTTAAAAATGGCCCACAAAGTCTTTAATAATGGTGACATTTATATTTTAATGTTCAGAACAAAGACTCGTGACTCCTTTTTGTTCTTGAGTTTTGTTTATTAATGATTCCATTTTTTGTAAGAACTTGGTAGAAAAAAGTGAGACTACTCTTCAAGCATTAATCACCTTCCATCAATCAGCTTTTGAATGCATCAGAAAGAAGAAAAACTAGGTTGGCATATTTAAGACAAACACTTTCCTATACACACTATCCACTGGACAGTCCCCTTAACGACAGACAGTAACTTGTACGCTTTCGCCTCCATCTACACGCCTCCTCGTGGCAAAAAGAACACGTGGAAGTCAGAATGCAGAACCGGCAAACGATAGAAAACCCCAAAGCTGTGTTTTCTCTTGGCTCCTGGATAAAAGAATATCAAAATGTTTCTTTGTTCAAATGTTGTGTCGTGTAGTAAAATAGATCTGTTTCAGCACTGCACAGTTTCTCCCGGAGAAGATTTCTAGAAACGGACGAAGAGGTTTGGTGGCAGGGACGGAGGAGGAGGGGCTGCTTTTCCTCTCTTTTAAAGGGGGCGGAGCTTGGACCGAGCGCCGATACGGTTTCCATCTGGCGTTCACCTCTGGGGAGAGGACTCGATATGCATCGCGCCTCGGATCAAACGGCTCCACGCTGACGATGATTTTATTCTCTTACGAAGGCAGGCTGGGCGCTCGGCTTCACGCGGCCTGGAAGGTTCCTGCTGGAATCAAAGGGTAGCGGCTCGAGTGGCTAAAAGTGTGGCTTCAGAGGATAAATCTCATTTCAACATCTGCCACAAACGAGCCGACGGTCAGGCTGACTTTGTTCTTGGTTGTTGGAGCTCTGTGCACCTTTCACATCCGCAACGTTTCCTCTGTATAGAACTGAGGCGTGTGAGGCGCGGCCGGCAGGCGGCGCGTTCTGAGGCCGAGGGGCGGCCGGCGGGAAAAGGTGCACAGATGCTCCCGAGTGTTTGAAACGCTGTTTGAAATGTTGGCGCTCTGCTCACCAGCAGGCTCTCAGACGCCCAACGCAGGTGAGCTGGATATGATTCAAACCAAACGCGTGTTCCTATTTGTTCACGTTTGTGCATTAAATAGCAATGAAGCGGGACCAATCCGGACCAGCAGGAAGACTAGCGAGACGGGCGGACGGCGCTCCGCCCTGCGGGTCCACGACAGTAAGGAGCTGCGCTCGTCCCGGTTCTGTTTAAAACAAAGACGCAAACCCTGAAAGCATGTGGGAGAGGCAGTGTGCGTCTGTGGCTGTTTGAACGCTGAAAAATATAAAAACAGGCAGGGGCAACGAAACCTGATGATCCCAGTACAAAAACAAAGAGTCGTTTTTGGCATATTTTCCATACTCGTTTTTGGCATATTTTCCATACCGGTTAAAGTGGGAGGGGCTGAACGAGCGCCACCTAACAGAACCGTCCCCGTTCATCCCAGAGAAGCAAGAACTCAAGCGTTTTTGTTCTTCAAGACACAGAAAGTACCCAGAACCTCTTTCCAAGCTGCCGGGACGCCAGGCGTGGACATTAACGTGCTCTTTGGTTCCCCATCTCAGAGCGTCAGGTTCATCCTTTATGGTGAGAACCAGCAGAAGTGTTTAAATGGAGCGCTACGGAAAGCCAAGAGGGTCATAATTCACCAAGTTTGTTCAACAGCAGGTGCAAAGTGTGAATGCTTTGAGGCTTCACGCATTAGTTGATGGTTTGTTTATGTATTTATTTATTTCAGACGTTTGTATTTCTGTGTCTTAAAGAAACCGAAGCGGAGTCCTTGTTTCAGGAGCGGTGTCCGTTTCAGGAAAGTTTTTAAACTAAAAATACCAGTCAGTCAGTCAGTCAGTCAGTCAGTCAGTCAGTCAGTCAGTCAGTCAGTCAGTCAGTCAGTCAGTCAGTCAGTCAGTCAGTCAGTCAGTCAGTCAGTCAGTCAGTCAGTCAGTCAGTCAGTCAGTCAGTCAGTCAGTCAGTCAGTCAGTCAGTCAGTCAGTCAGTCAGTCAGTCAGTCAGTCAGTCAGTCAGTCAGTCAGTCAGTCAGTCAGTCAGTCAGTCAGTCAGTCAGTCAGTCAGTCAGTCAGTCAGTCAGTCAGTCAGTCAGTCAGTCAGTCAGTCAGTCAGTCAGTCAGTCAGTCAGTCAGTCAGTCAGTCAGTCAGTCAGTCAGTCAGTCAGTCAGTCAGTCAGTCAGTCAGTCAGTCAGTCAGTCAGTCAGTCAGTCAGTCAGTCAGTCAGTCAGTCAGTCAGTCAGTCAGTCAGTCAGTCAGTCAGTCAGTCAGTCAGTCAGTCAGTCAGTCAGTCAGTCAGTCAGTCAGTCAGTCAGTCAGTCAGTCAGTCAGTCAGTCAGTCAGTCAGTCAGTCAGTCAGTCAGTCAGTCAGTCAGTCAGTCAGTCAGTCAGTCAGTCAGTCAGTCAGTCAGTCAGTCAGTCAGTCAGTCAGTCAGTCAGTCAGTCAGTCAGTCAGTCAGTCAGTCAGTCAGTCAGTCAGTCAGTCAGTCAGTCAGTCAGTCAGTCAGTCAGTCAGTCAGTCAGTCAGTCAGTCAGTCAGTCAGTCAGTCAGTCAGTCAGTCAGTCAGTCAGTCAGTCAGTCAGTCAGTCAGTCAGTCAGTCAGTCAGTCAGTCAGTCAGTCAGTCAGTCAGTCAGTCAGTCAGTCAGTCAGTCAGTCAGTCAGTCAGTCAGTCAGTCAGTCAGTCAGTCAGTCAGTCAGTCAGTCAGTCAGTCAGTCAGTCAGTCAGTCAGTCAGTCAGTCGTGTTTCCACTCTAAAAGATGTGGCTCAGATAAGGTGATGTTGGAGCTCGGTTTATATATTTTAATGTTATATATCCAGCTGTAATGAAACCATCTTAAACATTAAAATCTCCACAAACCAAACACAATGTTTTTAACTCTGTGACCATATTTAGAAAAGATTGAACACTCTTTCCGACATTAAAACTGAAATAATTTGGTTTATTTGTAATACTTCATCAGTCACATGGACCTTCTTCTTGATGCGTTCAGCTTTAATTCAGCCGTTTTGTTTCTGAATGAAAGCAAATGTTTGTTTTCTTGAAGGAAGTTTGAGGATTTTAAGGTTTCTGTTTCACTTCAACCAGTCACTGCATCTCTTTCCAGTCTTAAAGCCTGTTGATGTCCAGGTTATCAGCCAATGAGGCTCCTTGGAGTGAGGCAGGAGCCCATTGGTTAAAAATGGCCCACAAAGTCTTTAATAATGGTGACATTTATATTTTAATGTTCAGAACAAAGACTCGTGACTCCTTTTTGTTCTTGAGTTTTGTTTATTAATGATTCCATTTTTTGTAAGAACTTGGTAGAAAAAAGTGAGACTACTCTTCAAGCATTAATCACCTTCCATCAATCAGCTTTTGAATGCATCAGAAAGAAGAAAAACTAGGTTGGCATATTTAAGACAAACACTTTCCTATACACACTATCCACTGGACAGTCCCCTTAACGACAGACAGTAACTTGTACGCTTTCGCCTCCATCTACACGCCTCCTCGTGGCAAAAAGAACACGTGGAAGTCAGAATGCAGAACCGGCAAACGATAGAAAACCCCAAAGCTGTGTTTTCTCTTGGCTCCTGGATAAAAGAATATCAAAATGTTTCTTTGTTCAAATGTTGTGTCGTGTAGTAAAATAGATCTGTTTAAGCACTGCACAGTTTCTCCCGGAGAAGATTTCTAGAAACGGACGAAGAGGTTTGGTGGCAGGGACGGAGGAGGAGGGGCTGCTTTTCCTCTCTTTTAAAGGGGGCGGAGCTTGGACCGAGCGCCGATACGGTTTCCATCTGGCGTTCACCTCTGGGGAGAGGACTCGATATGCATCGCGCCTCGGATCAAACGGCTCCACGCTGACGATGATTTTATTCTCTTACGAAGGCAGGCTGGGCGCTCGGCTTCACGCGGCCTGGAAGGTTCCTGCTGGAATCAAAGGGTAGCGGCTCGAGTGGCTAAAAGTGTGGCTTCAGAGGATAAATCTCATTTCAACATCTGCCACAAACGAGCCGACGGTCAGGCTGACTTTGTTCTTGGTTGTTGGAGCTCTGTGCACCTTTCACATCCGCAACGTTTCCTCTGTATAGAACTGAGGCGTGTGAGGCGCGGCCGGCAGGCGGCGCGTTCTGAGGCCGAGGGGCGGCCGGCGGGAAAAGGTGCACAGATGCTCCCGAGTGTTTGAAACGCTGTTTGAAATGTTGGCGCTCTGCTCACCAGCAGGCTCTCAGACGCCCAACGCAGGTGAGCTGGATATGATTCAAACCAAACGCGTGTTCCTATTTGTTCACGTTTGTGCATTAAATAGCAATGAAGCGGGACCAATCCGGACCAGCAGGAAGACTAGCGAGACGGGCGGACGGCGCTCCGCCCTGCGGGTCCACGACAGTAAGGAGCTGCGCTCGTCCCGGTTCTGTTTAAAACAAAGACGCAAACCCTGAAAGCATGTGGGAGAGGCAGTGTGCGTCTGTGGCTGTTTGAACGCTGAAAAATATAAAAACAGGCAGGGGCAACGAAACCTGATGATCCCAGTACAAAAACAAAGAGTCGTTTTTGGCATATTTTCCATACCGGTTAAAGTGGGAGGGGCTGAACGAGCGCCACCTAACAGAACCGTCCCCGTTCATCCCAGAGAAGCAAGAACTCAAGCGTTTTTGTTCTTCAAGACACAGAAAGTACCCAGAACCTCTTTCCAAGCTGCCGGGACGCCAGGCGTGGACATTAACGTGCTCTTTGGTTCCCCATCTCAGAGCGTCAGGTTCATCCTTTATGGTGAGAACCAGCAGAAGTGTTTAAATGGAGCGCTACGGAAAGCCAAGAGGGTCATAATTCACCAAGTTTGTTCAACAGCAGGTGCAAAGTGTGAATGCTTTGAGGCTTCACGCATTAGTTGATGGTTTGTTTATGTATTTATTTATTTCAGACGTTTGTATTTCTGTGTCTTAAAGAAACCGAAGCGGAGTCCTTGTTTCAGGAGCGGTGTCCGTTTCAGGAAAGTTTTTAAACTAAAAATACCAGTCAGTCAGTCAGTCAGTCAGTCAGTCAGTCAGTCAGTCAGTCAGTCAGTCAGTCAGTCAGTCAGTCAGTCAGTCAGTCAGTCAGTCAGTCAGTCAGTCAGTCAGTCAGTCAGTCAGTCAGTCAGTCAGTCAGTCAGTCAGTCAGTCAGTCAGTCAGTCAGTCAGTCAGTCAGTCAGTCAGTCAGTCAGTCAGTCAGTCAGTCAGTCAGTCAGTCAGTCAGTCAGTCAGTCAGTCAGTCAGTCAGTCAGTCAGTCAGTCAGTCAGTCAGTCAGTCAGTCAGTCAGTCAGTCAGTCAGTCAGTCAGTCAGTCAGTCAGTCAGTCAGTCAGTCAGTCAGTCAGTCAGTCAGTCAGTCAGTCAGTCAGTCAGTCAGTCAGTCAGTCAGTCAGTCAGTCAGTCAGTCAGTCAGTCAGTCAGTCAGTCAGTCAGTCAGTCAGTCAGTCAGTCAGTCAGTCAGTCAGTCAGTCAGTCAGTCAGTCAGTCAGTCAGTCAGTCAGTCAGTCAGTCAGTCAGTCAGTCAGTCAGTCAGTCAGTCAGTCAGTCAGTCAGTCAGTCAGTCAGTCAGTCAGTCAGTCAGTCAGTCAGTCAGTCAGTCAGTCAGTCAGTCAGTCAGTCAGTCAGTCAGTCAGTCAGTCAGTCAGTCAGTCAGTCAGTCAGTCAGTCAGTCAGTCAGTCAGTCAGTCAGTCAGTCAGTCAGTCAGTCAGTCAGTCAGTCAGTCAGTCAGTCAGTCAGTCAGTCAGTCAGTCAGTCAGTCAGTCAGTCAGTCAGTCAGTCAGTCAGTCAGTCAGTCAGTCAGTCAGTCAGTCAGTCAGTCAGTCAGTCAGTCAGTCAGTCGTGTTTCCACTCTAAAAGATGTGGCTCAGATAAGGTGATGTTGGAGCTCGGTTTATATATTTTAATGTTATATATCCAGCTGTAATGAAACCATCTTAAACATTAAAATCTCCACAAACCAAACACAATGTTTTTAACTCTGTGACCATATTTAGAAAAGATTGAACACTCTTTCCGACATTAAAACTGAAATAATTTGGTTTATTTGTAATACTTCATCAGTCACATGGACCTTCTTCTTGATGCGTTCAGCTTTAATTCAGCCGTTTTGTTTCTGAATGAAAGCAAATGTTTGTTTTCTTGAAGGAAGTTTGAGGATTTTAAGCTTTCTGTTTCACTTCAACCAGTCACTGCATCTCTTTCCAGTCTTAAAGCCTGTTGATGTCCAGGTTATCAGCCAATGAGGCTCCTTGGAGTGAGGCAGGAGCCCATTGGTTAAAAATGGCCCACAAAGTCTTTAATAATGGTGACATTTATATTTTAATGTTCAGAACAAAGACTTTTGTTTATTAATGATTCCATTTTTTGTAAGAACTTGGTAGAAAAAAGTGAGACTACTCTTCAAGCATTAATCACCTTCCATCAATCAGCTTTTGAATGCATCAGAAAGAAGAAAAACTAGGTTGGCATATTTAAGACAAACACTTTCCTATACACACTATCCACTGGACAGTCCCCTTAACGACAGACAGTAACTTGTACGCTTTCGCCTCCATCTACACGCCTCCTCGTGGCAAAAAGAACACGTGGAAGTCAGAATGCAGAACCGGCAAACGATAGAAAACCCCAAAGCTGTGTTTTCTCTTGGCTCCTGGATAAAAGAATATCAAAATGTTTCTTTGTTCAAATGTTGTGTCGTGTAGTAAAATAGATCTGTTTAAGCACTGCACAGTTTCTCCCGGAGAAGATTTCTAGAAACGGACGAAGAGGTTTGGTGGCAGGGACGGAGGAGGAGGGGCTGCTTTTCCTCTCTTTTAAAGGGGGCGGAGCTTGGACCGAGCGCCGATACGGTTTCCATCTGGCGTTCACCTCTGGGGAGAGGACTCGATATGCATCGCGCCTCGGATCAAACGGCTCCACGCTGACGATGATTTTATTCTCTTACGAAGGCAGGCTGGGCGCTCGGCTTCACGCGGCCTGGAAGGTTCCTGCTGGAATCAAAGGGTAGCGGCTCGAGTGGCTAAAAGTGTGGCTTCAGAGGATAAATCTCATTTCAACATCTGCCACAAACGAGCCGACGGTCAGGCTGACTTTGTTCTTGGTTGTTGGAGCTCTGTGCACCTTTCACATCCGCAACGTTTCCTCTGTATAGAACTGAGGCGTGTGAGGCGCGGCCGGCAGGCGGCGCGTTCTGAGGCCGAGGGGCGGCCGGCGGGAAAAGGTGCACAGATGCTCCCGAGTGTTTGAAACGCTGTTTGAAATGTTGGCGCTCTGCTCACCAGCAGGCTCTCAGACGCCCAACGCAGGTGAGCTGGATATGATTCAAACCAAACGCGTGTTCCTATTTGTTCACGTTTGTGCATTAAATAGCAATGAAGCGGGACCAATCCGGACCAGCAGGAAGACTAGCGAGACGGGCGGACGGCGCTCCGCCCTGCGGGTCCACGACAGTAAGGAGCTGCGCTCGTCCCGGTTCTGTTTAAAACAAAGACGCAAACCCTGAAAGCATGTGGGAGAGGCAGTGTGCGTCTGTGGCTGTTTGAACGCTGAAAAATATAAAAACAGGCAGGGGCAACGAAACCTGATGATCCCAGTACAAAAACAAAGAGTCGTTTTTGGCATATTTTCCATACCGGTTAAAGTGGGAGGGGCTGAACGAGCGCCACCTAACAGAACCGTCCCCGTTCATCCCAGAGAAGCAAGAACTCAAGCGTTTTTGTTCTTCAAGACACAGAAAGTACCCAGAACCTCTTTCCAAGCTGCCGGGACGCCAGGCGTGGACATTAACGTGCTCTTTGGTTCCCCATCTCAGAGCGTCAGGTTCATCCTTTATGGTGAGAACCAGCAGAAGTGTTTAAATGGAGCGCTACGGAAAGCCAAGAGGGTCATAATTCACCAAGTTTGTTCAACAGCAGGTGCAAAGTGTGAATGCTTTGAGGCTTCACGCATTAGTTGATGGTTTGTTTATGTATTTATTTATTTCAGACGTTTGTATTTCTGTGTCTTAAAGAAACCGAAGCGGAGTCCTTGTTTCAGGAGCGGTGTCCGTTTCAGGAAAGTTTTTAAACTAAAAATACCAGTCAGTCAGTCAGTCAGTCAGTCAGTCAGTCAGTCAGTCAGTCAGTCAGTCAGTCAGTCAGTCAGTCAGTCAGTCAGTCAGTCAGTCAGTCAGTCAGTCAGTCAGTCAGTCAGTCAGTCAGTCAGTCAGTCAGTCAGTCAGTCAGTCAGTCAGTCAGTCAGTCAGTCAGTCAGTCAGTCAGTCAGTCAGTCAGTCAGTCAGTCAGTCAGTCAGTCAGTCAGTCAGTCAGTCAGTCAGTCAGTCAGTCAGTCAGTCAGTCAGTCAGTCAGTCAGTCAGTCAGTCAGTCAGTCAGTCAGTCAGTCAGTCAGTCAGTCAGTCAGTCAGTCAGTCAGTCAGTCAGTCAGTCAGTCAGTCAGTCAGTCAGTCAGTCAGTCAGTCAGTCAGTCAGTCAGTCAGTCAGTCAGTCAGTCAGTCAGTCAGTCAGTCAGTCAGTCAGTCAGTCAGTCAGTCAGTCAGTCAGTCAGTCAGTCAGTCAGTCAGTCAGTCAGTCAGTCAGTCAGTCAGTCAGTCAGTCAGTCAGTCAGTCAGTCAGTCAGTCAGTCAGTCAGTCAGTCAGTCAGTCAGTCAGTCAGTCAGTCAGTCAGTCAGTCAGTCAGTCAGTCAGTCAGTCAGTCAGTCAGTCAGTCAGTCAGTCAGTCAGTCAGTCAGTCAGTCAGTCAGTCAGTCAGTCAGTCAGTCAGTCAGTCAGTCAGTCAGTCAGTCAGTCAGTCAGTCAGTCAGTCAGTCAGTCAGTCAGTCAGTCAGTCAGTCAGTCAGTCAGTCAGTCAGTCAGTCAGTCAGTCAGTCAGTCAGTCAGTCAGTCAGTCAGTCAGTCAGTCAGTCAGTCAGTCAGTCAGTCGTGTTTCCACTCTAAAAGATGTGGCTCAGATAAGGTGATGTTGGAGCTCGGTTTATATATTTTAATGTTATATATCCAGCTGTAATGAAACCATCTTAAACATTAAAATCTCCACAAACCAAACACAATGTTTTTAACTCTGTGACCATATTTAGAAAAGATTGAACACTCTTTCCGACATTAAAACTGAAATAATTTGGTTTATTTGTAATACTTCATCAGTCACATGGACCTTCTTCTTGATGCGTTCAGCTTTAATTCAGCCGTTTTGTTTCTGAATGAAAGCAAATGTTTGTTTTCTTGAAGGAAGTTTGAGGATTTTAAGGTTTCTGTTTCACTTCAACCAGTCACTGCATCTCTTTCCAGTCTTAAAGCCTGTTGATGTCCAGGTTATCAGCCAATGAGGCTCCTTGGAGTGAGGCAGGAGCCCATTGGTTAAAAATGGCCCACAAAGTCTTTAATAATGGTGACATTTATATTTTAATGTTCAGAACAAAGACTCGTGACTCCTTTTTGTTCTTGAGTTTTGTTTATTAATGATTCCATTTTTTGTAAGAACTTGGTAGAAAAAAGTGAGACTACTCTTCAAGCATTAATCACCTTCCATCAATCAGCTTTTGAATGCATCAGAAAGAAGAAAAACTAGGTTGGCATATTTAAGACAAACACTTTCCTATACACACTATCCACTGGACAGTCCCCTTAACGACAGACAGTAACTTGTACGCTTTCGCCTCCATCTACACGCCTCCTCGTGGCAAAAAGAACACGTGGAAGTCAGAATGCAGAACCGGCAAACGATAGAAAACCCCAAAGCTGTGTTTTCTCTTGGCTCCTGGATAAAAGAATATCAAAATGTTTCTTTGTTCAAATGTTGTGTCGTGTAGTAAAATAGATCTGTTTAAGCACTGCACAGTTTCTCCCGGAGAAGATTTCTAGAAACGGACGAAGAGGTTTGGTGGCAGGGACGGAGGAGGAGGGGCTGCTTTTCCTCTCTTTTAAAGGGGGCGGAGCTTGGACCGAGCGCCGATACGGTTTCCATCTGGCGTTCACCTCTGGGGAGAGGACTCGATATGCATCGCGCCTCGGATCAAACGGCTCCACGCTGACGATGATTTTATTCTCTTACGAAGGCAGGCTGGGCGCTCGGCTTCACGCGGCCTGGAAGGTTCCTGCTGGAATCAAAGGGTAGCGGCTCGAGTGGCTAAAAGTGTGGCTTCAGAGGATAAATCTCATTTCAACATCTGCCACAAACGAGCCGACGGTCAGGCTGACTTTGTTCTTGGTTGTTGGAGCTCTGTGCACCTTTCACATCCGCAACGTTTCCTCTGTATAGAACTGAGGCGTGTGAGGCGCGGCCGGCAGGCGGCGCGTTCTGAGGCCGAGGGGCGGCCGGCGGGAAAAGGTGCACAGATGCTCCCGAGTGTTTGAAACGCTGTTTGAAATGTTGGCGCTCTGCTCACCAGCAGGCTCTCAGACGCCCAACGCAGGTGAGCTGGATATGATTCAAACCAAACGCGTGTTCCTATTTGTTCACGTTTGTGCATTAAATAGCAATGAAGCGGGACCAATCCGGACCAGCAGGAAGACTAGCGAGACGGGCGGACGGCGCTCCGCCCTGCGGGTCCACGACAGTAAGGAGCTGCGCTCGTCCCGGTTCTGTTTAAAACAAAGACGCAAACCCTGAAAGCATGTGGGAGAGGCAGTGTGCGTCTGTGGCTGTTTGAACGCTGAAAAATATAAAAACAGGCAGGGGCAACGAAACCTGATGATCCCAGTACAAAAACAAAGAGTCGTTTTTGGCATATTTTCCATACCGGTTAAAGTGGGAGGGGCTGAACGAGCGCCACCTAACAGAACCGTCCCCGTTCATCCCAGAGAAGCAAGAACTCAAGCGTTTTTGTTCTTCAAGACACAGAAAGTACCCAGAACCTCTTTCCAAGCTGCCGGGACGCCAGGCGTGGACATTAACGTGCTCTTTGGTTCCCCATCTCAGAGCGTCAGGTTCATCCTTTATGGTGAGAACCAGCAGAAGTGTTTAAATGGAGCGCTACGGAAAGCCAAGAGGGTCATAATTCACCAAGTTTGTTCAACAGCAGGTGCAAAGTGTGAATGCTTTGAGGCTTCACGCATTAGTTGATGGTTTGTTTATGTATTTATTTATTTCAGACGTTTGTATTTCTGTGTCTTAAAGAAACCGAAGCGGAGTCCTTGTTTCAGGAGCGGTGTCCGTTTCAGGAAAGTTTTTAAACTAAAAATACCAGTCAGTCAGTCAGTCAGTCAGTCAGTCAGTCAGTCAGTCAGTCAGTCAGTCAGTCAGTCAGTCAGTCAGTCAGTCAGTCAGTCAGTCAGTCAGTCAGTCAGTCAGTCAGTCAGTCAGTCAGTCAGTCAGTCAGTCAGTCAGTCAGTCAGTCAGTCAGTCAGTCAGTCAGTCAGTCAGTCAGTCAGTCAGTCAGTCAGTCAGTCAGTCAGTCAGTCAGTCAGTCAGTCAGTCAGTCAGTCAGTCAGTCAGTCAGTCAGTCAGTCAGTCAGTCAGTCAGTCAGTCAGTCAGTCAGTCAGTCAGTCAGTCAGTCAGTCAGTCAGTCAGTCAGTCAGTCAGTCAGTCAGTCAGTCAGTCAGTCAGTCAGTCAGTCAGTCAGTCAGTCAGTCAGTCAGTCAGTCAGTCAGTCAGTCAGTCAGTCAGTCAGTCAGTCAGTCAGTCAGTCAGTCAGTCAGTCAGTCAGTCAGTCAGTCAGTCAGTCAGTCAGTCAGTCAGTCAGTCAGTCAGTCAGTCAGTCAGTCAGTCAGTCAGTCAGTCAGTCAGTCAGTCAGTCAGTCAGTCAGTCAGTCAGTCAGTCAGTCAGTCAGTCAGTCAGTCAGTCAGTCAGTCAGTCAGTCAGTCAGTCAGTCAGTCAGTCAGTCAGTCAGTCAGTCAGTCAGTCAGTCAGTCAGTCAGTCAGTCAGTCAGTCAGTCAGTCAGTCAGTCAGTCAGTCAGTCAGTCAGTCAGTCAGTCAGTCAGTCAGTCAGTCAGTCAGTCAGTCAGTCAGTCAGTCAGTCAGTCAGTCAGTCAGTCAGTCAGTCAGTCAGTCAGTCAGTCAGTCAGTCAGTCAGTCAGTCAGTCAGTCAGTCAGTCAGTCAGTCAGTCGTGTTTCCACTCTAAAAGATGTGGCTCAGATAAGGTGATGTTGGAGCTCGGTTTATATATTTTAATGTTATATATCCAGCTGTAATGAAACCATCTTAAACATTAAAATCTCCACAAACCAAACACAATGTTTTTAACTCTGTGACCATATTTAGAAAAGATTGAACACTCTTTCCGACATTAAAACTGAAATAATTTGGTTTATTTGTAATACTTCATCAGTCACATGGACCTTCTTCTTGATGCGTTCAGCTTTAATTCAGCCGTTTTGTTTCTGAATGAAAGCAAATGTTTGTTTTCTTGAAGGAAGTTTGAGGATTTTAAGGTTTCTGTTTCACTTCAACCAGTCACTGCATCTCTTTCCAGTCTTAAAGCCTGTTGATGTCCAGGTTATCAGCCAATGAGGCTCCTTGGAGTGAGGCAGGAGCCCATTGGTTAAAAATGGCCCACAAAGTCTTTAATAATGGTGACATTTATATTTTAATGTTCAGAACAAAGACTCGTGACTCCTTTTTGTTCTTGAGTTTTGTTTATTAATGATTCCATTTTTTGTAAGAACTTGGTAGAAAAAAGTGAGACTACTCTTCAAGCATTAATCACCTTCCATCAATCAGCTTTTGAATGCATCAGAAAGAAGAAAAACTAGGTTGGCATATTTAAGACAAACACTTTCCTATACACACTATCCACTGGACAGTCCCCTTAACGACAGACAGTAACTTGTACGCTTTCGCCTCCATCTACACGCCTCCTCGTGGCAAAAAGAACACGTGGAAGTCAGAATGCAGAACCGGCAAACGATAGAAAACCCCAAAGCTGTGTTTTCTCTTGGCTCCTGGATAAAAGAATATCAAAATGTTTCTTTGTTCAAATGTTGTGTCGTGTAGTAAAATAGATCTGTTTAAGCACTGCACAGTTTCTCCCGGAGAAGATTTCTAGAAACGGACGAAGAGGTTTGGTGGCAGGGACGGAGGAGGAGGGGCTGCTTTTCCTCTCTTTTAAAGGGGGCGGAGCTTGGACCGAGCGCCGATACGGTTTCCATCTGGCGTTCACCTCTGGGGAGAGGACTCGATATGCATCGCGCCTCGGATCAAACGGCTCCACGCTGACGATGATTTTATTCTCTTACGAAGGCAGGCTGGGCGCTCGGCTTCACGCGGCCTGGAAGGTTCCTGCTGGAATCAAAGGGTAGCGGCTCGAGTGGCTAAAAGTGTGGCTTCAGAGGATAAATCTCATTTCAACATCTGCCACAAACGAGCCGACGGTCAGGCTGACTTTGTTCTTGGTTGTTGGAGCTCTGTGCACCTTTCACATCCGCAACGTTTCCTCTGTATAGAACTGAGGCGTGTGAGGCGCGGCCGGCAGGCGGCGCGTTCTGAGGCCGAGGGGCGGCCGGCGGGAAAAGGTGCACAGATGCTCCCGAGTGTTTGAAACGCTGTTTGAAATGTTGGCGCTCTGCTCACCAGCAGGCTCTCAGACGCCCAACGCAGGTGAGCTGGATATGATTCAAACCAAACGCGTGTTCCTATTTGTTCACGTTTGTGCATTAAATAGCAATGAAGCGGGACCAATCCGGACCAGCAGGAAGACTAGCGAGACGGGCGGACGGCGCTCCGCCCTGCGGGTCCACGACAGTAAGGAGCTGCGCTCGTCCCGGTTCTGTTTAAAACAAAGACGCAAACCCTGAAAGCATGTGGGAGAGGCAGTGTGCGTCTGTGGCTGTTTGAACGCTGAAAAATATAAAAACAGGCAGGGGCAACGAAACCTGATGATCCCAGTACAAAAACAAAGAGTCGTTTTTGGCATATTTTCCATACCGGTTAAAGTGGGAGGGGCTGAACGAGCGCCACCTAACAGAACCGTCCCCGTTCATCCCAGAGAAGCAAGAACTCAAGCGTTTTTGTTCTTCAAGACACAGAAAGTACCCAGAACCTCTTTCCAAGCTGCCGGGACGCCAGGCGTGGACATTAACGTGCTCTTTGGTTCCCCATCTCAGAGCGTCAGGTTCATCCTTTATGGTGAGAACCAGCAGAAGTGTTTAAATGGAGCGCTACGGAAAGCCAAGAGGGTCATAATTCACCAAGTTTGTTCAACAGCAGGTGCAAAGTGTGAATGCTTTGAGGCTTCACGCATTAGTTGATGGTTTGTTTATGTATTTATTTATTTCAGACGTTTGTATTTCTGTGTCTTAAAGAAACCGAAGCGGAGTCCTTGTTTCAGGAGCGGTGTCCGTTTCAGGAAAGTTTTTAAACTAAAAATACCAGTCAGTCAGTCAGTCAGTCAGTCAGTCAGTCAGTCAGTCAGTCAGTCAGTCAGTCAGTCAGTCAGTCAGTCAGTCAGTCAGTCAGTCAGTCAGTCAGTCAGTCAGTCAGTCAGTCAGTCAGTCAGTCAGTCAGTCAGTCAGTCAGTCAGTCAGTCAGTCAGTCAGTCAGTCAGTCAGTCAGTCAGTCAGTCAGTCAGTCAGTCAGTCAGTCAGTCAGTCAGTCAGTCAGTCAGTCAGTCAGTCAGTCAGTCAGTCAGTCAGTCAGTCAGTCAGTCAGTCAGTCAGTCAGTCAGTCAGTCAGTCAGTCAGTCAGTCAGTCAGTCAGTCAGTCAGTCAGTCAGTCAGTCAGTCAGTCAGTCAGTCAGTCAGTCAGTCAGTCAGTCAGTCAGTCAGTCAGTCAGTCAGTCAGTCAGTCAGTCAGTCAGTCAGTCAGTCAGTCAGTCAGTCAGTCAGTCAGTCAGTCAGTCAGTCAGTCAGTCAGTCAGTCAGTCAGTCAGTCAGTCAGTCAGTCAGTCAGTCAGTCAGTCAGTCAGTCAGTCAGTCAGTCAGTCAGTCAGTCAGTCAGTCAGTCAGTCAGTCAGTCAGTCAGTCAGTCAGTCAGTCAGTCAGTCAGTCAGTCAGTCAGTCAGTCAGTCAGTCAGTCAGTCAGTCAGTCAGTCAGTCAGTCAGTCAGTCAGTCAGTCAGTCAGTCAGTCAGTCAGTCAGTCAGTCAGTCAGTCAGTCAGTCAGTCAGTCAGTCAGTCAGTCAGTCAGTCAGTCAGTCAGTCAGTCAGTCAGTCAGTCAGTCAGTCAGTCAGTCAGTCAGTCAGTCAGTCAGTCAGTCAGTCAGTCAGTCAGTCAGTCAGTCAGTCAGTCAGTCAGTCAGTCAGTCAGTCAGTCAGTCAGTCAGTCAGTCAGTCAGTCAGTCGTGTTTCCACTCTAAAAGATGTGGCTCAGATAAGGTGATGTTGGAGCTCGGTTTATATATTTTAATGTTATATATCCAGCTGTAATGAAACCATCTTAAACATTAAAATCTCCACAAACCAAACACAATGTTTTTAACTCTGTGACCATATTTAGAAAAGATTGAACACTCTTTCCGACATTAAAACTGAAATAATTTGGTTTATTTGTAATACTTCATCAGTCACATGGACCTTCTTCTTGATGCGTTCAGCTTTAATTCAGCCGTTTTGTTTCTGAATGAAAGCAAATGTTTGTTTTCTTGAAGGAAGTTTGAGGATTTTAAGCTTTCTGTTTCACTTCAACCAGTCACTGCATCTCTTTCCAGTCTTAAAGCCTGTTGATGTCCAGGTTATCAGCCAATGAGGCTCCTTGGAGTGAGGCAGGAGCCCATTGGTTAAAAATGGCCCACAAAGTCTTTAATAATGGTGACATTTATATTTTAATGTTCAGAACAAAGACTCGTGACTCCTTTTTGTTCTTGAGTTTTGTTTATTAATGATTCCATTTTTTGTAAGAACTTGGTAGAAAAAAGTGAGACTACTCTTCAAGCATTAATCACCTTCCATCAATCAGCTTTTGAATGCATCAGAAAGAAGAAAAACTAGGTTGGCATATTTAAGACAAACACTTTCCTATACACACTATCCACTGGACAGTCCCCTTAACGACAGACAGTAACTTGTACGCTTTCGCCTCCATCTACACGCCTCCTCGTGGCAAAAAGAACACGTGGAAGTCAGAATGCAGAACCGGCAAACGATAGAAAACCCCAAAGCTGTGTTTTCTCTTGGCTCCTGGATAAAAGAATATCAAAATGTTTCTTTGTTCAAATGTTGTGTCGTGTAGTAAAATAGATCTGTTTAAGCACTGCACAGTTTCTCCCGGAGAAGATTTCTAGAAACGGACGAAGAGGTTTGGTGGCAGGGACGGAGGAGGAGGGGCTGCTTTTCCTCTCTTTTAAAGGGGGCGGAGCTTGGACCGAGCGCCGATACGGTTTCCATCTGGCGTTCACCTCTGGGGAGAGGACTCGATATGCATCGCGCCTCGGATCAAACGGCTCCACGCTGACGATGATTTTATTCTCTTACGAAGGCAGGCTGGGCGCTCGGCTTCACGCGGCCTGGAAGGTTCCTGCTGGAATCAAAGGGTAGCGGCTCGAGTGGCTAAAAGTGTGGCTTCAGAGGATAAATCTCATTTCAACATCTGCCACAAACGAGCCGACGGTCAGGCTGACTTTGTTCTTGGTTGTTGGAGCTCTGTGCACCTTTCACATCCGCAACGTTTCCTCTGTATAGAACTGAGGCGTGTGAGGCGCGGCCGGCAGGCGGCGCGTTCTGAGGCCGAGGGGCGGCCGGCGGGAAAAGGTGCACAGATGCTCCCGAGTGTTTGAAACGCTGTTTGAAATGTTGGCGCTCTGCTCACCAGCAGGCTCTCAGACGCCCAACGCAGGTGAGCTGGATATGATTCAAACCAAACGCGTGTTCCTATTTGTTCACGTTTGTGCATTAAATAGCAATGAAGCGGGACCAATCCGGACCAGCAGGAAGACTAGCGAGACGGGCGGACGGCGCTCCGCCCTGCGGGTCCACGACAGTAAGGAGCTGCGCTCGTCCCGGTTCTGTTTAAAACAAAGACGCAAACCCTGAAAGCATGTGGGAGAGGCAGTGTGCGTCTGTGGCTGTTTGAACGCTGAAAAATATAAAAACAGGCAGGGGCAACGAAACCTGATGATCCCAGTACAAAAACAAAGAGTCGTTTTTGGCATATTTTCCATACCGGTTAAAGTGGGAGGGGCTGAACGAGCGCCACCTAACAGAACCGTCCCCGTTCATCCCAGAGAAGCAAGAACTCAAGCGTTTTTGTTCTTCAAGACACAGAAAGTACCCAGAACCTCTTTCCAAGCTGCCGGGACGCCAGGCGTGGACATTAACGTGCTCTTTGGTTCCCCATCTCAGAGCGTCAGGTTCATCCTTTATGGTGAGAACCAGCAGAAGTGTTTAAATGGAGCGCTACGGAAAGCCAAGAGGGTCATAATTCACCAAGTTTGTTCAACAGCAGGTGCAAAGTGTGAATGCTTTGAGGCTTCACGCATTAGTTGATGGTTTGTTTATGTATTTATTTATTTCAGACGTTTGTATTTCTGTGTCTTAAAGAAACCGAAGCGGAGTCCTTGTTTCAGGAGCGGTGTCCGTTTCAGGAAAGTTTTTAAACTAAAAATACCAGTCAGTCAGTCAGTCAGTCAGTCAGTCAGTCAGTCAGTCAGTCAGTCAGTCAGTCAGTCAGTCAGTCAGTCAGTCAGTCAGTCAGTCAGTCAGTCAGTCAGTCAGTCAGTCAGTCAGTCAGTCAGTCAGTCAGTCAGTCAGTCAGTCAGTCAGTCAGTCAGTCAGTCAGTCAGTCAGTCAGTCAGTCAGTCAGTCAGTCAGTCAGTCAGTCAGTCAGTCAGTCAGTCAGTCAGTCAGTCAGTCAGTCAGTCAGTCAGTCAGTCAGTCAGTCAGTCAGTCAGTCAGTCAGTCAGTCAGTCAGTCAGTCAGTCAGTCAGTCAGTCAGTCAGTCAGTCAGTCAGTCAGTCAGTCAGTCAGTCAGTCAGTCAGTCAGTCAGTCAGTCAGTCAGTCAGTCAGTCAGTCAGTCAGTCAGTCAGTCAGTCAGTCAGTCAGTCAGTCAGTCAGTCAGTCAGTCAGTCAGTCAGTCAGTCAGTCAGTCAGTCAGTCAGTCAGTCAGTCAGTCAGTCAGTCAGTCAGTCAGTCAGTCAGTCAGTCAGTCAGTCAGTCAGTCAGTCAGTCAGTCAGTCAGTCAGTCAGTCAGTCAGTCAGTCAGTCAGTCAGTCAGTCAGTCAGTCAGTCAGTCAGTCAGTCAGTCAGTCAGTCAGTCAGTCAGTCAGTCAGTCAGTCAGTCAGTCAGTCAGTCAGTCAGTCAGTCAGTCAGTCAGTCAGTCAGTCAGTCAGTCAGTCAGTCAGTCGTGTTTCCACTCTAAAAGATGTGGCTCAGATAAGGTGATGTTGGAGCTCGGTTTATATATTTTAATGTTATATATCCAGCTGTAATGAAACCATCTTAAACATTAAAATCTCCACAAACCAAACACAATGTTTTTAACTCTGTGACCATATTTAGAAAAGATTGAACACTCTTTCCGACATTAAAACTGAAATAATTTGGTTTATTTGTAATACTTCATCAGTCACATGGACCTTCTTCTTGATGCGTTCAGCTTTAATTCAGCCGTTTTGTTTCTGAATGAAAGCAAATGTTTGTTTTCTTGAAGGAAGTTTGAGGATTTTAAGGTTTCTGTTTCACTTCAACCAGTCACTGCATCTCTTTCCAGTCTTAAAGCCTGTTGATGTCCAGGTTATCAGCCAATGAGGCTCCTTGGAGTGAGGCAGGAGCCCATTGGTTAAAAATGGCCCACAAAGTCTTTAATAATGGTGACATTTATATTTTAATGTTCAGAACAAAGACTCGTGACTCCTTTTTGTTCTTGAGTTTTGTTTATTAATGATTCCATTTTTTGTAAGAACTTGGTAGAAAAAAGTGAGACTACTCTTCAAGCATTAATCACCTTCCATCAATCAGCTTTTGAATGCATCAGAAAGAAGAAAAACTAGGTTGGCATATTTAAGACAAACACTTTCCTATACACACTATCCACTGGACAGTCCCCTTAACGACAGACAGTAACTTGTACGCTTTCGCCTCCATCTACACGCCTCCTCGTGGCAAAAAGAACACGTGGAAGTCAGAATGCAGAACCGGCAAACGATAGAAAACCCCAAAGCTGTGTTTTCTCTTGGCTCCTGGATAAAAGAATATCAAAATGTTTCTTTGTTCAAATGTTGTGTCGTGTAGTAAAATAGATCTGTTTAAGCACTGCACAGTTTCTCCCGGAGAAGATTTCTAGAAACGGACGAAGAGGTTTGGTGGCAGGGACGGAGGAGGAGGGGCTGCTTTTCCTCTCTTTTAAAGGGGGCGGAGCTTGGACCGAGCGCCGATACGGTTTCCATCTGGCGTTCACCTCTGGGGAGAGGACTCGATATGCATCGCGCCTCGGATCAAACGGCTCCACGCTGACGATGATTTTATTCTCTTACGAAGGCAGGCTGGGCGCTCGGCTTCACGCGGCCTGGAAGGTTCCTGCTGGAATCAAAGGGTAGCGGCTCGAGTGGCTAAAAGTGTGGCTTCAGAGGATAAATCTCATTTCAACATCTGCCACAAACGAGCCGACGGTCAGGCTGACTTTGTTCTTGGTTGTTGGAGCTCTGTGCACCTTTCACATCCGCAACGTTTCCTCTGTATAGAACTGAGGCGTGTGAGGCGCGGCCGGCAGGCGGCGCGTTCTGAGGCCGAGGGGCGGCCGGCGGGAAAAGGTGCACAGATGCTCCCGAGTGTTTGAAACGCTGTTTGAAATGTTGGCGCTCTGCTCACCAGCAGGCTCTCAGACGCCCAACGCAGGTGAGCTGGATATGATTCAAACCAAACGCGTGTTCCTATTTGTTCACGTTTGTGCATTAAATAGCAATGAAGCGGGACCAATCCGGACCAGCAGGAAGACTAGCGAGACGGGCGGACGGCGCTCCGCCCTGCGGGTCCACGACAGTAAGGAGCTGCGCTCGTCCCGGTTCTGTTTAAAACAAAGACGCAAACCCTGAAAGCATGTGGGAGAGGCAGTGTGCGTCTGTGGCTGTTTGAACGCTGAAAAATATAAAAACAGGCAGGGGCAACGAAACCTGATGATCCCAGTACAAAAACAAAGAGTCGTTTTTGGCATATTTTCCATACCGGTTAAAGTGGGAGGGGCTGAACGAGCGCCACCTAACAGAACCGTCCCCGTTCATCCCAGAGAAGCAAGAACTCAAGCGTTTTTGTTCTTCAAGACACAGAAAGTACCCAGAACCTCTTTCCAAGCTGCCGGGACGCCAGGCGTGGACATTAACGTGCTCTTTGGTTCCCCATCTCAGAGCGTCAGGTTCATCCTTTATGGTGAGAACCAGCAGAAGTGTTTAAATGGAGCGCTACGGAAAGCCAAGAGGGTCATAATTCACCAAGTTTGTTCAACAGCAGGTGCAAAGTGTGAATGCTTTGAGGCTTCACGCATTAGTTGATGGTTTGTTTATGTATTTATTTATTTCAGACGTTTGTATTTCTGTGTCTTAAAGAAACCGAAGCGGAGTCCTTGTTTCAGGAGCGGTGTCCGTTTCAGGAAAGTTTTTAAACTAAAAATACCAGTCAGTCAGTCAGTCAGTCAGTCAGTCAGTCAGTCAGTCAGTCAGTCAGTCAGTCAGTCAGTCAGTCAGTCAGTCAGTCAGTCAGTCAGTCAGTCAGTCAGTCAGTCAGTCAGTCAGTCAGTCAGTCAGTCAGTCAGTCAGTCAGTCAGTCAGTCAGTCAGTCAGTCAGTCAGTCAGTCAGTCAGTCAGTCAGTCAGTCAGTCAGTCAGTCAGTCAGTCAGTCAGTCAGTCAGTCAGTCAGTCAGTCAGTCAGTCAGTCAGTCAGTCAGTCAGTCAGTCAGTCAGTCAGTCAGTCAGTCAGTCAGTCAGTCAGTCAGTCAGTCAGTCAGTCAGTCAGTCAGTCAGTCAGTCAGTCAGTCAGTCAGTCAGTCAGTCAGTCAGTCAGTCAGTCAGTCAGTCAGTCAGTCAGTCAGTCAGTCAGTCAGTCAGTCAGTCAGTCAGTCAGTCAGTCAGTCAGTCAGTCAGTCAGTCAGTCAGTCAGTCAGTCAGTCAGTCAGTCAGTCAGTCAGTCAGTCAGTCAGTCAGTCAGTCAGTCAGTCAGTCAGTCAGTCAGTCAGTCAGTCAGTCAGTCAGTCAGTCAGTCAGTCAGTCAGTCAGTCAGTCAGTCAGTCAGTCAGTCAGTCAGTCAGTCAGTCAGTCAGTCAGTCAGTCAGTCAGTCAGTCAGTCAGTCAGTCAGTCAGTCAGTCAGTCAGTCAGTCAGTCAGTCAGTCAGTCAGTCAGTCAGTCAGTCAGTCAGTCAGTCAGTCAGTCAGTCAGTCAGTCAGTCAGTCAGTCAGTCAGTCAGTCAGTCAGTCAGTCAGTCAGTCAGTCAGTCAGTCAGTCAGTCAGTCGTGTTTCCACTCTAAAAGATGTGGCTCAGATAAGGTGATGTTGGAGCTCGGTTTATATATTTTAATGTTATATATCCAGCTGTAATGAAACCATCTTAAACATTAAAATCTCCACAAACCAAACACAATGTTTTTAACTCTGTGACCATATTTAGAAAAGATTGAACACTCTTTCCGACATTAAAACTGAAATAATTTGGTTTATTTGTAATACTTCATCAGTCACATGGACCTTCTTCTTGATGCGTTCAGCTTTAATTCAGCCGTTTTGTTTCTGAATGAAAGCAAATGTTTGTTTTCTTGAAGGAAGTTTGAGGATTTTAAGGTTTCTGTTTCACTTCAACCAGTCACTGCATCTCTTTCCAGTCTTAAAGCCTGTTGATGTCCAGGTTATCAGCCAATGAGGCTCCTTGGAGTGAGGCAGGAGCCCATTGGTTAAAAATGGCCCACAAAGTCTTTAATAATGGTGACATTTATATTTTAATGTTCAGAACAAAGACTCGTGACTCCTTTTTGTTCTTGAGTTTTGTTTATTAATGATTCCATTTTTTGTAAGAACTTGGTAGAAAAAAGTGAGACTACTCTTCAAGCATTAATCACCTTCCATCAATCAGCTTTTGAATGCATCAGAAAGAAGAAAAACTAGGTTGGCATATTTAAGACAAACACTTTCCTATACACACTATCCACTGGACAGTCCCCTTAACGACAGACAGTAACTTGTACGCTTTCGCCTCCATCTACACGCCTCCTCGTGGCAAAAAGAACACGTGGAAGTCAGAATGCAGAACCGGCAAACGATAGAAAACCCCAAAGCTGTGTTTTCTCTTGGCTCCTGGATAAAAGAATATCAAAATGTTTCTTTGTTCAAATGTTGTGTCGTGTAGTAAAATAGATCTGTTTAAGCACTGCACAGTTTCTCCCGGAGAAGATTTCTAGAAACGGACGAAGAGGTTTGGTGGCAGGGACGGAGGAGGAGGGGCTGCTTTTCCTCTCTTTTAAAGGGGGCGGAGCTTGGACCGAGCGCCGATACGGTTTCCATCTGGCGTTCACCTCTGGGGAGAGGACTCGATATGCATCGCGCCTCGGATCAAACGGCTCCACGCTGACGATGATTTTATTCTCTTACGAAGGCAGGCTGGGCGCTCGGCTTCACGCGGCCTGGAAGGTTCCTGCTGGAATCAAAGGGTAGCGGCTCGAGTGGCTAAAAGTGTGGCTTCAGAGGATAAATCTCATTTCAACATCTGCCACAAACGAGCCGACGGTCAGGCTGACTTTGTTCTTGGTTGTTGGAGCTCTGTGCACCTTTCACATCCGCAACGTTTCCTCTGTATAGAACTGAGGCGTGTGAGGCGCGGCCGGCAGGCGGCGCGTTCTGAGGCCGAGGGGCGGCCGGCGGGAAAAGGTGCACAGATGCTCCCGAGTGTTTGAAACGCTGTTTGAAATGTTGGCGCTCTGCTCACCAGCAGGCTCTCAGACGCCCAACGCAGGTGAGCTGGATATGATTCAAACCAAACGCGTGTTCCTATTTGTTCACGTTTGTGCATTAAATAGCAATGAAGCGGGACCAATCCGGACCAGCAGGAAGACTAGCGAGACGGGCGGACGGCGCTCCGCCCTGCGGGTCCACGACAGTAAGGAGCTGCGCTCGTCCCGGTTCTGTTTAAAACAAAGACGCAAACCCTGAAAGCATGTGGGAGAGGCAGTGTGCGTCTGTGGCTGTTTGAACGCTGAAAAATATAAAAACAGGCAGGGGCAACGAAACCTGATGATCCCAGTACAAAAACAAAGAGTCGTTTTTGGCATATTTTCCATACCGGTTAAAGTGGGAGGGGCTGAACGAGCGCCACCTAACAGAACCGTCCCCGTTCATCCCAGAGAAGCAAGAACTCAAGCGTTTTTGTTCTTCAAGACACAGAAAGTACCCAGAACCTCTTTCCAAGCTGCCGGGACGCCAGGCGTGGACATTAACGTGCTCTTTGGTTCCCCATCTCAGAGCGTCAGGTTCATCCTTTATGGTGAGAACCAGCAGAAGTGTTTAAATGGAGCGCTACGGAAAGCCAAGAGGGTCATAATTCACCAAGTTTGTTCAACAGCAGGTGCAAAGTGTGAATGCTTTGAGGCTTCACGCATTAGTTGATGGTTTGTTTATGTATTTATTTATTTCAGACGTTTGTATTTCTGTGTCTTAAAGAAACCGAAGCGGAGTCCTTGTTTCAGGAGCGGTGTCCGTTTCAGGAAAGTTTTTAAACTAAAAATACCAGTCAGTCAGTCAGTCAGTCAGTCAGTCAGTCAGTCAGTCAGTCAGTCAGTCAGTCAGTCAGTCAGTCAGTCAGTCAGTCAGTCAGTCAGTCAGTCAGTCAGTCAGTCAGTCAGTCAGTCAGTCAGTCAGTCAGTCAGTCAGTCAGTCAGTCAGTCAGTCAGTCAGTCAGTCAGTCAGTCAGTCAGTCAGTCAGTCAGTCAGTCAGTCAGTCAGTCAGTCAGTCAGTCAGTCAGTCAGTCAGTCAGTCAGTCAGTCAGTCAGTCAGTCAGTCAGTCAGTCAGTCAGTCAGTCAGTCAGTCAGTCAGTCAGTCAGTCAGTCAGTCAGTCAGTCAGTCAGTCAGTCAGTCAGTCAGTCAGTCAGTCAGTCAGTCAGTCAGTCAGTCAGTCAGTCAGTCAGTCAGTCAGTCAGTCAGTCAGTCAGTCAGTCAGTCAGTCAGTCAGTCAGTCAGTCAGTCAGTCAGTCAGTCAGTCAGTCAGTCAGTCAGTCAGTCAGTCAGTCAGTCAGTCAGTCAGTCAGTCAGTCAGTCAGTCAGTCAGTCAGTCAGTCAGTCAGTCAGTCAGTCAGTCAGTCAGTCAGTCAGTCAGTCAGTCAGTCAGTCAGTCAGTCAGTCAGTCAGTCAGTCAGTCAGTCAGTCAGTCAGTCAGTCAGTCAGTCAGTCAGTCAGTCAGTCAGTCAGTCAGTCAGTCAGTCAGTCAGTCAGTCAGTCAGTCAGTCAGTCAGTCAGTCAGTCAGTCAGTCAGTCAGTCAGTCAGTCAGTCAGTCAGTCAGTCAGTCAGTCAGTCAGTCGTGTTTCCACTCTAAAAGATGTGGCTCAGATAAGGTGATGTTGGAGCTCGGTTTATATATTTTAATGTTATATATCCAGCTGTAATGAAACCATCTTAAACATTAAAATCTCCACAAACCAAACACAATGTTTTTAACTCTGTGACCATATTTAGAAAAGATTGAACACTCTTTCCGACATTAAAACTGAAATAATTTGGTTTATTTGTAATACTTCATCAGTCACATGGACCTTCTTCTTGATGCGTTCAGCTTTAATTCAGCCGTTTTGTTTCTGAATGAAAGCAAATGTTTGTTTTCTTGAAGGAAGTTTGAGGATTTTAAGGTTTCTGTTTCACTTCAACCAGTCACTGCATCTCTTTCCAGTCTTAAAGCCTGTTGATGTCCAGGTTATCAGCCAATGAGGCTCCTTGGAGTGAGGCAGGAGCCCATTGGTTAAAAATGGCCCACAAAGTCTTTAATAATGGTGACATTTATATTTTAATGTTCAGAACAAAGACTCGTGACTCCTTTTTGTTCTTGAGTTTTGTTTATTAATGATTCCATTTTTTGTAAGAACTTGGTAGAAAAAAGTGAGACTACTCTTCAAGCATTAATCACCTTCCATCAATCAGCTTTTGAATGCATCAGAAAGAAGAAAAACTAGGTTGGCATATTTAAGACAAACACTTTCCTATACACACTATCCACTGGACAGTCCCCTTAACGACAGACAGTAACTTGTACGCTTTCGCCTCCATCTACACGCCTCCTCGTGGCAAAAAGAACACGTGGAAGTCAGAATGCAGAACCGGCAAACGATAGAAAACCCCAAAGCTGTGTTTTCTCTTGGCTCCTGGATAAAAGAATATCAAAATGTTTCTTTGTTCAAATGTTGTGTCGTGTAGTAAAATAGATCTGTTTAAGCACTGCACAGTTTCTCCCGGAGAAGATTTCTAGAAACGGACGAAGAGGTTTGGTGGCAGGGACGGAGGAGGAGGGGCTGCTTTTCCTCTCTTTTAAAGGGGGCGGAGCTTGGACCGAGCGCCGATACGGTTTCCATCTGGCGTTCACCTCTGGGGAGAGGACTCGATATGCATCGCGCCTCGGATCAAACGGCTCCACGCTGACGATGATTTTATTCTCTTACGAAGGCAGGCTGGGCGCTCGGCTTCACGCGGCCTGGAAGGTTCCTGCTGGAATCAAAGGGTAGCGGCTCGAGTGGCTAAAAGTGTGGCTTCAGAGGATAAATCTCATTTCAACATCTGCCACAAACGAGCCGACGGTCAGGCTGACTTTGTTCTTGGTTGTTGGAGCTCTGTGCACCTTTCACATCCGCAACGTTTCCTCTGTATAGAACTGAGGCGTGTGAGGCGCGGCCGGCAGGCGGCGCGTTCTGAGGCCGAGGGGCGGCCGGCGGGAAAAGGTGCACAGATGCTCCCGAGTGTTTGAAACGCTGTTTGAAATGTTGGCGCTCTGCTCACCAGCAGGCTCTCAGACGCCCAACGCAGGTGAGCTGGATATGATTCAAACCAAACGCGTGTTCCTATTTGTTCACGTTTGTGCATTAAATAGCAATGAAGCGGGACCAATCCGGACCAGCAGGAAGACTAGTGAGACGGGCGGACGGCGCTCCGCCCTGCGGGTCCACGACAGTAAGGAGCTGCGCTCGTCCCGGTTCTGTTTAAAACAAAGACGCAAACCCTGAAAGCATGTGGGAGAGGCAGTGTGCGTCTGTGGCTGTTTGAACGCTGAAAAATATAAAAACAGGCAGGGGCAACGAAACCTGATGATCCCAGTACAAAAACAAAGAGTCGTTTTTGGCATATTTTCCATACCGGTTAAAGTGGGAGGGGCTGAACGAGCGCCACCTAACAGAACCGTCCCCGTTCATCCCAGAGAAGCAAGAACTCAAGCGTTTTTGTTCTTCAAGACACAGAAAGTACCCAGAACCTCTTTCCAAGCTGCCGGGACGCCAGGCGTGGACATTAACGTGCTCTTTGGTTCCCCATCTCAGAGCGTCAGGTTCATCCTTTATGGTGAGAACCAGCAGAAGTGTTTAAATGGAGCGCTACGGAAAGCCAAGAGGGTCATAATTCACCAAGTTTGTTCAACAGCAGGTGCAAAGTGTGAATGCTTTGAGGCTTCACGCATTAGTTGATGGTTTGTTTATGTATTTATTTATTTCAGACGTTTGTATTTCTGTGTCTTAAAGAAACCGAAGCGGAGTCCTTGTTTCAGGAGCGGTGTCCGTTTCAGGAAAGTTTTTAAACTAAAAATACCAGTCAGTCAGTCAGTCAGTCAGTCAGTCAGTCAGTCAGTCAGTCAGTCAGTCAGTCAGTCAGTCAGTCAGTCAGTCAGTCAGTCAGTCAGTCAGTCAGTCAGTCAGTCAGTCAGTCAGTCAGTCAGTCAGTCAGTCAGTCAGTCAGTCAGTCAGTCAGTCAGTCAGTCAGTCAGTCAGTCAGTCAGTCAGTCAGTCAGTCAGTCAGTCAGTCAGTCAGTCAGTCAGTCA